>NC_092678.1:2439921-3043921 GCF_964355755.1 Antedon mediterranea
TACTTCGCCGAGGAAATGAATAATTAAATATAATTTGTCTGATTGTAAAACACAAAAACTAACAAAAAAACAAGCTTATTTTTACTTAGGCCTAAAAGCCAGGCAGCTAAATGTCCCTGTCCTTTTTAAACTAGAGAAAGTAATGGTAAATAGGCCTTTTGTGGATAAAAGATGAACCCTGTTATAATAATTTTATTTCATGGGGTTAAAAAGTTAAGCAACTTTTTAATGAAATACACAAACCAACAATGGTGTTGGTAGTCTATGATGAGTAAGATACATAGCTGTATAGACTCTGCATATGCCATTATTCTGACTGGTGTATCTTCATTTCTGGTACTGTAATTAAAATTTGAGAATGTGGAACTAATTTTTGTTTAGGTTGCCAGAAACAGTTTGGTACTTTGATAACAAAAGTAGTTAAAAGGTTTCCTTTAAACTTTGGGCATCATTTCATTGATTTTGTTGAAATGTTATTATGCACCACCAACCTGAGGTTTGTCCCTCGGAGACGATTCATCGTCACTGGACGAGTCACTGTAGGATCCTCCTGAGCTAAAGCTGTCTGCGGAGGATTGCGACATCGAACGAGAACGCCTCGATGATCTACGTTGACGTGTTGATACATCTTTAAATTCTATCTGTAATTAAAAAAAGCAATAGTGTTATTATAGAAACTGTAATGTTTTATTTAAATTTTAAAATGAGTATCCATGGCCTTGATGTGTGTCCACACTTCCTATAAATGTCTATAGGTCCGTGGTAATACTATATTCAAAAGTAAACATCCTGTTCACATTTAAAAACAATAGATTGTTTTCTAATAGTTGCTATTTGTTGCAACACCCAAGCATCCACTGGCCTGAAAGAAAACAAAAGGCTTTCTGTTCTCTCTTTGTTGGCTAATTAACAACCATGTTAACAACTAAACCACCAGAACAAGCCACTTAAGAACATACTTTAAATTACGGTTAGAAAGACTACCATTTTTTTTTACCTTTTCTCACGTAAATTTAAAAAAAAAATAGCTTATAATTTGGAAATAATTTATTACAAAACAAAAGTAAAAATATATTTATTTATACCAACGTCAAAGTTTACATCTCGGTCGGTATTTTTGGAACGATAATAATTAAATGATCAATTACGAATGCTATCTTTTGACTGATCTGGTAAATTTCTCTCTGTTTATTAGGTAATTGAACATTTGTTACGTATCATCACTATACTAACCTCATTTTAAACAATAGGCATAATATTATTCATTATTATTAAACTTATTTGAAAATAATTATAATACAATCTAAACAATTAAACAATTAAAAGCAATAGTAGTACATTTCACAAATGACAACTAACAATACATTACTACTGTAGTATAATTTTAATACTGTATCATTAAAAACATTTTATACAAAAAGATGTAAAAAAAGATTTTTTATAAATATTATTACATAAAACAGTTTTTATCTAAAAATTATTACAAACCCTAGTATAAGATGACATGTTTCTTCGACGACACAAAAACACCAGTTGAAAATTCTGTATAACAACAAACTAGAATTGTTGTTCCTACTGTACACACATCTTATGCAAGAGAATAGGGCACAAAGAAGTACATCACTAAACTGCTGGCATAGGAATTCTGTGGTTTCACCAAAGGGTCAATTTACACGCTTCGTTGATTTTACTAATCTTATAGTGGTTTAAGACTGTATCATTTAACAAAAAGGGGTGCTAATTTATTACAGCATATTATTAAAAGTACATTTATGATATAAATTATGCCTATTGTAGATTAAATTTAACAACTCTGTATCCATGTAAGAAAATGCTAAAATGTAATATTAATATTAGGATTATACCATTTAGATTATTGAATGCAAAATCTTACGGACACTAGACAAAAATCGGCTATTCCAAAAAATATGGCCTAATGATACCAAATAAATCCACATGTCTGAAAGGATATGCTGTAAGTCAAAAGGTATGTACTCCACCATATGGTGAAAAAAAGTGTCATTTAATCAGATAATAGGTACAACAATTTATGACAATTTGTGCAATGTTTTATGCATTTCCTGTAGTAAATAATGGTATAAATGGATGGTGTAACAAAAAAAACAATGGTTTGGTATTATGACATTCTTTGTTACTTAGCCAATATAGTCTTATCAGCAATAAATACAAATCTATAAAGATAACCACTTAATGATTTTAAGAAAAACACTTGAAATCTGTTTACACTGCAATACTATAATCACGATTGCTATGAAATTAAAATTAATGTATTTAATAACCAAGTCCTGAGGATATTTGTTTAGCCATTCAGGAGACAGGATATACCGATCTCACTGTTGACACATATTATAGTATTTATCATCATAGACTAATTATTATTGGGTTAACAAAATAAAATACTTGATTAATACAGTAATAAATTTCATTTTCACCTTGTTGTGGTCATGATAATAAAGATTTATCTTATCTTATCTTAATAAATTGAGTATTAAATTTAGAAAACTAGAACATCTTCAACTAGTTAGCCATTCGTGAAAACTGAACGGCACCGTATAACATTTGAATTTTTGCATGAACAAACTACCATTTGCATAGAATTCTGCAGTGTGTACAGTGCAAATTATCCGGGTCATCCACTGCCTTCGCCCCACTAAATTCAGACGGATTTAAAAACTTGTTAAGGGATGATTACAGTTTTACGGGGACGTCCCCATTAAATGTTTTCTGTGTTTGCTTGCTTGCTTTCTCTTCTTATATTTTAATATTTCAATTCAATTCAATTCAATTCAACTTCACATTTATTTCTTCCTTCAAGAAAATGAGGTAAACATAATAAATTCCAGTAAAATATATAACAAGTCAATTGATGATAAAAAAGTATACAGTTATCAATAAGAGGAAGTAGGCAGTGCCCAAGAAGATAGAAATGTTTACAGACACAGGTAATACGGACTAAAATTCAAAAAAATACAGGACGTATGGACAGGGACATAACAAGACAGCAAAAGGATATGGAACAATTATATAAAATAAAGTAATCTGCAATTAAATCAATTTAATTTACATTCAAATTGATTGAGTTAACTGGGTGACTATTTTAGCATTTAGGCCCTAAGTACATGATCCCATTAGGTAATATGTTTTATCATTTCTTTTAAACTATTTATAGACTACGTCGAACATCAAGACATGTATGTGAGTCACTTTAAAATAGGAAATACAACATCCTGCTAGCGTCAGTTCAACCGAAGGTACTATAAATATAAAACTCATCAAAATAAATAACAAATGGTTGGATTTGTAAACAAAATAATCAAAATCCACATTAATTCCAATATTATTAATATTATTATTATAGTATATGGTGCAAAAGCATGGTGGAAAAGCATGGTGCAAAAGCGAGAAATCTGGTTTATTGCTAATTGTTTTTGTTGTCGGCATTGAGATCAAATTATCAAAATGGAGGCCATTGGCCGGAGCGCCAACGATGTCTACCTTGACCATATCCACCTGATCAACTACCTGAACATTTTAGTTGAACAAAATTTAAATTGGACAAGGTTGGCAAGCATTCATACTCTTTGAAAGTGGGAACCTACTTTTAAAGTCCTCTACCCAGCCATCAAAGCTAATTCCACCCAACTTAATTTTAACACCCAGAAACCTCAAAGTACTATTCTAACCTTTGACACTACACTTCTATAGCTACATCTCTCGATCAAAAATTTAAAAAAATTGCATGAAAATATTAAAAAACAATTTTCAACCCTTGACCCCCACCTATACGCATCCTCATCTTCCTTATACAGTAATTAGTTTTCTATGCATCATAAGTAATATCTTAATGTAAGATACTAGTCTATATTTCTGGTTCACTTTCAGGTATCAATATACACAATCTATATTCCGAAGGCTGAATTATTTACGCTTCATTCCACAATCAACATGCGCGTAATTAGATCGAAAGCCATGTGTCATAATGTTTACCTCACTATAGAAATTCAAATGGGAAGACGCCGAATAACTTTTATAATACAGTAACAACACAGAACAAACCATTAATAAATAATAGGGAATGGCTATAGCAAGCGGACAAGATAGTGCCCTCAGGATGAGTTTGAGTTCTGGATCTGAACAAATTTCTTCAATTCTATCTAATTAATTGGACAAATAATTTGATGAAATAGTGACACAGAAATAGAATTCCATGTGTTTAGAGGACAGTGTTACTGTTACACAAATACCATGTGTTTAGAGGACAGTGTTACTGTTACACACATACCATGTGTTTAGAGGACAGTGTTACTGTTACACACATACCATGTGTTTAGAGGACAGTGTTACTGTTACACACATACCATGTGTTTAGAGGACAGTGTTACTGTTACACACATACCATGTGTTTAGAGGACAGTGTTACTGTTACACACATACCATGTGTTTAGAGGACAGTGTTACTGTTACATACATACTATATGTTTTAATGTATACAAATGCTGACATGCACTTGTGTCCACACTTAGGTAAATATATGAGTTGTGTATCAGGATTGTGAACTTGTTCTGTGTGAACCCACATGAATCCTCTGAGGACACTATTGTGGATCAATAACAAGATGACTAACAAAAACCCAGCTTATATTTCCATAAGATATCAAGAAGTTTATTGTTGCGGATATAGGTTAATCATTATGATCTTATATTAATAATAGAAGTGATGGAACATATCCCAAATTGTAGAATTGTGGTCTATATTAATTTTATAGTATTGTTTACTGAAAATAAAGTGAACTTATTAAAACTCAACTCTGCAATGTATATTTTCATCTACATTTTTTCAACTATTTTTATAATTGTACTAATGTTATACCTTCAAATTCTATATCACTCCATCATCACTTTCTCCTGTTTAAAGGGTCTTTCACACCTATTCCGGCACGGTTCCAGTTTTGTTTTCACAACGCTTCATGTGGCCAATAGAAACGAAACATTGAAGTTCGATTTGATTTGCTAACAGGTGTGAAAGACCCTTAAATCTCAACATTATCAAACATAGTTCAAGCCACAGAGTATATCTTCTCTACTGTAGTTGTTTTAAAATGATTTTTTTAAGTATAACATTTTGAACTATCAAATTAGACCCGCGGGATCAGTTATATTAGATAGAGAATGTTTTAATTCAGAATTAAGACATGGTTCAATAATATATGATGAGTTTGAAACTGTTACATTATATAATAATAATACTGTACAAATTTGATGCATATGCCCACTCTTAAATTTTGCATAGTTTTCAAGAATGATCTATTCAGTTTTAAGTTAACACACTAACTTTGGGCGATAAATAGGATAGAACAATTAATAATCACATCAAATACTCAGCCAAATACCAACTATAAAAGTACAGAACACGCTGTGTGTATATTGGCAAAAAGTAGTGATACTACTACGCATAAATGAGAAGAAAACGAGATATTGGCAAGCATCATGTGGACCAGAGTTTGGCTTTCAACCAGATGGTAATAGGCCATCAACACGACCTTGCTTATCTATATCATTGTAAATAAAAATGAGGTCGCGTTTTTTTGCGTTATTGAATTATTTTAACTAATTAACTTTATTAGAACAGGAAATATAACCAATATTGCACATGATAACTCAATTTATGAAATATGTTATTTGTTTGGTACATACTGTACGGTCAAATAATAGCCAACATTCAATAAAATAAACCTCTCACTTTGTTCACGTATTAAGCTCTGTCTACACTATCAGTATTACACTTGTATGATGTGCCCATATATGGACGTGATGATGTCATATTACCATTAAGCATATCACTACCATATTTGAGAACGTCACACTTTCTTTGTCAAACTAGTTTGGATAGTGTGGACAGAGCTTTAGGAAACTCAAATAAATGATGATACTCAGTCTTCTGCATACTTTTGATTATAACTTTTATATAACTTGCATATTGATTTGTGTAGAGCACCTTATAATATCCACATTATCATTTTGTTAGAAAGATAGTAGAAGTGGTGCCCATGTGTAAGAAAACGGGATATATTATATTATATTTATTGCTATGTCATCTCACTAGGTAACATCCGTTGCTATTATTCACAATTGCCAACAACTATTGGCAATATTTACTAATTCTGTATAAGGTATTGTGACATTAAATTGATCATAGCTATCAAATTAACTATACACACAGCTGTACAAAATGTTTCAAAATTCTCATTCAACATTACATTTTCCTATTGTAAAATCAATACAGTTTTATTGATGTTTGTTGTTATGTATTAATGTACAATTTTCATCAAAATTAACGACCATGTTACATTTACGATACCTCTAATTCAAGAACAAAAATCCTCAAAAAAATTCTATTTGTGGCCAAGACACATTAACTGGATAAGTTCACTCTAGGTTAGAAAAAAAAGTGTTCCCTAAATGGAAATTCACTAATTGTTTTTAAGGATTAGACTATAAAACGTATACTATGTACTTTCACTACTCATTTTTTCTAGTCTCTTCCTTGGACTTTCTTTAAATAATATTAATTTCAGACAAAATATAAAATTTCTAGATGAATTAGCCCACATTAATAAACTCTTCTTATTTGCTTAAGGATAGCTGAATATTGTCAGCACTTTTTTACTGCCGCAAGTTTTCACTACTCACTTTATCCGTTGTATCTTCCTCAGACCTTCCGTTAGCCGAGTTGCTACCGTTGTGCGAATGTTTTTGAATTACACCAACAGCCTCGTCATGTTCATAAATCACACCCGAATCCATCATTTTTTAAAGTATTTGTCCTTCAGGAAACTGAAGAGGAAGACTGGAAAGAGGGCAGATGAATACCCTAAGAAAGAATCGCACGGAAATGACCTAAAAATATACCGCGGATCCTTAGCGTATAGCCTCCTTCCCCGTCGACGTCTTCGTCAAGAAGTGATCAGAACTAACAGGGTATGCTATATGACCTTCCTTACTTTAATTTGTAAATTATTTTGCTGGCATCGCTATTTCCTATGCCTCGCTTGTGATTCACATGGTGAGAGTCATAGAATCACCTACGTAGAACCCCCGCAAACTTTCTTTACTTATCAAAACACAACACAAAATGTACTAATTAGCTAAATAAATATTCTAAATAATTGTTTTTCTTAATATTTAAATAAAACTATAGCGTACATCAATATTTTCAATGGAAATCTAGAATCGGACGATTTAAGGAAGAACGTGGGAACTGTGTCGTTTCCTTGATGGCCTTGATGAAATAGACAAGAACAGTCCATTATAAGGTATTTAAACTTTGATTCAATTTTAAATTTACAATATTTTGTTTTTGTTTTGTTTGTTTTATTGATATTTAATTCCATAGAAGGACTTTAATGTATACAAAATAACCAACTTTTGTCATAAATATTTATTTCAAATTTTATGTAGTCTCAATAATAATTAGTAACTAATTCAAATATAGATTTTTAAATAAATATGTTAAAAAACCAACAACCAAAAATATATGCATGGTACATTGGATAAGTGCAATCCTAGGTTCACGTCTTTTATTAAGTCAGTTTATACAAATACACATTTGTTGGTTATGCTTTCCATATCTACGTATATTGTACAACATCCAATCAAAAAAATCAATAAAAATGGGTGGAGCCATGTTCTCTATCAATTTTTTCAATGTTTTGGAGCATAGTGATTAGTAGTAAACAACTTTAGCTCGATTTGATCGCATCGCGTGCAACAATCCACCAAGTGGCCTAATGACAATGACATTACTATACTATCGCATCCTAGTTTTAATCTACTATGTTGATTACATAATATCGGGTATCTTTTCAGTGCTAGTGTACTTTTGATGAAATAGATTACAGTTCAAGATTAGCAGCTGAAGGGATAGGATGATCATCTTTATGTAAATAACTTTTAATTGAAGCGATGAGGGCAAAGGTCACTTGTCAAGTACAAATGTCGATTTCCGAGAAGGGGGTATGAAGGTCATTGATGGAACAACTAAGATTAATAATTTAAACAAATGGACAGAAAAAACTGCTCTACAATACTGATGGTAAAAAAACTGCTCTACAATATACTGATGGTCAAAAAACTGCTCTACAATATACTGATGGTCAAAAAACTGCTCTACAATATACTGATGGTCAAAAAATTGCTGTACAATACTGATGGACAAAAAATTGCTCTACAATACTGATGGACAAAAAATTGCTCTACAATACTGATGAACAAAAAAACTGCTCTACAATACTGATGGTCAAAAAACTGCTCTACAATACTAATGGTCCAAAAATTGCTCTACAATACTGATGGTCAAAAAGCTGTACTCACAAACCATCAGTGTCTTCTGCAACAACTACATTTCAATCCAAAATATTGAACCCAAAAAGTCTATCCATCGACCTTTTGAATATCGAAAAACTGTCATCTGGTGGTTGATGTTGTGTAATCAATCTTACTATGTTATTCTTTTAAATTTTGCTTTTTAAATCTTTTAATTTTATAAGCTACCTTATATTATACACTCTGTCTTCATTTAAAATAAACATATCTGGAAATATCCAGTTCTGAGGGACGTTGATGAATTAACAGATCTTGCGGCAGGATGTACGAGGGAAGTCAACAAGAAAGTGAAAACAGACGACGACAGAGACAAACCAGAAGGAGAATTTAAACAACTTATTACGCAAATAAAAAAAACAAACATTTATACAAAAAATATGTTAAGACCTTGGGAAAAATAATATGAAAGAAATGGTTTAAATTATGAAAATGCTTTGCATGTGCTTTGAACAGTACTACTATTGTAGGAGGCTTCAGTGCACTACCTGTATATACTACTACTTGTTGTACACTGGCAACATTTTCATCGTAGTTGAAAACATAACTTTGTATTGCATTTTAGGTTATAACATTTGATAATTTAAATGCGTAGCAATATGGTATAGAGCTACTGTATGTTAAACTAGTGAAAACACATTTTGATATCCAGCCCATTGAACAAAAAATAATTCTTTCTTTCAAAAAGGTCTCTAACTCATTAAACAGACAATCAACTACCCATCAAATATTTATTATCTTAAATTGTCTATGTTGATATACTAACGTGAGTAGAATACAATATTCTAATGGATTACAAAAATCCATTACAAATTGGGTTTGCGATTCATTTCATTATAGAAAATTAAATATTTATTTTTTTTTATATGGATATTATGATGAACTGAGTCACATATGAGGCTGTCAATATCATTGACAACCAAGGTTGAATAAAGTTAGTTTGGTCATTTTGCATATGACATTGTTCTACTGTACAACTCCTCCTATTTGACAACCATGTTCAAAGGATACCACTATTAAGGGTCTTTCACACCTGTTCCGGCACGGTTCCGGTCCGGCGAATCGAACATCAATGTTTCGTTTTCACGCGGCTATGCACCAATCGATATGCGCGTAGCCGCGTGAAACGAAACATTGACGTTCGATTGGATTTTCCGGCGCCGGACCGGAACCGTGCCGGAACAGGTGTGAAAGACCCTTTAAGGGGACACTTTCACTTGTCTGTGCAATGAAAAAAACACAATATAGAGTTTAACACCAAAGCCAACCCTAAAGCACACCCCTATTCTTTTGGCTAACACGGTAACAACAATGTTTTCTTGCGCATGCGCGTGCGGGGTATAGTCCTTAAACAAGATTTTAAAATAAAATATCAAATTGATTGACACTCTTCAAATTGCAATATATACTGCTGACACACTTTTTAACAAATGATCTTTATTCGTAAATTATTTTTTTTAATGAGAAAGAGATACTGTATACAGATGAATACAATTTATAATTATTATTTATAAATAAACAATTACTGTTTATGTTATACTATTCTGTTGAGTGTCATTACTATAGGGCATGTTTTAAATACGAACAAATTAAACTAACTAATCACACTAATTTGTCACTATTTAGTATTAGTACAAGTACTATGATTAAGTATGATAATAAAATTAATGCGAAATTGATAAATGAATGTAAGTCTTATCTGAAATCCTACTGAAAGTAATTAAAATCTATAATACATTTTTGCTAGCAATTATCAATTCAAAAAACTAAAGAATATTCCATAATTTCAATTAATTTATATTACAAACGACGAAAGACACCCTGAAGGCCTAGTGTTGTAAAAGCATTATGGCAATAATTCATGCTAGCCATTATTCAATCAATAATAATCAAACTTGTACCTTACAACATAAATTGTATTTGACAATTATAAAATGAAAGTGAATAGAAGAACAAGTAAAACAATTCTTAGCTCTATCTAAACTATCAAACTTTATGCGACAACAAAATGTGATGTGCCCATATATGGACATGATGATGTCATATCACTACCATATTTGGACACATCACACTTCTTTTTGTCAAACTATACTTTAATAGTGTAGACAGAGATATACATACAATATTATTAAGAAAAAGTTTAATTTCAGGGTTCTGGGTAAATTCCCTTCTTTAATTTAAAATTTATATAAACAAAGGACAAGGACTAACAAAAAGCCTTTTTCAAAGAGAGTTTTTAGTTACTTATTCATAATTACCACAAAAACACCAAAATACAATAAAATCCAGTACAGATCAATTTCCTTATTGAAAACCACAAACGATTGAAGTGAAAGAAATTTTCAATATGCTATTTCTTACGAGCACCGTCTTTGCTACAATAATAAAATATGCTGTATATATACCATATATATACTGAAACCGGCCGAATCGTTCAAAACATGTTATCCATATACTGCATATTTTATAATACTACAGTATTCATTGTAACTACAAAGTTACATTTTACAACCATAATTACTAACATTTTATCAAAACACTTACAATTTTGTTAACTGGCTCCATCAGCATAAAACAAATTCAAATTAATCAACCAAAATGGCACTTTAATTATAATTTACAATACATCCAATAGGTACAGGTAATTAATTATTTATCCAGAATTCAAGACTACACATGGATTTCTTCCTAGTGTGCTCATGTTCAAAATTTCAAATGACTATCGACATGAAACAACGTGAGCAATCAGCTGTTTGTATGTCAGCACCAACAGTACCACTTATGCTTGAAACACAAAGACAAAAGATATATAGTGCATGCACCTTTGTATTGGCTAGCCTAAAGACCACATGGCTAAGGAACCGTGGCTAAGGAACCAGTCTGTTGGAAATACAAGGTCATTAGACTACAACTAATGCATATTATGACATCCTAGAATGGGGCTAGCGTAATTACTGTAGTAGACTCATGAGGAAAGATGATTGGGAGTATTTTGCTACAGTATGTGTGATAATGTAAACAATACGACCTTCAGTTTTTATAAAAATATATGATTAGGTCACAAAGAGTTCACATAAATTGGGAATTTAATGTAACATAGATAAAAGCTTTCTCATTTCAATAAATTGATGAAGGATTGAAGGCAACAATAACCCTGAGGCTGACATCTGCTAGTCATTCAGGTTAATATGATATTGATAACTGTCTTTATTCATATTAGTACACGTACAATTGGGAATACGAATTAACAACATGGATTCATGCCCAGATTTTATACTTTAATAAGAGATGTTCATAAAATTATGGAATTGGTACGGTTTCCGGGTTTCCCATACCACATAATAATAATAATATTCATTTTTATATAGCGCTTTATTGAACAATGCTTCTAAGCGCTTCACATGACATATTTATTCAGATATAACAATAACTGGCTCCTCATTTAGGTGTCATATGAGGGCCCCAACTGTACCTATAATATTGTTTTAAGCTTCATAAAGTTGGCCCAGCAAAATAACATGTGGGCTAGTATATTGAAAACAAATCCATAGCAAGTAAACAATTAGTGAGTGAGTAACTATATTGACCTTTAAGTTTTAAGTCTAACTGTCGATAATTAAATTACTGTTGCAAATTTTACTTATTTATTTATCATACGTGTCATTTTCAAATCCAGGAAAGAAAATTACAAGAACTGAATAATTCAGATTCAACTCGTTTTTATCGTCAACTTCAGCTGTGTGTGGAAAAGGAGATTTATTCATTTAATATAACACTACTTGAAAGAAATATGGTAAGTAGTAGAATGAAGGATATAAAATGTACTGAACACTCAGTATGTGTATATTCTTGGGAGTTCAATAAGAAAGTAATTAACAGAGCTTTCGATTTGCAACATCCAAAAACCTAGGACATTGGATGTGCATCCTTATTCAATTTCTCTACAGTTTTGATGGATCAACAAAGCGGTAAATCGCGTAGCTTGTCCCACATAGAATCTGTATAGATGCTTGGTGTAAACCACCTGTGTCTGCTCCGCGCTTTGTGTAAATGGTCATAAGGAATAACATAGATCTATATTTGTATTACCGTTACCGGTCATCTGTGTAAATTGGCCTTAAGACAAAGACCAGACAATATGTTTAGGTCGTAGCAAATTGAAAGTACAATAAGGTAATTTCCCAAAGCCGTACTGGGTTCATTTCTGTTTACAACTATAATCCACTCATAGAAAGTACCAATGAAAAAGTCTATCTAGTGGTTGCTAATAAATGGTCGTACTTCAACTTTAGTTAAAATAAATAAGTTTGCACATAACCGTGTTATTATTAAACTACAGTATTTGAATAACAATGTTTTGGTAAGATTAATCACTGTCTCTCTCTCCTCTTCTTTCTCAGTATTAGAAATACATCAGACGCCTTTCAATATGTCACATTCTTCCGCTTTAAAAGATGAGTTCAATATGTTATTGAACAAACAGAAAGAATCAAATGTTTTACCAAAAATAATGACATTTTAATGATGATACCAAATTAATAGTTACTACTAGAAGCGATATGAACTGCCCACCCGAGTACAATTACAGTATATCCAACTGATCATGTTGTTTACAAAAGCTCTTCATCATTATTGTGTGATGCGTGGGTTTTCAGGGCATTAACATCTATTTCATATCAAATCCTTAATATTGAATCGGGAAAGAATGGAATATTTTATTTTTTTGCAGATACTGTAGTAGGAACCTCTATTATTTATTAAGGGGATACATTCAGGACCCAATGGAGTGTCTCGTTAATACAGTAGAACTCTATTAAGAGGACCTAAAAAAGTCTCCGCTGAATATGAGTGTGCGTGTTAAAACCTATATTTCTTCTTGTTCATGTCAAAAAGTATCCCCTTAATAATAATAGGGGTTTCACCTATAGGTGTCCCAACTAAACGAGGTGTTCTACTGAATAGTGGTTGGCCACAGCGTTAAATTGTTCCCTTGCTCGGGAGGGACCTACTATATCATACCTTCATTGAAAGTTTTCAGACAGGCCTTTTAATAGAAACAATGAAAAAAACAATGCGAATCCGTGGAACAATTCTCTATAATGTCCTACCTTTTTGTCAATATCTGATTTAAATCTTGCATGTTTGAAACCAATAAGACTTGACAAAGTCCAGGCATAATCCATAAAAGTGGTAGCAGGTATAACTAATACTCTAGATATCAATCAATTTAATGTTTGAAAAGAACAATGTGAACAATCATATTCACATACAAAAATGATCATAAACACACATTACAAATAGACCTATTATTATATAAATGAATCAGTTAGGGCTAAAAAACATTTAATTTCCTAATGATTATAGGTTAATACTGTAAGTACTGTAACATCAAATTATTTCAATGTTTCTATAAGGTCAAGATAAAGGTCGTGAAGAAACGAGATTGACGTGCATGTTTATTAAAGATTGCCGAATGATATCTACGGTTGCTTAATCTTTTTAATTGATACATTTTGTCACTTTAAGTCTCCGACCGATTAAAATCCAAAAATACAAATAATTATTATATGGAGCTTTGGGACACTCTACTCTACTGTATCATACCGTACGGTATCCTGTCCTGCAAAAGTATATTGTAAATAACAATATTGCGTACAAATTAAAACATTTTAATCTTCTTTGATGATGTAAAATCTAATAATTCAACATTTTTGGAAAATCTGAAGAAATTATAAAAATTATAAATTTATATAAAAAAAATGTATATTACCTGAATATTACTAACATCATTGTAATCCCCCATAATACTAATTATTTAACCATCTATTGTTATTGCCTATTAAAATGTCCAAGCAGAATATTTTCAAAGCTCATGCGAAGGAAACATGTTGAGTATGAAAGATTTCAACGCTGATGAAGGTAATATAAACAACAACAGCTGGGAGGCAGTGTTAAAAATTCAATATCATGTATAGCTCAACCTACAGTATAGCTAATAACTATGCTGAAATGCAATTAGTGAAAAGGATGACCTTATGACAGTTAGGAAGGTAAAATAGTATTATTATATTAAGGAATGGTTGTGTCCAATCTCAAAATGGTATCATCTAAACTACAATGGATGACATAATCCAAGATGCTATTTATAGAAATGAATAATATATCATCCAAGTGAAGTATGGATAGATAAAAATCTAAGAAAGAGAATGGTTACATTCAAGCTAAGCTAATGATGAATAAAGAAGACATTGCTATAATTAAACTTGTCATTAAATATCTTTTTTGTCACTGTATATATTGATTACTAAAGAAAAATGGTATTTAAGGAAAATAGCTAATTACAACCCATTCAGGTTGGAATGCCAAGTACTCCATTTTAAAAATTGTATAATTACATAACTAATGAATTAATTTAATCAATGACAAATTATAAGAAATAATTCAATGCTGACTGATAATGATAGAGTGATGTAGGGTTTATATATCATCTATATAATAAATCAAAACTAAAGAGGGAGGCAGACTCATCAATCAAAAACTTTAAAAAAATAATGGCAGTAGGAAAATAAAATAGAGGGCGACATACTACAAATCTGAAAATCAATCAAACTTCACTAACAAATTATAAAAGTATTTTTTAAGAAGAAAAATAATGTAAATCCAGTAAAATTATAGTAACCATAGTTTTTAACTGACTGAATATAAAATGTTATTAATTAATACACTTTTTACACAATAAAAAATGTTAATTCAATATATATCGCATTAAACAAGATTCAATGTTATAGTTTATGAACTTTGTAACAACAATGACACTTGTGTAGAATAAAGTGCTCCAGCTGATAACGCTATCTGTATTACCATTCTATATTTAAATATATGAAAACATAAACTTGCATGAATGATAAGCATCCATATTTGGTTAAAGTACTCTATACTATAAAGGTCATTGTGTGAACAAGCGTTGATTGTTCTAATTTTCCCACATTGTCTGATTTTTCAATTATGGTTTAAAAAAAGGAAATGACTAAAATATGTAGTTGTGAAATCATTCATCAGGCCGACGTCTTTTTTATTAATATTTAAACTAAATTTGAATAATTTATTGGAAAATAAAATGTCGGGAAAAAAACAATTCGGAAAATATTCAATATTTGAACTAAATATAAATCCCTTTCTCTAGTTTTAGGCAGCAGTATTTTAATTATAGGCGCTGCAGCATTATTTCATTTGAATGTCGTGTGATGTAAATGTAGTGCATACTCACTCATACATACAACTTAGCCTACATCATTGTAACATAAAAAATAAAATCAAAATTCAAACTGTAAGCTGGAGAATATAAATAAATTAATATTAAACTCAGAATTATTACATTGTGGGGCTGGCAGGTGACACTTTCCTTTCTTCATTTTTACTTCCTGTAACAGAACAGACATCAACCACATTGTCACATCAAACTCTGCAGTGATTCTCTGGATATCTGTACCACTACTTTACTGCACAAAGTACTTACTTACTTGCTTGCCCTTCATCCTAGGCTAGGCCTAGGCCTAACTTTAAACTTGAAAACCCAATCCCAATTAAAAACATTCACCATCATAATAATGTACCTACCTAGGTCTAGTCCTATATTTAGGTAGTAAGTCAATAATACTAGACTAGGCCTAAGTATGCTAGCTATGTCTAGTAGGCTAGGGTTATAGGCTACGTTATTGTTAGGCTAGGCCTAGCTCCCTCTCTAGTCGATCTCGCTCTCTAGCCTAGCCGGTACGGGCCAGCCTCCTGCTGGACCTCAACCTGATCCTACACAAACACAGCTGTTACTAACCCGTTTGGTGCCTTCTGGGTGTATAGGTTTGTGGTCAATCTTCGACCTTACTGATAGCTGAATGCTATGGTGATTTTCTTCATTAGATTCACTTGAGTTGCTTGCCATTTTACTTCAGTTTTCTAGGGATTCCCCCTCGACTTCTCAACAAAATCCCACACACACACCACACCACCTTTTCGGTCTCTCTGCACAAAACATCGTCCGGGTCTACAAAAAAGACGTCATAACCAGGAAACCAATCGTGTACATCCATTTTATGTCATGTGATCCGTAAATGATCTACGGTTTCCCATTGGTTGAAAGTGTGAAAGTGGAAAAATTATAAGAAACTGATGAATTGTAATTGCATGAGGTTTATACAATGAAATTTGTTTAGTATATCTTATTACTTGTTTGTATTATGGAAGAGTAAACAAATTAACTTAACTTAATACTGTATCTGACACCTCAACAAAGTGCTGTGCTCTTCAATTATTATATCATTTCTTATCCTAAAATAATTATCATCTTTTTATCTTATCTTGAAGAAAATCCAGTATTTACAAAACTAAAAGCCATAAACTGTTCATAACTTCACATAATTTCTTAAAGCATTGAACCCCTGATTAGCAATCATAGAGTAATAGCAATTTTACACTGAAAAGCAAGAGTAAAATACTTTATATCCTCACAACAAATAAGTGTATATATTAAAAATATTGAAAAACTCCCCCCCCCCCCCTCTATGAATACATGAATAAAGGTAAATTATTTTTTAAATACATTTTGAACACAACTCTAGTTATACATACTGTACTGTATATGGTTATTTCAGATCGGTGCAAGAAGTAAAGTACCATGTATGGATTTACGGTCAAACAGTACATTACTCAACCTGTGAGTTATCACATATTTTTTTCGCGCCGCGGCTCTAGCCAGCTATGTCCCAGGAGGACACATTCATTAATAAGCTGTTTCATAGCGGTAGCTTTAGTATCTAAGGCTGACAGTTTTGTGAATTTGGAAACTCGACTATAATTTATAGGTAGCTGCTGGACCCAAAAAACGTCTGGGAGAAGAGAGTCTATATGAAAGCCTTTGTTGATAATACAGTATTATTGAGATGTAGACGGAAATCTGTAAAATCTTGTTTAATAAATAATAACTTCATTTTTGCTGTCAACCAGGCCGGTATTATAATAAGTCACTGTCAAATAATCATTCGATAATGGTCAAAACTTTATTTTGGCTCTGTCAACATAAAGGGAAGTATTTACAATGACTTTCTTTTTTATGACTGTCAATCTAGGCCAATGTTATAATTCAAAATGAAACTCCAACCTCTCTAATCAAAAGATTGAACTCGAAAACGGACCGTTTTTTTTTAATTGGGTATGTTGAAACATTTCAATATTCATTTAAAAAAGTACATTAATTATGGTATTGATCAGTGGCTATAGAGGCGTAAAAACCCTCGGTCAATATCATGTAAAATGCACTGTGGAAGGGTCATTATTAAGACTCCAAAATTGGGCTTATCAACAAATAAATACTTTCGTTCAAAATGTAAAATCAAGGCTGAAAAATTGGGCTTATCAACAACAAAATATTTTATTATTAGACGCGATAACATCAAGGATAATCAGTATAATTATTAATATAGCCACTGTTACTAGTTTTATTCTACATGCTAAAGTAAATAAAAATCCACTAGAAAACAAGCAAGTCTGAATGTTATGCTTATTAGCCATTCTATGTTTGTTACTGTAGGCCTATGATTGTTTGCAATGTCCACATATTATTTCTGTGGGCATATCTATAGTGTATCACTCACAAAAAAGACGTGTGAGGTTCTTTCTTTAGATTTTGAAGAATGATTTGTGTTACAGGTTCACACAAGAGTCAAATGCTCAAGATATCAGCTAACGCCATGGGACCCTTGGCTTATCAATGAATAATAAATACAGTACTACTTTCGTTCAATTGAAATCGGAATCTGACCGTTTCATTAAATTGGGTGTGATTAGGCCTAAACATATAATAATTTATTAAAAAGGTACAATAAAAACAAATGCATCAGAGGCGTAAAGAACCCACGGTCAATATCATGTAAAATGTATATGGTATAAGCACTGTGGAAGGGGTCATTATTATTAAACTGGAAAATTCGGCTTATCAACAAATAAATACTTTCATTTAAAATGTAAAATAAGAATGCAAAATTGGGCTTATCAACAAATAAATACTTTCGTTCAAAATGTAAAATAAGACTGCACAATTGGGCTTATCAACAAATAAAATACTTTTTTTCAAAATGTAAAATTAAGACTGGAAAATTGGGCTTATAAACAAATAAATACTTTTTTTCAAAATGTAAAATTAAGACTGGAAAATTGGGCTTATAAACAAATAAATACTTCCCTTCAAAATGTAAGAAAACATTTTTTAAATATAATCCTTAAGCTTTGTCTATACTATCAAACTAAATATGATGTGCCCATATTATATAGACATGACGATGTCATATCACTACGATATTCGGGCATATCACTACCATATTTGGGCACATCACACTTTTTTTGTTAAACTAGTTGGGACAGTGTAGACACAGAACTATGTGATCGAAACATAAGTCGGAATTGGACTGACGCGATTGATTTAATTGGGTATTTTTATTAATGTAATGATTCATTAAAAACTATAATACCGATACGCGTTTGGTATTGATCAATGGTGCAAAAAACCCTGAGAAATAATGTTATAACGCGATTTGGTGATAGCTTAGCAATAATACAACCCATATACTATTATTATAAATACCTATTACAAATCCATTCATATAACTTTGATCGCGAACCGAAAATGTATAAATGTTACTCTACAGACAGTAATTATATATTCAAAAGCCATATTATTATTATTATCAATACCTAAATGCGATAGTAATAACCACATACATTATTCCCAATACAAGTTTGTGCGTTTAATTCTAGAAAGAAACGACTGTGCTGACAGGCCAATGACATAAATCACAAGTAAAGTCCCAATTGTTCACTTGCGTTTTGATTGGCCGACCTATTATATTAGATTAATGAAGACTGTTCTTACAACTGCCCAGTCAAAAAGTTACGCGTCGTTTTTTGTAAGAAATATTTCTTGTTCAATATGACTATAAGCTTATGTCCCAAAATATTTCTATAATTCAATTTGTTTATTTATATAATTAAATAAAACATACAAATAAATCTAATTATATTTTCTTTTTATATAAAGCAGAATGAATGTGCAAGTAATAAAACATTTATATTTTAAAAAAACTTTTCATTGATTTTATCTATATATATATCAACACTGTAAAAATGGTCGTAGCCAGCAGTACGGTTGGTAAGGTTTAAACCTGACCACTTTTTCCCTGACCTTTGACAGCCCAGTGACTTGAACAAAAATTGTTCCCTTTTCTTGCGAAAACCAGACCACTTTATTTTTCGTGGCTTCATCTCTGTTAACAAATCTAATTATCCTAAGAATGTTAGTCTTTGTCCAGTATCGCTCTCAGTTCATCAGTTATATCGTTGTTGCCTTCAAACTCATCCTCTTCCAAAGTCTTTATTAACTAAAGAAATGAAAAGAATGTATAGTCATGAAAATAGAATTGGATAATGAATAACTAATTAGTACAGTAATTCTAAAAGCATTCAAAAAAAAAAAATTCAATTCAAAAAGACATTTATTTTCCTCCATAGCAATACAATACAAAATAATAAAAGTGAGAATATATCTCAATCTTAAGTATCACACTCAAAACATAACACAAAATGATGATATATGAAAAAGACAACAAGATAATACAAGAAACTCCTGCCTATCAATGTTGCATTTACACAGACGAGCGGTAACGGTAAGCGGAAAACTGCATGCTTGTCCTACTTAGAATCTATCCTGAGCAGATTTCTGCTCAACCGCACATTCACTCTGCGTTTTGTGTAAATGGTCATAAGAAATAGCATAGATTCTATATTTTTGTTTTTGGCTTACGCTTACCATTTGTAAATTGGCCTTTATAAAAAAACTTTGACAAAGTTTAAGTAAGTTGTTTGGAAGTTATAATTGTAGCGGTGTTTAAAGAAAAGGAGACCTACCTCAGGGTAGTGTTCTTCGGCATATAAATGCAGGTGAGATAAGGTGCTTGACTTACTAAACAAACCACTGAAATTCTGTAAAAAAGAAAGAAAATATAAATAAATAAATTGACAAAACATAGTTATTAAGTATTGTTACTAGTATATTATTATATACATATATTGAATGATGTGTGCCACCAATAAAAATGAGATTTTACTGAATGAATAAATAAAAAATAAAAAAAATACTATAGGAAGAAATTAAGATAGTGATAGGTAAATTAAGATAGGGATAGGTAAATTAAGATAGTGATAGGTAAATTAAGATAGTGATAGGTAAATTAAGATAGTGATAGGTAAATTAAGATAGTGATAGGTAAATTAAGATAGTGATAGGTAAATTAAGATAGTGATAGGTAAATTAAGATAGTGATAGGTAAATTAAGATAGTGATAGGTAAATTAAGATAGTGATAGGTAAATTAAGATAGTGATAGGTAAATTAAGATAGTGATAGGTAAATTAAGATAGTGATAGGTAAATTAAGATAGTGATAGGTAAATTAAGATAGTGATAGGTAAATTAAGATAGTGATAGGTAAATTCCAGAAGTTGTAACATAACAATCAAAACCATATAAATTTGACAACACAACATAACGTCAAGACTATCTTAAATCTTACTTTTCTAAGGACTATATTAACAGAAGCATTTTATTGCTTTGACCTTACCTTGCCCGATTCTTCTAGTTCTTTGACAAGCTCGCTACGGGTGAAGTCTGGCATGTCACGTACACTTGAATAAAACTGATCAACAAGTGGACGGTAATTTTCAATCTCTTTGGTATAAAGCAGACGGTTTACAGGAGATTTCTGAAAAATGAAATGTTATATATTATAACACACCTGAGTGTATCTTTGTTATTTGATTGGCTAATTTCATATCACATTTCATTCAGTATCAAATAAAATTCATGACTGGTAACTGTTGCTGTCTCATTTAAAAGCCTGGCATGATTCAGCATGAAATAATTGAATGAATAAATAAATAGAATGTCTGTTATAAAATACCTTGGTAAATTTGATCTTCACAGCAGAACAAGAATCAAGGAACATACGAGAAATGATATCAAGAGCGACCTCTACCGACCTCATGGGAGCGATGTCGAAGATGAAATTGGGATGAGTGATTACTTGAACCCAGAACCGTGCAAGAAAACTGCAACAGAAATATCAAGATTCAAGATTTTTTCACTGATTTAATTTAATAATAAACTAATACTATGTTTATAGGCCCAAGTATTTACCTGGGTATGTTAGCAATATTAGTGTGCCTCTTAAACCAACTTACCCGGATAACTAAGCATTAACGGGCCCTATGTACCACTCAGTGGCATAGCACAGAGGCCCTCCCACACTGGATACTGAACGTTTTTAGATATTATATTTTGATATGTTTTAATGCCTGTTTTTTCTCTGTGCGCTGCTCAGGGGCCCCTGTGAGCTCTGAGGGTTTATCCAGAGAGCCATCATAGCCGTTACGCCACTCTGGTAATTCTAATATAAATGTCATATTCTAGCCCACCTGTTGTTCTTCCAGGTCTTCAGAATGCTTCCATCAACATCATGTGTTTTTCCTTCCTTGTCAAACAGGTCAAACAGGTACTTGATAGCAAGGGGAACTTTGTGTGCATCGCTGGGAGGCTTCATAATAGCTTTAAACATATCATCCACATACTCCTCTATAGTATTCTAATTTATAGGAAGAAAAGAAAACATCAGAAACAATTTCATTATGAAATATGTAATAATAATAATATGTAATAGTACAATGCAAACAAATAGCATAGTGAAAAACTGATTCAAAATAACAAGTGTCTTTATTTGGAGTCAGTTTTATACTATGCTATTTAAACATAATCAGTCCAACAAATAATCCAATAAAATTCTGGAATAATGGTGCAGAATTACTACATGCATCCACAGAAAGCACTCACTACGAACACAATCCACCAGTTTTTAGAATAATTATGAACATTATTAGTAAATATGCACCATTAATGTAAATATATCCAGCAGATTATCTAAATGATAAGTACAACCAGTTGAAAAAGAACACAGACAAGGCAGCATCATGTCCATCAAAGATGGTCATGGGGCCAGACTAGTTTGATTTAAAAAGTGCGATGTGCCCAAATATGGTAGTGATATGCCCAAATATGGTAGTGATATGACATCATCATGTCCATTATTATATGGACACATCACATTTTTTTGTCACATAAAGTTTTATTGTGTAGACAGAGCTTTAGGCTCACTACAGGTATATGGTAGATGGTAGGACAAAGAGAAGTCTTTACTGGTGTGCCATCTCTCTTTTTATATAGCCATTATGTACCTTTGTGGCCACCAGTTTTGGAAAATTAATCTCTTTCACCATCTTTTTCCTCTTGTACTGTATAGTCTGCCCTCGTTTGAATTCTTTTGGAGCCGCAGATCTGTCTCTGGTTTCAAGAAAGTCATCTTCTTTTACCTAGTAAAAAATAACAATAGGTAGTTTTAGAGAATTTTTTTTAGGTGGTAATTTATTTGGTGATGTTCAAGCCATTATTAACACCTAATAAAATGTGAATGTGTGGCAGTGTGTGGACATTGGACTTCTGATCTGCTTTTGTGCTAAAGCTCTGTCTACACTATCAAACTTTGTGTGACAAAAAAATGTGATGGGCCCATATATGGACATGATGATGTCATATCACAACTATATATGAACATATCACTACCATATATGGGCACATCACATTTTTTGTCCCATAAAGTTTGATAGTGTAGATAGAGCTTTAGGCAAGACATTGAGAGCTTGTCTATGCGCTATATAAGAATGAACTATTATTATTATTCTTATTATTAAATATTGAATTATCAAATCTTACCAGATGATAATATGACATGCCTTCCTCTGTTTGGAAGTCAAACTGTTTGGTATTTTCTGTTGTCAGTACAACGTTTTGGTACCCTAAAGCGCAGAAAGAATTGATTAAAACATAATTAATATCACTGCAACTACTTATATTTGCTCCAAGATTTTTTTACTACAAAAAGGAAACATAATAAAAAGAAAATACTGCATGCATTTACCAACCAGTGTGGTAGTAGGTCTGAAAACACAGATTACTTGAAAATTGCAAACTAACAAAATCTCAAATTTTATATTGTAGAAAATTCCTAATTCCTAGGTCCGAAGCGCTTCATAAATCTTATTATCTTATCTTAATTGACTGTAATAGAAAAGAACTGTTAAAGGCACTGGGTTTTCAAATGTGAAAAAGTAGTCAGGTTGAAACCTTGCCCACCATACTCATGGTGGCTACAGCCCTGTTAATACTGACATTATTACTCTGGCAAATATTTGAAAGTACCTTGTGATTTTGTACTGTTGTTACTAGTAGGACTAACTAGTTCAACTTGGACATCACAATCGATATCACTCTTCCTCATAACCAGTGCCATTATTGATCGATCTGTTACCTGGTTAAAAAACAAAGCAATTTTATTTTAGTTATTAACCTCTTTTTTTTTAAATGATGTCCTATCCGAAGGACAAACAATGGGAGTAAAACATAAATGGCACAGGTCTTAAACCCATGCCTTCTCAAGCCTGATGCGGAATTGATATGTGCAAACATTTTCTATCGTTAAATATCTACTTACACCAAAGTCCCCAAGAGTGTTTATTTTCTGCCAGCGACCCGAACGCTGTGATGTTGCATCTTTATCGTGTAGTACCAAATGACCATTTTTGCCGTTTCTCCACTCTAATAGTTGTAATAAACAATTTATTATTTATACATTAAGTTGTGAAGTTAAAGTGTTGCCTGTTTTTTTCTGTATTAATGTTTTTATGTATGTTTTAATATAGACAAGCCGAGTCTCTCATTTTATATGTTACAATATTATATAACAAAGTTTATCTATGTCTATAAATACTGTACTGCTAATAGTAAAAGGCCTTGATAAAGGCCTAGGATAATACAAGATAACATATGTGGATGTCTACAATCAATAAGTATGACTACTTTGACTCAACACTGTTTCATAGTCTTTAGTGTCCCATCATGCAACTAAAACGTCTCGCAAAGCATAATTACCGAGGTCAACTTCGCTTATCATTGGTCGGTCCGAATGGTTGGAATTCTTATACATTGCATCCAAAAACCTCATCTTTACTTGAGAGATGCTATCACATGTCAATACTTTGACCTCTATCTGTTCACCATCCTCATCACTTAGTACAACAACTAAAGTCTGAAAAAATGGATTTAGAATAATCAATGACCATTGGATAGCCACTCTGTTCAGTTTCATGGCACAGAGAAAATTTCTGTCCAGTATCATAGGCAAATACAGTATCACATAATATATCACACAGCGTGCCTATTAATTTTAAGGTTAGTTTAGGCTTATGTCCTATGATACATAAGTGACACTGTATTACAGGACAGGATACAGAACTTAGAGCCAGCTACTTATATTGTCAATATGATATATAGCTGTACAGCTTACAGTTTCTACATCTGCTGTTTGGAAAAATTTTTTTTAATTTGAACTTACAATTTCCTTATAATCAATTCCTGATGGCAAAATATGATCAATGCTGAGGGAGTAAGTGGAATAATGTGAAACAGCATCTACTGGTCCCATCTTGATACGGCATTTGATTGCTTGGAAGAGTAGATAAAGAGGGAATGCTGCGTGGTACTGCAAAATAAATACAAACATATCGTTCAAATAAATAAAGGTTTAGCTATAAATGATTGTGAAATTAATGTTCACCAAACAGGTATTTAGCTGTTAATGATATATATTATTTTCTGATCTTAAAATTTAGTCTTTACAATAAATGTTGTCTACCTAAAGAGAATGTTTAATTATAGAGCATCAACCTTATGGAATAATCTTCCTGTACATATCCGTAAAAATTATGAGACATTTAGTCAAGTTGAATTTAAACATCTTGTATAACTTCTATTGTACATAGTTTTAATATAGCTTTTACTTTTATTTTTCTTGTATTTTTTTCCAAATCTGGACCTCTTGGGAGACCAGTACTTGTGTATTGAAAGAGCTATTCCAGAATAAAGAAAGATTTGTATTGTATTGTATTGTATTGTACCTTTAGATAGTTGTACATAGATAATGCTATCCAGTTGGATAACAGTTTCTCAGTCACTGTCTCATTTCTGAAAAAAGTTGAAAATACACAAAATATTTATTTTCAGGAATTTTTGTGTAAGGTATACTGCTATCATTACAGTTCACGATCAAATACAATGCCACACGCATTGGCTACGAAGGATTATATGTGGGAACGGAGCAGTAATAGCTGTACTGTATGACAAAAATCTTATGAATGATAGATTTGTCTGTAGTACTCACAACACGACCAAAGCCACCAAAGAAAAAATGGGGCTTTTGTGTTATTTACATCTTTATGGAATACTGTGAAAAACTAATTTCTTTGTATCTTACTACAGTATTACAAACAAAAGGCAGTTTGTATAAAATATAAATATCATCATCTATCCTCATGATAAATTTAAGGTTATAATAAGAAAGCGTTCACAAAAAAATGCTTTATTTATAATAACATTATTTTACATCTTGAAAAGGTGGTAAAAGTATCACAAAATGCAAGCAGTTCTATAAATTTACCTGATTAAAACTTGTTTTGCTTTCTTGGAGTAAACATGATCTTCAATATACTCTTTCAGAAGAATCTCAAGTATTCTTTAAAAAAAACATATAAATCGATTAGTTTAAAAATAAATAACATTGCAGGCTTATTCATGATTTTATCTGAATTTTCAGTTTACTTACTCAGTCATATACTCCATCTTGTTCTCAATAATCATTGCAACGGTGAGTAAGGAGGCAAAATTACCCCTGTAATTTAACAAAAAAGTAATTAAAACACATAGTTAACTAAAATCTAGTTACAAATATATTTGCATATTCAAAGGATCTTTGATATCCCTTTGAATCAGAATCAGATAAGGTACATTAGTTCTTACTTTTCTCGGATTGTCATTTTTCTGTTATTGTTCATCATTCTTATGAACGCAAGTAAAAACTGCTTGTCTAACAACAACTTTGAGAATTTCAAAAGTGCGCTCGTTTTAACTTCATCTTCATCCTGGAATAAACAAAAATATTTATATAACAACATTTTTTGTGTCTTTAAAACAAATATTGACGGCATTGTATATCTTATTATCTTAGTGAGGGCAGGTGGCGCAGTGTGTTGGACGTTGGATAACTGATCGCAAAGTTCAAATCCAACTCTCGCCGCATTGCTTGTATCATTAGGCAAGACAATTTACTAACAATTAAATGCATCATATTGTTCTGGATATAAACATGTGCTCTACTAAGTCCATCATTTTTTGTGCCGAATTTTGAAAGTTCGCTAATGTCACCTACCCGTACATCAATTTCAAAAGAGTCGGGTACAATTTCAAAGCCGGTGAACAGCATACTACAAGCATAGTCACGATGGCTAAGAAATGGCATGCCAGCTCCCTTCAAATTGTCAGTAATGTCAGTCAAGCCGAGGGCTAGATCTGCTATGGCTGAAAATAAATAAAAGAAATGCTTTATTTAATGTGTATACCTGTACCATCACATTTTCACACACAAAACATTTTAAAATGTATTTATTGTAAAACGGAAAAAAGATATCAAGTACATACCTTCTCTGGCTTCTTCTTGCACTGCCATCTCTAATTCTTCCATCTCAAGACGAATGTTTTTAACTTCGCTTTTAATCCTGTGTGACTTGCGAAGATACCTAATAGTCAGAATAGCTATAATGATGATGAACACCACTACCGTACAAGCAATGATTATTGAAAGCAAATTTACTTTATTGGTAAGGTATCTAATCTCTCCAAACTGTACGTGAATATTATTATGATCTGCCTGTGAAACAAAAAAAAATACTATTATTTATAACAATTTAATATGAATATGAACAGTATGTACAGTGTTTTAAAAAAAAGAATGATTAAATGGGGTCTCAGGAAGCCGGGAAGGTTTGTCTTAAGAGACTTCTTTTTCAGTTGAAAAAAATTGGACCAGTTGAAAACCAATTGGCCCAGTTATAAACCTATTGCACCAGTTGAAAACCAATTGACCAGTTAAAAAACAATTGGACTAGTTGAAAACCAATTGGACCAGTTAAAAAACAATTGGGCCAGTTGAAAAACAATTGGGCCAGTTAAAAACAATTGGACCAGTTAAAAACTTATACTATGTATGCAAGGTTTAATGTACAGTTTCAGCTGCTCTGTTGGATAGGAATTTAAAATATAATTTGATGTTCATAAGGAATAACATAGATTCTATATTTATATTACCGTTATCATTCATATGTGTAAATTGGCCTTAATACTCTTACCGTGACCATGGTAGAATCAAGCCTTTCTTTAGGGAGAGCAACCCTGACATATGTTTTACCAAGTTCTTCGACCTTCAACTTGGTGTCGCCTACAAAAACGGTAACATCGCTTTTATCACTAGCCAATTCTAAATCAACACCCTGGGAACATTGCATTGAGAAAATAAAAAATTAATAAGTCAAATAGGCATACTGTATGAAACTTTGACTTGTTTATTTGTATTCTTTATAAATCCAAAAGAAAGTTACTGGAAAATGACAACGCTGTGAGTATCAGTGGCTGGATTTCAGTGGAGATGCAAATGTATTCTTCAAATCTTTAGTTAATTAAGTTTAAGAATAAATCGATCATTTGAAACGTCATTACTTTTATGTTTACTTTATACTTACAAATAGTAAAATATGTGTTTGATCTGACAATGTGTAAAAGCCATCATCATCTACAAGAGTATAAGAAAAATTCGTAAAAATATAGTATACGGGATCAGGAAAAAATGTAACACCACCAGTATCAGCACCAGAAACGAAAAAACCATCTAAGACGAATTTAACACTTGCTTCCTTCCCTCTATTGTCCGCTTGTCGTTTTCTGCGAGATGCGTTGAACTCAACAGCGGGAGAACTACATATCATTGATACTTGTGTTTTGTCTGTGCAATTCTGTTTAAGAGAAAATCAATATTATCATAGACTTCTTAAAAAACCGGAAACAACAAACAACAAGAAGATTGATTCAGAACACCTAATTGCAGACAATGTAACTTTACATAAATCATATCTCATATAATCAATGGCGTAATGACTATGAGCGCTCACTGGCTAAACCCATGGGCCCAGAGCTTATGGGGCCCCTGAGCAATGCCCAGAGGAAAACAGGCATTAAAATATGTCGAAAAAGGCCTTTAGGATTAAAGGGTGACTTTAGGATTCCTAAACCAGGGGCCTCTAGCCTCTGTGTTATGCCACTGCATGTAATCATCTATATAAACTGCAATCCCTCTATCCTTCTAGTTAGATTATGATGTTTGCATGTTATTGCTGTCCAATCATATAGTGACATTTCTTTTCATCAGTGGTGACTGTATGAACTCATCAGACAAAAATGGAGATCTACATCTACAATCCAAGAAGGAGTTGTTGATCATTTTGAGATACAACAAAAGGAAAATCACAAGGAGAGGAGAAATGCCAGGGCACCTTGTATCAGTTCAGTACTTAATGATACTGATGAGAAATGCCAGGGCACCTTGTATCAGTTCAGTACTTAATGATACTGATGAGAAATGCCAGGGCACCTTGTATCAGTTCAGTACTTAATGATACTGATGAGAAATGCCAGGGCACCTTGTATCAGTTCAGTACTTAATGATACTGATGAGAAATGCCAGGGCACCTTGTATCAGTTCAGTACTTAATGATACTGATGAGAAATGCCAGGGCACCTTGTATCAGTTCAGTACTTAATGATACTGATGAGAAATGCCAGGGCACCTTGTATCAGTTCAGTACTTAATGATACTGATGAGAAATGCCAGGGCACCTTGTATCAGTTCAGTACTTAATGATACTGATGAGCTTATGTAATATACTCACTGACTCAAAAATCTGGTTGTCTTTAAATTCTACTCTCATTTTGGCATCTTGTACATACTGAAAGTTACTACCATTCACTCTTACAATACGACCACCACTGTATCATTAATAGAAATTCAAATATCATTTTTTAAATTATAAAATCATATTTTATACCGTTTTTAAAATGTATAATAGCCTGTTTAACACCAGATTCAGAAATAGAAATTAATAAAATGTCTTACGCTTTTATGCTTGTTTTAGGGTTATAATCATAAATGGTTGGATTTGGCTGGTAGAAATACTTGACCGAAGAATTATACACAACGTTTCCAAATTTGACCATAATTGTGCCACTACCATTGACTTTAGTTCCAGTTTTACATTCAATTTCGTTGCTATCTTTTCTACATAGTTTGTAAAAATAAAAAGAGCATAAATTTTCATCTTGCAAATAATTAACATTTAGATATTGACAACCATGCAAATTAAGCAACATAACTAAGAATACAGAAAAAAACAAAAACATTTCAAAAGTTTTATAAAGCTCTGTTTACACTATCAAATTTTATGCGGACATGATGATGTCATATTAGTACCATATTTGGGCATATCACTACCATATTTGGGCACATCACACTAGTTTGATAGTTTAAACAGAGCTTTAGACCATTTAACATACCTTATAATATCACAGTCAGCTTTATCAATACTGACAGATGTGGAACTAAAGTAAAGGTTGTTGCCTCTAATCTTGATCACAGTACCTCCAGCCTCAATGCCTTCTGATGGTTGTACACTAGAAAATGTTGGTGTCTATAACCAATAAATGAGATGGTTTAGTGAAGGCAAAGGCAGATGTTGTAATGAGAAAGTTTGAAATAGTAATAGGGGTAAGGAGAATCAGAATAGTTTAATAGGGGTAAGGAAAACCATTTTATGTTTCTATTTTTAGCAAATTCTAGAAGATTAGATTGATTCAATTTTTTATTATCTACTGATGATAGACTTACTGTGTTTACTAAAGAAATACTCATACCAGAATAGGTACCTCTGACCTGACCCCTCAACCTACTCCATTAGTTACAATTCCGGTCATTTTTATACTCCAAAGTGAGGGCATTTAAATGCCAATTTGGCTGCTAAAGTGTATCCAAGATGGCGGATAATGTTCACATTACATTGCAGTAATTTTGATGACTTGAGTATAATTTTCATTATAAACTTAGAATATAAGTTCATTTTCCAGAACAAACAACATTCAACAAAAATATATTACTGAGAAGTAGATACTACTATCATTTTGAATAGGATTTCAAAATGATAGTTTCAATTTTAAAATTCTGAGATGGTTACCTGATATTTAAGATTTCCAATAATTGTTGAATGACCATTTATCATCACTTTAATGCTTTGAGAACCAGCATTAGGAAAACTTGGAGCCTCACAACAAATCCTATTTAAAAGAAAAATGTGGTTGCACACTTGATTGAGGATGACAACCTACAATTTTTAGTAATAAAATTAGAGAAACTAAAGATTGACTGAGCATTGTAGAAGTACATTTCTGATTATTTTAATCATTTGTCATTTACTAGATTTTTTTCTGGATTTTTTCAGAGTATAATATTTAATATACCATTATAACATTAAGCAATACATAAAATGCATATAAACTAGTTTGACAAAAAAAGTGTGATGTGCCCAAATATGGTAAAGATATGCTTAAATATGTAGTGATATGACATCATCATGTCCATATATGGGCACATCACATCTCAAACATGATAGTGATATGCTCAAATATGGTATTAATATAACATCATTATGTCCATATATGGGCACATCACATTTTTGTCACATAAAGTTTGATAGTGTAGACAGATCTTTTTTAAAGTAGTAGTATTTAGTAGCCAATAACCATATTTTGACATAAACTTATTAAAGAGGATATTCAAGATGGTATTAGACACCGTACACAATGCTGCATTGTGTTTACTTTTTAGTGTTTCCTTGTAGGTGTTAATAACTTCCTGTATATTAATATAAACCAAGGTTACCACGTTCTTCTATGATTTAAGGCAATTGAAACAGGTAATCAGGGTTTTAATGTTTTTACTATTTTAAATTGCTATTAAATTGAACTTTATCAGATTATGATGGTATAATGCAAGATGTTTCTATGTTAAGCAGGAGAGTGATAGTTCAAATCTTGATTGGAGTGACTTTTTTACCATCATAGATTTATCCCTTTGAGTTAATATTAAATTGAACGTCATTGGACTATGATGTTCTAATGTAGTAGTAGTGTCTCTATGTTAAGTTGGAGAATATTAGTTCGAATCTTTGTTGGGGTGATTATTTCATCACACTTATCCCTTTGAGTTGCTGAAATTGACCTTTATAGGACTACTATGATTGTCTAATGAAAGTGTGTCTGTATATTAGGCAGAAGGGTATTAGTATCAAACTTTATGAGACAACAAAATGTGATGCGCCCATATATAATGATGTCATATCAGTACCATATTTGGGCATACCACTACCATATTTGTGCACATCAAACAATTTCATCACATAAAGATTGATAGTGTAGACAGAGCTTGATTCACTCATGTTTATCTGTACTATATTAGAAGGGCTAATTACCAAAACCTCTTATATCCAGGGTGCCCTTTTATGGATGTAAAATGATTTGCATTACAAATAGGACAGGATATAAGTGGTTTTAGAACTAAACATTGTTTTTGATTATTACAAGAACAACAAATAACCACTAACTCTTTGGCAACTTGATATGATGTAGGCCTAATCTTGCATGGTTTTCCACCAACTTCAATATTCAGATCTTCAACTCTCTGCCCAAGATCTTGACCAGTCAGAGTGATTACATCAACATACTCATTGTCTGCTGACGTGGGAACAACTTGTGGTGAAATCTATGCAATAATAAATTTACTTCATATAGAATTATTTTTGTAATAAAACTGGTGAAATCTAGAGAAATGGAAAATGAAATAATTATGCAATAATTAATTTCATATAATGATATAAATAACACATGATTTTCTTGATAAATCAGTGCGACTTGATAGTAGCATCATAAATGTTTTGCCTTATTCTTGAATAGGATATAAAGAAATGATATACTTATTTATTTATTAAACTTTACAAGAAAAATACTAGAAAAAATGCCACATCAGGCGCAGATTTATGCGGGTGCTAACAGGCTTTGGCCCCCTAAAATTTAACAGTCATGTCTTCTAAAAATTTAATAATCACTATTTTCTTTTTGCACTGCCCGACGGATCGTTTTTATCATTTATGAAATATTTAGCTCCACTAATCTATAATGCTAGATCTGCCCCTGCACATGATGTTGTATACATATTAAAATACACGGGGAAAAAGCAATGGTGCTTTCCCATAAAAACACTGTGAATTTTAAGTATAAATAATTTGTTTGAATTTAAATTATTTAACTGTTTTAGTTGGAGCAGTTTATACCCCATCACAGAAAACACCTTGGGCCAATCAGGGAAGAGTGAAAATTCTAAAACTACTAACCTTGTTCACTATTGGAGGTGGACAAGAGGGTGGTTTTCCGGCTGAACATCTGGGCTCCAAAACACACATCGCTGGATTGCACCATGTACAGTTGTATTCAGGTGGAGTAGTTAGTGGAGATAGGCAACTACTGCAATCAGTTCGGCCCACTGAACAATCATACAAAGTTACTACAAAAATAATTTTAATTTCTAACTAGATTTAATTCGTCACTATGACGAATTATAGGTTATATGCATTGATTTAAATAAAGATAATTGATTTTTAAAAGATATTTTGATTCATTGATTTTCTCAGATTCTTTAATTATTTATAATATATGATAGGACCTTGCTAACGCGAATACAATAGCCAGTATCACAATCCGATCAAAGATCCCTCTGCGTATAATGTCATAAACCACATTTGCTGTTACATAATAATAAAGACATAAGTTATTTTTTATCTAGATTTCATTATAAATCATGTGTATAATATATACACTAAGAAATAAATTTGAACAAACAATACGGATAATAAAAAAAAAATCTTATTTCGTTTCCCAAGGTGAGACTCGATCTCGGTACCTTGAGTGCCATAGACACGAGCACACACCACCGAGCCATACACAACTGACTAAAAATTGTAGAAAAATTCCTCCGTGTATTTACTATGCAGTAACCACTTTGGTGCAGATAGATTATTACATACCGCAATGAATTATAATTTTTTACTATGATGACATCTCTAAAAATGTACAAAAAGGATGCACTGTCAAACTATATACTTTTAACTTTAATATATGAACTTTTGAAGGAAGAAAGTTAATGTTAAGTTTGTTATTTTGGCCTAAGAAAATGTCATAATTTGTTTGATTGTCGAAATGAATTTTTTTTAATTTAATATGCAATTAATTATGGCTTAATCAACTTTTGTTCCCTTAGTTTAATAATAAATCATACATAAGATACATACACTTCGATCTATATTAATTTTAAAATTTAGCATATTTTCACCATTTTGTTAACTTACACGTGCGTAGCCTGTCACTTTTGACGTGCTCGTATAAGGCAATTACGCGTTGAAAAGTGAATAAAATATGATGATATTATTAAAGAAAGGTTGTACAACCGAAATCGGACAAAAAGAGTGCGCATTAATGTATAACGCGCAGTGCGCGTGCAAAAATCTGCGCACTCATGGCAATTTTTTAAACGCTTAAAATTGCCTGAAACGTACTCTAATTTCATCGAAAATAAATTTTGACAATTTTGAACATTTTAAGCGCGCGTACGCAAGCGTTATATGCGCTACGCACGTAATTGTATTGCCATATGATGAAATATGACCTGAAATTTATGAGTACCAAATTTTGTTTAATTGAGAGTCATGCTTGTGAAGATGTGATTACAAACGTGATTTCGTAAAATCGCGCGTAGACCGCGTAATTTTTGATTACGCATCGTGAAAATATAACCACATCGATTCCTGGCCATAAGGAATATACTCTGAAAAATTGACTTAGATAGATGAAACTGATATCAAGATAATTCACGGACAAAATAGTGCTAAGGAAAGAATAAATAAATAAAGATTTTGACAGAATCAAGAGGTTATATGCATGATAATGCATATAACCTAATAAGTGAATATGTGAACACTATTTTTTTTTATTTTACGAAAATATACTGTATTGAAGGACGTGTTATTGCCCTAAAATGTTTCCAACTAATATTGCCATAAGTAGACACCCCTCATTTATTCTAGAATAGTAAGACAACCAATGTATAGTTTCATTTGACATTTTTTTCATTAAGTCAGTTCACCTAGAGAAATAAAAAATGTCACTCCATCTTACATACCAATACCATGACAGCATTCTTATTACACTGTGTTTGTTACCATGGTTACTAGTACACAAATATCATAACAGAAACAAACTCTAACTGCTTATTTTATCAATTATAAATGAATGAATAGTATTCAATCAATCTATATAATCAGTCAAAATATATAATCAACATTTTTGATTTCCATGAATTAATATTTAGAAAATTTAATTTATACTTGGTTGATAAATAAATGAAAGTAAATAGGCCCTTTTTGTATTTCATTGTTCTAGTTTTAAATACCTTTCCAACTGAAATCAATGTAGTTAACGTTATTCCACGCAACTTCAATTGTTACGTTTTCCTCCTGCGATACCACACCAGAAACATACTGAAAATTAGAAATCATAATTATTTATAATTGATTTCAATGTACACTCTCTTATCTATATAAATGAATTTTATATATAAATAAGATAAGATACCGTTGCCAAAAAACAATTATTTTATGCAATCAAATTAGTAAACTTAAAATAAAAGAAACTAATTTTCAGGTGATGTAATTCTTGATAGAAGATTAATTTCTAAGCATGCCTTCAGGGATCAGGGACTAAAGTTCAACTAGAAGGAAGTAGTGTATGATTACAATCATCTGGATAATTGATGAAATAAAACTTGGTTGTGTGTGAAGATAATAGAGGAAAAGGTATGGTAGAAAAAAACAGATCTTAATTCGTACGCCAGAGGAACATGGATATCTGCCAAGAAATGTTAATGCATACATCACATGATGTAGTTGGCACAAAGTTTGTTTAATAATAATTTAAACGAAAAATATTTGTATTCAATTCAATTAAAAAACATTTATTTACAAAATCTGAATACATAGGAAAACAAGAAACAGGATTGTACAGAATTATAAATTTAAAAAAAATATGTTTCAGAAAATGAAGGCAAGAGCCCTGAAAGATGTTGGGAAACATCTTGAGTTGGGCGAGTCTCGACACAAATAAAAAAGATGCATTGAAGAAATTAATAAATTTCATAATCTAAAATAAGAATAGCAGAAAAATCTGTTGGTACTGCAGATCGAGACATGACCGATTAATATATATTTAATAAGTAGAAAATGTGTATTTTTTTAATTTTTTAGAGAAGTATCTTTGGGGAAGCAGATTTTGAGATGGAGGGTGGTAGGTTGTTCCAAAGCATGGTATTATACTAGACCATGGGATTATACTCGAACATAGGATTGTACTCGAACATGGGATTAAACTCGAACATGGGAATATACTCAAGCATGGAATTATACTCGAGCATGGGATTATACTCGAGCATGGGATTATACTCTAACAAGGGATTATACTAGAGCATGGGATTATACTCAAGCATGGGACACGTGAGCATGGCATTATACTCGAAAATGGGATTATACTCAAACATGGGATTGTACTCGAACATGGGATTAAACTCGAACATGGGAATATACTCAAGCATGGAATTATACTCAAGCATGAGATTATACTCGAACATGGGATTATACTCAAACATGGGATTATACTCAAACATGGGATTATACTCGAACATGGGATTATACTCGAACATGGGATTATACTCAAACATGGGATTATACTCATATACTGTCATACAAAAGCAATACTAAAAATATAATATACTTAAATTGTTGTGAGACTTATTCATATATTATTTACAGTTTGTTAATAAAATATTCAAATTTAATTGTTTACCGTATAATTGTCACAGATAATGTTTTTATCATCAATCCTTGTAGCTGAAACCGAGTCAGCTCCATTAATGACGCAAATGTAATTCGAGACCTATAAATGATACATAAACAGACTTCTTTATCAGAGTTTTTTTGGGTATTACGAGAAAACAACTTATTTGTGTTCTTTTTAATAATATGATAATGATAAGTTACTATCACAGTTCACCAACTTTCCAAAACCAAAAGTAACCAGTTGGTTTGATAAATAATTGATATGTTAACATTAATAAAAGCATTAAATACAAATGTTTACTTTTACAAGATTGTATAGGCCTAAGCCTTGTTTTGAATTACATAGTGACTGTTACAATTAGCTCAGCTTCAGAACCTGTGTTTTTCCCATGATTAAGTCAATATCTAACCTCAGCAAAACTGAGCATATAGCTAAAACGCATAGCTACACCCTTGTAATAATTAAATAATTCATATATTGGATTTGATCAAACATTTAAAAACAAAATATTCAATAATTAATTAAATTAAAATAAATGTTACATACATTTAAATAAATGTTACATACATTTAAAAGATTGTTCGCATTAATCAAGATCTTCTTTGACATGTCAGTGTGAAAAAACTCTAGTTCAGTCTGTAACGCTATTTGAGGACATTGCTGAAAAATAAAATAACATTGAGAATATCATTAGCTGACATGAAAAAAAGTGGTTATCAGGTTGACTCGCAGTCAGAACGTTCCCAGAAAACTTACCTTATGTTCCAAAATAAAATTAAAGTATAGTTTTTGGTATAAAAATGTAACATGGTTGGACAACAATTTCAGAAAATGTTTAAGATGTTTTTTTAAATTTATCTCTATTGTTTCATCCATTGGCTCATGGTTTCCTCTTGGGCTATTTGCCAAGTTTTTAAAAAATAAAGATACTCTTCCAAAATTTACAGCCAAAATTCAATGATCTTAAAATAGATGAAAACTTAACAAAGATCATCTGTTAAACAAATTATTAAAACAAGTTTGAAACAAAAGATATCTGATATGGATATAGTTATCATTTTACAGAAATGTTCTTTGAAACTATGGCAACCAGACTCAAAGGTAAACAGTCTAAAACAAAATGAAACTAATATGACATTTTTTCCTTATGAGCGTTCATAACTTTGAGGAACTGTTTTTTGGAATCAAGATGAATTTCGAAAAAGTGAAGTATTTAATTTCGCATTAACAGCTCACTGACGATGAACAATGCATTATAGTTTGTTTAATTTTTGCTAATCTATGATAAACATTCAAAAGGAACTACTGTATGTAAGACAGGGTACTACCTCATTACTGAGAGGTTATAGGTCAGATTCTAGTCAGATCCATAAAATGGTGACAAATTATGAGACTATTTTACTGTATATTTATTGAGAGCTATGTTCTGCTAGCTGAGTTGATATTTTCACAGTGTTTTTTAGTTTTACATTATTTCCTGGTATAAACATATTAAACAATGCAGGAACTTCTAAAAGGAAACAATACAGTCTTTTAAATCAATTAGTCAGTTATTCAGATAAGGAAGCCGGATTTATACAAGTCTTGTAAAAAAACCTGAAACTTAAAAATATACAGACAATTCATTTTTCCTATGCCTAATGGTGAAAATGAAGTGCTACAGTTATCCTAATGTCTTATCTTTTGCATTTTAATTTGTACAATTTTGAATTTTCCTTTTTTGTTAGCCTTTTAATCAATATTAATAAAGTATATAGTTGATCTAGATATGTGTAGTTTTTATTTAAAACTTTATAAATATAAAACAGAAATATAAGATAAAAAGATAGTTGTAAATAATAAACCACTGTATAATCAGATTACATTCAAAACGTGTTTAGCTTCTATTATTATTCATTCATACCTGTTGCGAATTGACAGCAACATCTGCAATCATAGAACAGGACCCACTACCATAAGCACATGTGTGTTCCAATGGACACCATGAACAATCGAATGGGCTATCTGCACACTCGGAACATCTAATATCACAAATAAAAAATGAGGTAATATGTACATACTTCAGTTCAATTTTAGTGGGGAGATTGTTATATTGTTTTAATTACCATAAAATTAGTTTGTCAGGATCTCTTATTATTATTCCACTTGAATTGGTTTTTTTTTACTTTCAATACATTTGATAAAACTTAGGCCTAACTAGTCAATAAGAATTCTTGTGGTCTATGACTTAACAAATTCAATGGCTCTTACAAACTCACTCAAATTCTATATATTCAATCATTGTTAACAGATAAACACACTTAATACGAATTAAACTCCTATTGTGTTCTATGATGATTCATTATTTATAACTGTATAAATAATGAAGTTACCAATGTAAGTATTTATAATATCAATCTGTGTAGTAAATATTGCATTATTTATCTCCACACTGGCACTGTAAACACTATCAAAGTATAACAAGTAATTCTTTTTGTAAAAACCATAAAATTATAAGTGAACTTACAGAAAGTTTCAAAACCTGACAGGTTTCATTCTGTAAGCTCGCTTATAATTTGATGGTTTTTACAAAAAGAAATCCTTTTTATACCTATTGTAAAACCTGAATGAAACTATCTAAGTACTTCACCTATCTATTCATTATGGTATAATAAGAAAAAGATAATTATTGTTTTGTTAACATTCAGTTAAAATCTAATCATTTTTACAACTCTTATTACAATTACTATACTGTATTCAACTACAAAATATCTATAAATAAATTTTCTTTTTAATATTTTTATTTTTAAAATATCCATATATAGGCCTACATACAACGCAATTAGATAAAAGAATCGGCAACAAACAAACTTTAAGACAATAAATGGATATATCACATGGATAGGACACAAAATGTAAATTAAATCATTTTCATTGTGGTCTATCACCATAATATAGTATTTAGATAAACCATACTAACTGCTAAAAACAACATGATAGATAACACTTAGTATGTATTAAACAACGTATTATGCAAAGGTATTATGTCAATTAACCAGTCTTCTCAACAATACCGGTTTTAAGTATAAGGAAGTATGTATGTTTCCTTTAGGAATTGTAGTGGGAAGAAGATTTAACAAAGAAACGTTTTTTTTTCTGTAATCTCCACACCTTCTAAATTAAACCCAGAGCTTTAGAAAAATAGTTACTTACGATGTTATAGCACTGCAGTTATAGAATGGAAATTCCGTACTAATAATAGACAATCCAGACTGTATGTGAACAGATATTAATACACTTGTTTCGACTAAAAAAAATGTTTTAAATTTAGTTTATAAGTGATTTTATAAAATAATACACTATAAATGATTGACAAAACGACACAGTAAAATAAACATTGCGTGGCACTCTCAAGAAAATGAAAATTTTGAGTAAATGACACAAATTGAATAAGCACCACAATCAACTAATCAAATAAACACTAATAATACTACTCTATAAAGCAACAAAGTTTTATAATGAAGTTACCTTGTCCTGGAGGTATTACAGGTAGCTGTGTTATTGGGCCACACGCAAGCTTTAAATCAATGAAGAGTTTTGTTTCAACAACTTTATTGTCAAATTTACATGTGTAATTCTGGCCTGGTGGTAGTTGACTTATTGACAAGGATATTGTCTACAAAGTAAAACAAAATTATCTTGAGAAATCAGATCGTGTAGGATAATTAATTTTAATTTTTGTGATTCAATTTATATATTGTTTAAACTTTCAACTGATGTTGTAGTTTTTGGAATGCTCAAAAAAGAAAAACTGTATGAAAACTAAAAATTGACATTGTACAAAAAAATTGTCCTGGTGCATAGAAATATAGCAAAAACTTACATATGCCCTATTAGAGATTGGTAGAGAATCTGGAGCAGTTTGTATTGCAATACATTCACTTGAGCCACTTGCTATCCAGTAGCCAGTAGAACATTCACTAATACGACTACATCTGAAAACAGAGTAACATAATGCATAATAATATCATAATTGCCAACTATGAATGTAGTTTCCAAATTGATAATGATGAATGATTGTTTCGGTTGTCTAATGGTTATGGAACTTTATATTGCACATGTCTCTGGGTAATATATTTACTAAAGCATATTGAACACAGTAACAATGATGAACAACAAAATATAAATGTTAGAAGAAACTTGTGTTAAACTTTGAAATATTACATTACATCACATAACCATTGATCAATTATTTAGGTTAGATAAATGCCTCTACCTGCTTTCCAATGTACACCAACCACAGTATGGATCTGCCCCACCTTCAATCCCTACACACTCATCACAAGTCATATACTGGCCACAAATCTCACTTCGAATCTTTAACAACTAAAAGGGACAAAAATGCAAACTTTAAAAATATCATTCTATAAAAACGGTTAAATTTATACATTGAATAGGAAATAAATTTTGCCTTAAAGACAAATTATATATTATACATTAAATATTAATAGAAACTTATTACAAACATACTAATGAAAAATATGAAAAAAAAATACTATAAAAACCAGACTAGTTTGGCCCAAAATTGTTTTCTGTTTGGTCTGCTGGGCTATTCATGCCGGTATGGTATAATTATGGTGACTGTACCTTATTTTCAGTAAGAAAGGTAAAACTTGTTCCATTAGCATCAATTATAGTGTCAGGTTTGATGGGATAGCCTTTGTCAAGTGTCATTCTCTCATACTCTGTAGCTGTACTTCTGTTGTTTATGTGTACCTATACAAACAATTGCAGTTTTATAGTTTAATTATTCGTTGTTAATAAATACAGGAAATTCTACTCCAGTCATTCACCTTCCTCCACCCTGTTGTTACTTTACAAAGAAAACTACTATTCGAGTTATATCTCGTTCTTCGAGGAGAAAAGACTATCTTTGGTTTATCCAGGTAAGCTAGGCATGATGAGACTTAAAAATATGCTGTGTTTATACATGCAGTCAATGTGTATATTTTACCTTTATCAGATCTCCATTCTGTGTTCCTAGAATGCCTATTGTGTTATCATTCTCTACAGCCACTGAAACAGATGTTAATTCAGTGCTTTTGAAAGGCATTATGGACTGAGATGTGACAGCCTCACTTTCAATGCCTTGTGGGTACACAGTACTAATAAATGTAGTTGGATCACAGAAAGTTCGTTTAATTTCCACATCTGTGACATTTACTTCCTGTAACAAAACAAAAATTTATATAATCACATGCAAGCACACTACAACACAGCCTCTTTGGACCACTTATTTATATATTATTTTGTCGTATTCCATACATTGTCCGATTTAATATCATTATTTATTATTATTCAATAAGGAATGAAAGTGAAATTTTCAAAAGAAATTAATCCATTGTTTCCATCGTCTGCAGCTTTCTGTGTGAAAGAACTCATACTACCAAACTTGGCACGCACATTTCTTCCACCAAACCAATCTCTTGTGGAGTACCACAGGGAACCAAACTGGGACCCATACTATTCTTGGTTCTAGTAAATGATGCTGCTATTGAATAGGCGTTGGAAAATTGTGGATGACCTGACTCTAGGGGAAGTAAACAAATGTGGTGCTTCCTCGAACTTACAGAGTGTCCTTATTGTCAGTGAGTGGTGTGCATCTAATGATGTTCTACCTAAACCAGCTAAATGCCAAGTAATTAAATTTAACTTTTTAAAGCAACGGCAGCTTAATTTAGTATACACTATTGATAACTTTAATCTTCCAATAGTTAGTAAGTTAAAACTGCTTGGTGTAATAATCCAAAATGACCTCAAATGGGGTTCAAATGTTAATGATATAACATCAAGAGCCTCACATAGGCTATTCTCACTATGTATCCTGAAAAGGTCTAATGCACCAGTCAGTGACCTGGTTACAGTATCAGTATATCAGACCTGTGCTGGAATATGCCTGCCAGGTTTGGCATTCATCTTTAACTGTTCAGCAATCTAATTTAATAGAAAAAATTCAAAAACGGGCATTGCGCATAATTTTGAGCCCATATTACGTTAGCTATGAATTAGCCTTAGAGCACGTAGATTTGCCTTCTTTAAAGTCCCGTAGAGAACAGATTCTTCTCAAGTTTGGCAAGAGTCTTTTAGAATCTACCAAATTTAGAAATATGTTACCAGCATATAAATCTGATAGGCATTCAAGATCGTTAAGGAGCAATACTAGTTCAAAGTTGGATTCTTGCAAATGTCGTACTGAAAGATATAGGTGGTCTACTATCCGCACTTAGCACGAATCCTTTATGTATAATGATTAGTTTAGATCTACTTTAAGGTATTTTACTTCTCAGTTTATGATTGTAATCCAACCTTTTCAGCTTTTGCTGCTGGTTGGAATTTGATGTTTTTTTATACCTTAATAAATAATTAAATAAATAATTATATTGATGTTACTTAATTTTAGACTTGTAAATGTATATTTTAATGGGGTTTTTTTTAATTTAAACTAATAAAGTACCGTAAATTAAAACAGAGAAAAAATTATGAACTCTTGAAAATCATGTTTTTTTAAAGTTTAAGTTTATATACCCTAACGAGAAATGAAACACAAAACTTGATATCTAACTTACAATAAATGAAATCTCCTTTTGCATAAATAAATTTGTATTACATTTAATAAAGGTATACCATGCATTTATATCCTAATGTAGGCTTAACAAAGAAAGAAAATATTAACTAAATAATTACCCCATTTAGACACATAGCATCTTCTACATAGTTCAGTTTATATTGATCTCCACTTTTGTAACAACCATAAACAGCCTTAAAAAACCCATCCTCAATATCTTTTAATGTGAACATACAAAGCACAGAATCAGTATCTTTATCAGTGGAATTACTAAACACACCAAATAGCACTTCTTGCGAGCCAGTCAAGCCAAGCGAACTGGCCAATGATTGCCCAACCATTTCCAATTTCATATCATGAACTATATCAAATTTGTTATTTGGTCCAATGCAACGAAGATAAACTTCTGAAAATGTATCTAAGATGTCAATTGTATCGTCGTTGTTACTACTGCAAAACCTACTGATGCGTGACTGGTTTTTTCTGTTTGACACAAAATATGTAAATTCACCATGATTAAATGCTGCTACGTACTGAATGGAATCTTTTTTATCATAATCGTTAATAAATTGAAGAAACTTAACACCAGACAAAAAACTCTCATCTGAATTCACCTTTCTAGTTGTTACAATACGATCGTTTGAAAGAACAGATGCAATATTCAATCTGTTATTATTGCCACCAGAGTGGTGTGAGATGATTCCAACAGCAGCGGAACTCCCAACTATGTTGTCGTCACTCACACCATCCATCTCTAAATTATCTAATGAACGTCGTTCGCATCTCCCCTCATTGCCATCTCCGCATGTTATCAACCTATTGTTTACGTAATCAATAGTTAGGATTTTGTTCACGTTTTCGCAATCCGTATTCATATCGGAACAAGTACTATTTTCTTTTACCAGTTCAAAATCATTATTAATCAAAAAGATAAAATTAGTAGCTGCGATATAAATATTGCCAGAGACTTTATGGTTGGTGACATGATTAAAACCAGTGCCTTTGTGTTCGTGTATCAGGTAGTCAGATATATTCACAGATTTTGATAAAGCAACTGATATGATGAAATTTAACAAGAAAGATGTTCTAGAGAGCATGATGGAGCTAGAGATTGTCTGAAATTAAAAGAGTACACATTAATCAATTATTGTAGATCAATATGGCAGATACAGAAAATAAAATATGTATAAAACTATAAATTATTAATTTAATAATTTATTAATGGTTATACAGATAAAGGGGGCTGGTTTCCATATAGCATATAGCAATAAGCAAATGAAAAAAAAAATCTCTGAATTTAGATCTGCTTTATTTTTAAAAGAGTGAGTCAGGGAGTGTCAGGTCGGAAACTTTTCACCTGTTTAAACATAAACAATAATAAATAGTAGATTTTATTACACTTAACAGGGCGGAATTAAAAGGGGAATAGAAGCATCACCAATTACCATAGTTGAGTATAATCTCCAGCTAAGAATGTGTCTAAGCAAGCCAACCAAGTGGTAATATTCCCTTGGTCATCCTGTCCTGGCCTAATCTAAGCTATTAAATTAACAGAAGGTCTATAATACTAGCCTAAGTATGGGCCTAAGTCACTCAAGTTTCTGGTGGTGGTAGGAGAGGCTTAAATTACTTTAAACAGGACTTACTGTTCACCAATGTTATAATGAATACACAAGCATTTATTGTACAGTAGAAAAGAAGGCCTCCGTCATAATAATAATATATTATAATCAGTTTTACATCAGCAAGAGCTAAACTGTCTCCCTGCTGTCTCTCTGTCCAGGCAAGAAATAAACAATGAATAAACAAAAAGTTCAAGAAGTTCTCGCGGTCCTTACAATAGATGGCGCTGTCACAAAATATAATTAAATCAATGTAACCAATAGTAATTGTTTTTTCTTTATTCTCTTAGAATTACATAATAACGGGACACATATGGTTCTGTTAAATAGAGATTTACAATCTGTAGATATAGTCATAATCAATTACTAAAGTGTATTATCTACATGGGGACATTTTAACATTTTATTTTTAAAATACAAAATATATACAAAAATTAGAACCGATATTTAATATAGATTTTAAATAGACATATTATATATATGAAGTCGCTATACTGGTAGGCAAGTTTAAAATTAGCCTATGGAAAATTAGGCATAAAATTACACTACATATTTAAATTTTATACAGTCAATATTTGAAATCTACAATTACGTTAAATATTCACTAAATGTAACACTAAATTATGCTATACGGTATCTTATGAGTAACTTTCATTTATGAATAAAAACCGTAATAATGTCTATAGGCCATATACTACAATATACCGTGCCGTGACGTAAATTATGCTGATTGGGACAAGCCTATTAATATTGACAAATGTTTACAATTTCAAATCGTCTCTGTATTTACATCTATCATCTGACATTTAATGTAACATATTATTTCTGGATTTCGGAATACATAATGTTTGAACTTGAAGAAACATTCGAAGTATTACTTTTCGAAATGGTCACTAGATCAGCATATAATGCATTCTTTGTTTTTATATTTTCCTTTAATTCAAACTGATTTGATGATATTTCTTCATAATGTTTCGTTGCAGACAAAGTAGATATATTTCCGCTGGTAGGCTTACAAAGAACGTGATAGATAGGCTCGACATTCTTCACCTTATGTTGATGCACGATTTTTGGTCGCTCTGCGTCTTTCGCATACGCGCTTTCAGACATTTTATATTTTACAACGTACGTAAAAAGTGTAGTTAAAAGTAAACACATTAATAAAACACAAACGAGAATTAAGATTATAGTGTTTTTTGGATGTCTGTTGATGCTTGTGGATGTATCGTTTTGCGGAATGTACGTGGACACTGCATCGGTGCTGTTCAGAGCTTGCCCGAAAGGATCTGTTACCGTGACTGTAACTGTAGAGACCGTCTGCTCGACTGACATTGTTGTCAATGTTGTAAGAATTGGAGTAGGCCTATCCACCGTTGGATGACGGATGACGTGATCAATTGGTATTGTGAAAAGCAGACTTGTTTCTTCCTGGCCATACCTATCAGAAACTTTACAAATCGCCACACCCCTTACATCACTGGAATCAATGTTCTTAATAATCAGTGTTTCAGAATAGACATCCTCTACTTGGTTCCTGATAACACTTGACAATAGCCATGTATATGAGAATGGTGGAGAACCAGTAACCTGACATCTTAAATGGATGTCCGAGCCACCAAATGGAGGTATTTGGAAAATAGTAGATATAGGTACTGGAGGTGGTGCCACACTTAAAGGACCAACAACACACTTCCGACCTGCAGAGTTAATGGAGCTTGAACTATGACATACGAATGAGGAATCATCCATGTCCAGAGTGGCATTGAATTGATGTGTTAGCACAACATCCTGCTCACCACTTGATTTGATTGGCTCACCAATTGGATTATTCGAACTTAACCATTGTAGAGTAAGTGGTGGTTCCATAGCTGGTGAGACACAAGTTAATTTAACAGAGTCACCAATGTTGACAAATGGTGGTTGAAGCAAACAGGATGGTATTGGCATCGTGTTTGCAGATATTTCTAACGAACCAGCGGACGATTGGTAGCTAGTAGTCGACCCAGCATTCCCTGAGAAATAACACAGACTACATCTGAAGCCACCTTCGTCTTGTTCACTGACATCAGATATGATCAACTTACTAGATAACGTGATAGATGCGTCTGACGACTCTTTAGATGTATTCACTGCGTATCTTGTGTCTGTCAGATAGGTATCACTGCCACTGGCAATCAAGAGGTTGCCTTCTCCAGTCTCCCATGTAATCCACGTTTTGTAGCCAGACTCTGGAGATGTTAGTCGAAGAACACAAGAGAAAGATACTGTTTCACCTTCTGTTACTTCTTTAAATTCTGGCATTTCAACGAACGAAATTTTAGCAGAACAATCCCAAGGCATTAACAATATAAACACGAGTACTGCTCCAACTCCTGCAGTTGACGACATAATGAACATTTATTATCGGAGTGATATTATATATTGAATGTTCTGGTTTTAGGCCTGAGTTACAAAATACTGCGTAAGTCTTACAATTGCAGTTTAGTTTTATACCAAATAAATTTTAAAATACAAACAAAAGACAATTGACGTTTTCTACTATAAGTGACACATAGCTACAACTTCCGATGAAGTCATCTAGCATACAAATTGTTATTGTATCTTGGTATAGGTTCGGGTAAGTATCGTGGCAGCCAAAAAATTACTTTCGATAATCAATTAGCATTGGCGATTGACCTTCTACGACGTAAGACAAACAGTACTCACAAAGGAGATAGAAAATTGAGGCAACCGATCATAATTTGCAAAGATATGAGCCAACTTTGGGGTGGTGGTTATACAGTAATCAAATAGCCTTGAACACCAATTTCAGGCGGTAATATGAAAGGTTTGTTTATTAGGAAAATTGTATATTAATTTTATTCAGGGTCAGATATGTTTCGTAAGATTTTTTTTTAAATCACGTTCATTAAAAAACATAGATGTTTGTCCGACGTGGAAATGGTTTTATATCGTAAAATTGGGGACGGAAGCAATTCTCAGTGATTAAAGAAAGTTCGTTCAGTTTGAATTTATAATTTTTGTATCATCATTTTGAGTTCGTAGGCTCCTCTACTCCAAATGAAATGAAAATGTGTACGTTACTGGGTCCGAAAATGACTCAACTAGATAGATTACCTTTTTGCTATACATTAGACGTGGTTTCGATTTTAATACCGTCGCGTGCGGAAGTACATTGTGTTTTGATATTAGTAATCTATGTTTTTCTTTTACAATAAATGTTATACAAATAGGTTTGTCCCTAAAGTTATTTTTGCAATCTACTTTTCTACTACCAATCACAATTTCTTTAAACTAATAATATTTAGCATGGATGCCTTAGTATACGCCTACATATTGCAGGTGTGTGCCAATTTCTTTAATTACATATAATTATTATTATGATAATTTATGCATCTATTAAACAAAATGAAATCTTTGCACCCAAAATACGGGTAAGGATGTCTATCCTATTCAACAACACAATGTTGGTAATTCATGATGGGACAAAACTTTAAAATGTGTTAATTGTTACATATTTTGGTGTTTCTATTCATCTTTGTGTACCGTTTATTTTTTTGGCGAAATAAAAATAATACATCGCATTCTGGTGCTACTTGGAACCACAAGTGCGCCCTCTAAGTAGTTGCTTAATTATGACGTCATTTGTAAGTCTTTGTTTTTTATTTACCAAAATTCTACACACCATCTCTGACAGGAAGTTCCCGAGATCAGGTGTTAGCTAAGTCCGGGTACGAAAATTCACAACCCATCAGTAGTGACGCTTGTGGGGGTTAGGAAAGAGGCTAAGCTCTGTTATCATTTTGGATAGTAAAATTGTAGTAATCTACCATATAACTAATCATGCCGATCTTCCAGAAAAGGAAGGAGAAAATAACCGAGAAATACGAACTGAAGCATGTCCTTGGAACGTAAGTTAGTATGATGCTTTGTTGTGTTGTTGTGTGTTGCTGAGCTGGAGGTGAGAACATCACCCTTGGAAGCCTGTTTGTTGTCTGCTTTTGTTAAGAAAGACAGACGTTTGTGTTGGGCTAGCAATCGGGCTAGGCATGTCATACCCATACATAGTAGGCATGTCATACCCATAGTAGGCATATTCAGTTTTAGACCTACTATGTATATAGTCCTATGTATTATGTAATGTTGGTATTCACTTAATTTGTAGTTATATAAGTGTGTGGTACCAGTACAATATTTTAGTGAAATGAAGGTAATGATTATGAATCAACATTGTCTTTTGCAATAATGTTTATATTCTCAATAGTGATTTACGAATTTAAATGATTTATTCTAGAAATAGACTTATTAACCAGAAATAACGATGATCGTAACACCATCGTCAGTCAGGATTTTCCATAAAAATGAAAACAAACTCAAACATAAAGGCAAAAATATATATATTATATTCTTGTTAAGCGTCAACCTCTGAATAAATTTCAGATGAGGGAGGGCAAGTTTAAATATATATTATGTTTTTTTCTTAATGTATACTTTATTAGGTTAACGACATTGGTTCATGCAACCATTTTGAAACATGAACAAATTAATCACTACAAAAATACATTTAATTCACTAAAATTATTCCTGTGATAATCTATATTGTTACAATTTTGAAAGATTTTTGCAAATTTTTTGTCATTAAAAAAAAAGACGTGGCCCGAAAAAAAGTGGAGGGAGATGTTAACAAGTTTTTGTTGCCAATCATTTCTTCACTTGCTTAGTAAAATGTTATAAAAGTACTTGTAATCTTGATATGATTATAAAAATAGTAACAGACCTAAAGTACAGATACTGTAGTATAGGTTGATGCGTTTCAAACAGATGTCTGTATACATTTCAACACATCTGCTTGTCTGTATTTATTTAATAGATATTGTGATATATCAAAAAGCTATTGCCTAGGTCAGTTGAACTTTACCTAGGATATTTTCTAGAATGTTAAAAAATAGTTTAAAATACTATAAATTCGACTAGGAGGAAAACCCAATTATTTTTTTGTGAGGAGTTAAAAATAATATATATTGTACATATTTTTCATTCTATTTAGATTTTGTTGTTGTTATATATTTCCACATTATGTTGTTAAGCTCATATATGTTGCAGAGGCTCCTCCAGGAGTCTAAGGCTATGCCTTGTGAGGAGCCCCTGTTGCAGAGGCTCCTCTAGGAGTCTAAGGCTATGCCTTGTGAGGAGCCCCTGAGTGAAATATTTAATTTAAACAAACAAAAACATTTTTGGTAAAATGCAAGGTTGATGGTACCAAGTCTCCAATAATAGGTCTTTAACTCCAAGATTCAAATATTCAAAATTATCTATCAGGATTATGATTATGTTATAATTATTGTCATTAGTATTATTATTAATATTATTATTATCACAGTAAAACTAATTAGGCATTTTAGCTTATCATGGACCAGTGATTTCTTACAAATATCATGGAGCTAATTGAACCTAGACAGGATAAAGTACTCTACCTGAAAAGTGTACTAATTAAAACCTTTCACGTACCAGGATGTGACAGAAATGTGTTTATTATCTTTACTGATTGCTATTAATTGATGTTATTACATAGCATAGGTTAGAATATGCATGATTGTCTAGTAGTTGGCTATCAGTCTTCAAGTGAGAGTCATGTGATAAGGCAAGGACGAGACACTTTGATGCTGGCTAATTAGACTGGTTACCAGGTTATCGGCTAAAGTCAAAGGCAGATTTTGTTAGCAAAATTGGACGTCGTCTTTCAATTCTCTGGTTATGAGGATGTAACAATGTTATAGTGGAAACAAATTGTCTGTGATTGCAAATCATTATTTAAGATATATAATTTGTTGTACGTTATGACATATATGAGCACATCCAATATTTGGTCACATAAAGTTTGATAGTGTAGACAGAGCTTAATAAGAATTGTGAATAATACTGGGAGTAGGTATTGAGTTTATCTACTTCTTTGCCTTGTCTAATCCCTATACTCAGACAGTAATTTATGGATAGTAAATCATTTTAAAAGTGTTAAGAAAGTTCAAAATACATATTAATGATGACAGTTTTTATTGGTTCATGTCAATCAATGCTAAAGGTAAAGTGTATAATTTAGTAACACGTAGCCAACAGCTAAACTACAATAACGTGATCTACTGTACTCCAGCTAAATTTAATGTTACTTAATGTTATTTTGGAGTGATGTAAATTGATTTAAAAAAAGGCTTGTTGTTTTCATGTTCTTGGCTAGACTAACACAGAGGTTGAAGATACAACAGTACTAAGGGAATCGGTAGGGCTGACAGGTCTTGACAGTATGTTGGAGGTTATACCGTAAAGTGCCCTACACCATCAAACTACAGTACTGTATATGTGACAAAATGTGATGTGCCCGTATATGTCACGATGACATCATATCACTACCACATTTGGAGATACTACTACCAAATTTTGATACATCACAATTTTGTAGACAGAGCTTTATAAGGAGTATGGGTGAAAGATCTTTAACAGTAGTAGGAGGGTTATAAAGTGGCCTATTGCTATTACTTTATCTTTAAATAGTACTCTACTGTACTTTAGTTAAAAGCAATGCTTGTGGATGTTTTTTATGTTTTATTTTACAATATTGATGAAACCCTGAAGTATCTATCATCCTTTGTTGCTGTAACTCACATCTAAGAACCCTAATAAAATGCAACTTGCATTAGAAGTATTCAAATAACAATAGAATTCACAATTACTAAAAACTCTAATACTGTTAAAGTACCCTTAGTATTTTACGATATATTTTGCTATTAGCAACTTTCTATTGTATTTCTAACATACATTACTGAAATGTAACTAAAAACGTTTATTAAAGTAGGTAATAATGATTAATAGTATCTATGTACAATTTAAGTACTAGCTGCAATTCTAGCTTTACCAGAATACCTGTATAGGTTACTTTTAGGCCATATTTTATATCCATATTTATTACTATTTTACATTGTGCATTACTTATTTAAGAAGGAATACTTCTATATATTTAATGAATCGTTAAATGCATTCTAGCTACTGTAATACTGTACAGCATATGACCAATATATACCGAAGTATAAGTGATAAAGTTTGAGCTACAAAGATGAGCTTGTTGTCCAATTTCAAGATCCAGGGTTCAATCCTAACCAAGTGCCAAGGTTTATATACTGTAGTTTATCCATCTTGTAATAAAGCAATTTGTATATGTATATGTGTATAAATATTTATAATATATTTTTTCATCTTTTTCAAATTAAAGACAATATACAGTACTGTATGAACCAGGTTTTAATTGAAGTGAAGGAAGTCATGCAATATTTCATGCTTTAAAAATTCAACCCTGATTATTTCCAAAAGAACCTCATTAATCTAAAGAATGGCACGAAATCTACTAATAATCATTTAATAATATTCGCATTATTACTGAATGATTTTACGCTATCTTGCTAATTGCATCAATCTTGCTTGAGTAGGCTGTTTGGTACGTGTTCGTGCCCAGTCTGTGGTTTATTTGAAAGGCACAATTGTCTGCCAGGCTCCACTCAGATAATTATTCCCTTATGAATGTTCCAATTCATTATCTTTCCTAATAATGATATTACTAGTTGGCACTGGTTTCAATGAACTGAATATAAATATTATTTTCTTATGTACGGTATAGTTGCTGTGTAATGCTCTGTACGCTATCATTGACAAAAAGGTGTGATGTGCCCAAATATGGTAATAATATACCCAAATATGGTAGTGGTATGACATCATTATGTCCATATACATGGGCACATCACATTGTGTTGTCACATCAAGTTTGATACTGCAGACAGAGCTTTAACTCTGTACTACTGTACAAGGTACAGATAGACAAAGTATATAGTATACTGTAGGAAATATTTAATATTGTTAAACCATACATATTTATCTGTAGTGTAAAATAAAAAAATGCTACTTTTACATAATATAAATTATTATATGCTTACCATTATGTAAATGCACTTCTATTGAAATTGCCTTCAAACCATTATTAGTGTGTTTGTGCTTTTGTATTCAGAGCGTTGATAGATGACAATAAGTAACTAGCTGACAATAATGCGTAGTTTGATTGCCTAATGCTAAAGTGAAGCATGTCATTATTTATTGAACATAGACCCTGGCTCATCAGGAAAACACAAATGTTTACATCACCTTGTTGTTAATAGGCAAACTATAGTAATGAAGAAGCCTATATTTATTTTGTAGACTGTTATTCATATGGAGACCATATACTGTATGGAGACCATATACTGTATGGAGACCATATACTGTATGGAGACCATATACTGTATGGAGACCATATACTGTATGGAGACCATATACTGTATGGAGACCATATACTGTATGGAGACCATATACTGTATGGAGACCATATACTGTATGGAGACCATATACTGTATGGAGACCATATACTGTATGGAGACCATATACTGTATGGAGACCATATACTGTATACTGGATAACTCCATGCGAGAATACTGTACCTTCTTTTGAAAAATGTTAATAAGGGACAGAAAACATTAACTTCTATACAGTCATACAGTAGGGTAAACAAATTTCTACTTATAACTTCTCTAATTGGTATAAATTTGTCAAACATGACATTCAGAAATAGATTAATTAATGAATAAAAACAATATGCTGACTTTCACAATGATAAAACAAATATTTAGTTGGTTAAATGGAATATTAATTATTGGATTTTTAGCAAGAATCAATTGTGTAAACAGGTTTAATATCAGGTTTGCAAGCGGTCGTTTACTTGTTAATGCCAATTCCTTTTAATCATTTAATCAAATATAAATATCCGCCTACATTTATTATTATATTATACATTTATTTAAGAATATTTGTAAACATTCATAATAATTAACTGATTTTTTTTCATTTCCTCCAATTTTTGCAATACTATTTCTCGAAGACTGACATTTTAAGAGTGGAGTTTGGTGGCTTGCCTACTGGTCCCAGGCTCCTCAGTTCAAATCATATCACACACCATACAGTATTTTTTTATGACAGAAACAATTCCCCCTGAAATATTTTGTTTATATCTTATTAATGTTCTGTTGAAAGTGTCATCTGTGAGAAGAATAATTAATGAAATCACTTGACAATGAAAATCACCTTTGGCAATATGATTAAATTGTAGATAATGGCAGTGCCTGCATATCATACAAAAAAGATGTCGGTTTGAACTTTATTTTCCTTGATATATTCATCTTTGCAGTTTTGAAATCATTTGATGCTAACCTGGCCAATGAACCATTTCATAATGTCACTTTTGTCTTCACCATTAATGCCTACGAACAGGAAAACAGAGTTCGAGTCACGGTTGAGTCAATTTTATTCACAGATTTTCTCACATTATATCTACTTATTATATTTTGATACCTTATAATATTCATATTTAATGAATAATTATTACAAAGTCTTTGATGTAATTCTTGAATACCGTAAACATACCATGAGCGTGTCAAAGAAAAATATGAATGTGCAAACATTACAATAAATCAATAACACTGAAAATGGAATTAAAACGCTTCTTAGTGTTCTACTGAGGTCGCTTGAGCTGTATTGGCTGAGCTCACACGCTAACCGCGCTACTCTGATCCCATGAGAGCAATGGAGAGGCCATAATTGACTCGCTATTGCTTACAGTATCAAATTACCTTCCGCTAGCTTATCACTTTTCTTACAAATTTAGAAAGAAGTTCTCCATAAAATATGTAGACTAAATATTCATGAATGTGAAAAACAAAATGGAAATTAAATATTATTAATAATAATAATAATAAAAACAATAATAGAATACAAAATCTGCCATTTTATTGTATAAATAATATTAAAATGATTAAATATATGCACACTTTAGGTCATCTTGCATATTACTCAAAATGAAATCAATTTGTTTCTGGTGTTTTTGTTTCTTGGGTTGGATTCTATTATAATAAGTATGGGTGTGAACCTTTCCATGATTGAACCTAAACATTAGTGTTAGAAGGAATGAACCCAAGTTTTAAACTGGCATAAAATTTAACCCCGAACAACACATGTGTAAATACTTTATTTGTCACTTTCATAACATAATAACATAATATAAAAACTTAAGTGTATTAAAATTAAAGAATACTGTAATCATGTTGTTGTAATCATAGATAACGTTTAAATTTAAAAATAAAGAGTTTCTTTGAGGATAGTTTTATAGTATTTTTCTATAAAGTAAAGGTAGACTGTTACAAAGATTTGCGCTTCAAAGTAAAACAATAAATGAACCAAATGAAGTATAAAATCTTAGTATAATTACTGTAAATTAAAATTGTTTTCAAGCCTTTGATTCATTTTTCATATGATATAATAGTAATAGCTTAGGTTCATTTCATGTTTATCTTATCTTGCACTCCAATTTTAAAAGCTTCTTTAGTAGCATTTAATGATAAATGTCATTTCCATAGCTTTGTAAAAGTATCAAAATGAAAAATATGCAATCTTTTTATCAGGACGTACATGTATACTTAAAAAAAAAAAGTTTAAATATTGATGATTCCAAAGTTTGTGTTTGTTCTTTTTATTGATGTGTAATCCAAAGTCAGCATGGTTTATAAAGTCACTATATATACACATACCCATTGATCTTGGTAAATCAATACGTACCTCGATTGACTGCTGAAGTGTAAACAAAGGCTCCACACAATATGGTATGTCCTGTGTTCAGGATGATTTATATGGATGTACTGATGGTGCTGCTGGACATTGGTCAAGTAAACTTTGTGACCGTGTACTTCCCAACGACTACACTATATACAGTAGCATGGACACAGTTTACTAACTAGCTTACTTTATAGACTACAGTATATCGTGCCTTGCTTACCTGGATAAACCGATCATATCCCTCTCTCCGAAGTATACAAAATAATATAATTTATTCCTTAATGAAAAATATGCTACTGTAGCATTTCATTTGGATGATACCTCTAGATATTGAATGCCATGCGCGCTATGCGTGTAGTTCTTCAAGCTCCGCCTCGCACCAGCACTCACATTCTTCTAACATCTCTACACATCATGAATGTGTCACAGAGGGTGCAGTACCAGGTAGGCTGCCTAGCTTTTAAAGCCATGAACAATATTGCCCCTCGATACATCACCCAACGATTTTCCACTGTTCCGATACACTCTATGAGGACTAGGGCTGCTTCCAGGGGAGACTTACTGGTACCCAAAGTTAAATTGGAATGTTTCCGGCGCTCTTTTATTTATTCTGCTTGTATTTTATATAATGTATTACCTTCTGTTTTGAAAGAATGTACAAATATTAACTCGTTTAAATTTAATTTTAAAAAACACATTTTATCGTAATTGTTTAATTGATTTTTTTTTTGGATAATTTTTTTTTTTTATATAATAGTTTTAAATTTAAATGTATATAGTAGATTCGTATTAGTTAAGTATAGTTTTATATATTTTGTCATTTTTAAGAGGGCCCCTGAATATCAGCTGGCCTGTGGGTTCAGCTGGAAGGGTTACCCTCTATAAATAAAGTTGAAATAAAATAAAATAAAGGTATAAAAACATGAATTCTATTTTCAGAGCACATACAATCTGAAATATACTATAGTGTAGGATATTTGTAAAGTGATAATTATGTTCATAGAACAATTATTGCAGCATTTGCACCCTATATTGATGATATCCCATTTTATACATAGGGTATGTGGCCGAGTGTTAGTGAGTGTAGTGAGTGTGGCCGAGCGGTTAAGACAGTGGAACCTTAATCCAAAGCCATAACATCGGCAAGTCTTCTCGGATAAGGACTATAAACCGTAGGTCCAGTGTACATCTGGCTCATGTGCACTTTAAGAACCTAGTACATCTTTCGAGACGAGTAGGGGGTTACCCCGGTGTACTAATTCATACATACACAATGTTGTGGACAGACGTAATGGCGCCGTAGTTGGCTGCTGATGACACGATGTGACCCTTAGGGGAGAAAAATGTTGTTGAAAAGATGTTAACATCTAAGTCCACAGCGCCTTTGATCACTAATTGTTGCTGGAATTGGCGCTTTACAAATTTGTATATATATTACATCATACTGTATGTACAGTATATTACATCATACTGTATGTACAGTATATTACATCATACTGTATGTACAGTATATTACATCATACTGTATGTACAGTATATTACATCATACTGTATGTACAGTATATGGTTACATTCCATCTTTCTGTTTAAAAGACTTTTGAGCATAAAAACCAGCATTATAGTACAGTATAATATCCATGAAAAGTATTCATGATCGATACAGCATGACTATGAAATAACATCTCAATAACTATGCATAATAATTCATATTCTAGCTGCAGGCAAGGGTTCCGTTTTTAATATGCTCTTCGGCAATCTAAGACATCGAAGGGTTGTTTTGAGAAATAATTGAAAATAAACGAGAATTGCAGACGTAATAATATATGTAGAGCATTTTGCATGTATTCTATTCTTTGAAAGGTTTCAGGCGATTATATTTATATTTATATTCATTACTTTTTTACAGAAAAATATGTAAAATTTGATAAATAACTTTGTCAAAATATTATATTATATAAGTTGATAATTACTGTATTTCATTACCAAATTAATTCCATTTCATACAATGTTCTTTTTTTTCTTTTAATGAATTAATATTTTTATAAATTGGTTTTCAATTTTATTTTTCACTTTTCATTTATTAAAAAATAAAGCAAACTAATTTGCAGAAAATTAAGTAAAAATTTGAAGGAAAGTTAAAATTGTATTCAATTTGGTTTGGATCCTTCATTGTGGTAAACAAAGTTATTTTCATTTCATAATCCTATAGTATATTAGGATTATTATTAAAACAGTATAATGTTACTTTGTGTTAACATTAATTTATTTTTAGTGATGACATTTGTAAAGTATTTTCTTAGAAATTAGACAGGACATTAAATCTTAAAGCGTTGAGCATACTGACCTACTTTAGTGTTAATGTCTGTAGATCTCATGTATTAGTTGGTCACTATCCTTTGTTGTATGTATAAATATAATTTATGCAATGAAATTGCTTTTAATATTTGAAGCATTGTATACAGTAGGAATAATAATATAATAATAATGATATATTCATTCTTTAATAATTAATTCTGTTTTATGCATACTCTGGAAGCACTATGTTGTGTGTGCACACACCATTAATATTAAATCTACATCCCAAGATGGTAGAGAATTCAAATTTGAGAGTTGAATCAAGATGAAATTGAATTATTCTGGGTCATATTTTAATGATCATTGAATAATTAATACATTAATTAATTCTGAAGTATTATTTAAAATAATTAGATTGTTACTTCTTACACCATGCAATTTGTAGACAGATCCATTAAAGAACAGCTCAGATACAAAATAACAATATTATACCTTTTTTAAAAACACCATCTACACTGACAATTGTCTCGCATGCTATCTGCCAACTACAGTATGCCTGTCATAACATTACCAACATGTCCCAAAGCTCTGTAGATCGAAGGGTTTACCTGTGGCTGTGACATGATCAGTTCCACATGCCGCGGAGAATGTGTACATAGTACAGTACTGCTGGTATTTGTCGCAGCCAGGCATAAGATCAAAGGACTGTTATGAGTTCCTATATTGGCAAGGGGAACTCAGTGTCCTGATGATAGATTGTCTTGCATATACTAAATAGAGGTATCTCTAAAACACATTAGTATTAAGATACAGTAGTATATCAATGATAAAAATAATTTGTGTATATATTTATTTCTTTTTCAGTGGTGCCTTCAGTGAAGTTGTTTTAGCTGTTGATAAGGTTACCGGAGAAATGGTTGCAGTAAAATGCATCGACAAAAAAGGAATAAAAGGAAAAGAAGATGCCTTACTTAATGAAGTAGAAATATTAAAAAAGTATGTGTATATTTAACATTCAGTCTGTTTCATGTCCACTGCAGTACCTGGATGAACTAACATTGGCCTATCTTTCTTAAGAGGAAGAGGACACATTAAAGCACTAAACTGCCACCCCCATCACCAAGTGGTAGCAACCCAATGATAATATTTTTTTTTCATTAATATACAATATTGTAATAGCAGTACAAAATGTTCGACAAGTAATTAATCTTTGTCAACTTGCTACTAAAATATACATGTATTGCTACTATCGATGTATTAGGCATGTTATTATTGTTATTCAATGTAGTTGATATGGTAATACAAGTTACAGTACATACAATGTAATAGCTATAATGATAATGCCTACGCCTACGACTGGTTAATATACCTTTTACTAAGTTATTGTTACAATCCATTAACCTGTCAGAAAATGTGCATAATAAAGCATTAATGATTTTAGTGTGTTGTTGTTGACCAATTTTCTGTGATGTATACTTTGTCGACAAAATAATCAACAATTATGGAGATAATCACACCCCATAGGGAATGAATTTTCTACTTAAAAATACAATATCAAATAGTTATATTGTTGGCTGACCTGGTGTGAGGTCTAGCCAAAATATATCTGTATGCAATAACTTCAAAAGCTCTGTCTACACTATCAAACTGTATGTGACAACAACATTTTCTGTGCCCATATATGGACATGATTACATCATATTACTACCATATTTGGGCACATCACATGGTTTGATAGTGTAGACAGAGCTTAAGGTAAAAATGATGATTTAACATTGCATATTGTTTGTGTTTATTATTCTAGAATCACACATCCTCATATTGTACAGCTGAAGGAACTGTTTGAAAGCAAGAGTAGTGTTTACCTTGTCATTCAACTGTAAGTTTTTTATTCAAGTTTAATTTAATTAGTCATGTTGTGGCCTGGTGGTTCATGATAAGAAATACATTGTAATGTAATGTAACCATTTGTTTGGTAGTCTAATCATTCTATCTCCCACCCATCCCATGTTCTCTCATCTCCAAAATGTCATCTCATATTTACCCTCCCCATCATCCCTCTTCCTCATATTTTCCCCATTCCTTGTATCTACCCAGCGCTCATCTCCAACACGGCCCATACAGTATCTCAAACATTTCCTCTAATTTCCAAAATATCCTTTCTGTTCATCATCGCTCCTAAAATCCCTCTCCCTCAAATATCTCCCACCCATATATCCCAACCCATTATACTGTATATCCCAACCCCTCATATGTCTCCAGCCAACACACCTCCTACATTTCCTCCACTTCCCTATATCCAACAGAGGTCATTTACTCAAGTACAGTACGACAAGTCTCAGGTTTTCTTTAGAAAATTAATATAATAGTTTTATGTACTGTAGTTTATTGTTCCAAATACTAGTGTCGCCAAAATCTGTGTTGCCTATTCACATTTCAATGTAAATAACATCATTAAATATTTTATGATATTTTTCCTTGTTTTGCACACAGCATAAGTCTATTTTATGCTTTGCAATAACAGTAGGTAAAAGAGAGCGACAACATCAAAATGTATAAGTCTATTTCATGCCTAGCTTACCGGGATAAACCGACAAATGACATTATTCCTAATTGTGTTAATCGATATTTTGCATACAGGTTATTTTTGGAATAATAACACAAGTCTGTTTTTGCATTTTAAAAAGAAATTGGTTGATGGATGCGCCTTATGTAAGCTAGCATCTAAGAAAAAATATTAAACATAAAAACTATGAAATATTGTCAGTCTTGTCAATAAATTAATGATTTCTTTCATTCCTCCTGAAAATTTCTTTTCAAAAGGTTATTTTTCTTAAACCATACTACTTCTTTTTCAATCAGGGCTTCTTTTCAAGATGACCTTTGACCTTTTCTTCCAGTGGTCCTTTTAAGCTTGGTTCTCACTAGGACGTAACGCAAAGACATATATTTGACCAATGGCAAGTGACAGTTCAAATAATACTTTTTTATATGAACTTTTCAATCAAACTCCTGGTCAAGATAGATCTATTTTAATACAGGATTTTTACCTATTCTGTACAGTGGGATTTTTACCCTTTTTTGTAATACACTACAGTGTTGCTATATCAGTGCTAAGCTCTTACAGCAGCAGCTGTCCACGTGTGTCATAACTAGCAAACTAGCAATTAAACTACAACCATGCACAATTACCATAATTAGAAACGTTAATTATAACAAGACTATATTAATCATTAATTATAATGGATCTTTAATGCTTTCTCTTCTGTATTAAAAATGGTAGTATGATTAAAAATTGATTATTTCTTATAATATATAATATTATGTACTTAATAAATTGTGTAAAATTATAATAGATTTTTAACGTTTCAATGAATGAAAGGTCGTTACAGAGCTTCACCCCACCCCTGTTTAATAGTGATATAAAAAAGGTCATTTTGTACATTATTTTCTAACTCTGACCTCCAATGCTCCCTCTCCTTCTACCCTTTCTAATATCTTAGTTCCGTTTCTACTGCCGTAACAAGCACTTAACATTTACTAGCAGTTTGCAGATTTCATCTCTCATCTTTCTGTCTAGCGCCAATGTCAATTGAGTCTATTGAACCAACATACATATACCTGAGTCTTTCACCTGTTATGCAAATTTTGTCATACAGGTATTAGTGATTTTTAGTGACTTCACTCAGATTATTTGTTACAAACGCTGTAGATAATGTATGTTTTGCTTGCCATACAATTGACATACTTGATTGGTTGAAGGTCACAGTTTCATTATTAAAAGATTGCGATCAGAATTCAGGTCATCAATGTTGTGACATCATCAATAGACTGGACAGTATCAGTGATATTGATTATTGATGACAATGATTTACTTGCCCACCAGTGACAATTGGTGATATACTAGCCCACCAGTGACAATTGATGATCGAATAGCCCTCCAGTCACAATTGATGATTGGCTAGCCCACCAGTGACAATTGATGATTGGCTAGCATCAAGAGGTTGTGTACGCCATACTACAGTATTCCATAAGGTTTATCACAAATAGCTTGATTTTGGGAGGAAGGTCATTGCACAATGCATGATGGGAAGGGTTCGGGAGCAAATATCACTATGCCTACGCACAAACAACAAATCATGTACGTACAGTACAGTTTTTCACCATGTGTCGCGCACGCTATTTGCGATAAACCTTATTTATTCAGGAATATAAAGTCAGTTTATAACATATTGTCTAGGCACTGATCAGTTTTCATATTGAGCCTGCTAGCACATTACTAATTAGGAGAGGTACCAGATGCTTGGCAAGTACTAAAACGAGACTAGATTTAACAGCTTGTCTTTTAGCCTCTCACGATATCACACATTATACAGTAGAAAACAATTGCCTCACTACCAATTGTTGTAAATCAAATCAATATTGTAAGGTGACTTTAATACTGATTGCTAAAATTATGATAATGATGAAAGGAGTGCAAAATGCAGTCATGTTCACTAATTTAATCTTTCAGCATCATTTCGTATATGGGCGATCATCCATGAAACGTAACTTGTTCGGCCATGGGTAATTAATTCAGCCATGATTACATAATTACATAAAAGAAAGCAATGTAATTTGCAAAAATTGGTAATGCTGATTACATCAAAATTGTTGTTGTATGCATAATTGTGGGATACTGTGTTAAAACCTTTTTTCAGATATCCAATGATTATCATGATAAAATAGAATAGAAGGAACCGTCAAAATTATTCTACTGCAGTTACTGCAGTATCTACATTTTGTTTACTCTTTAACCTGTTTATGCAATATTTATAGTAAGCTGAATAATCATACACACTTTTTATTGCAGTATTTGCCTCATAAACTTCCTTATTCAAACAAACTAAAATCATACATTGTTGCAACCAGAAAATGTAGTTACTGTACTTCAGTAAATGCAGTACAATAATTTTAACACAATCCCTAGTAAAATACTTTTTTTTTTAGGCAGAATTACTATGGATATTTCATTTATATATTCTTATAATATATTTGATGTAAATTGAAGATAAATACTTACACTTAACACTTGTAAAGCTCTGTGTACGCTATCAAACTTTATGTGACAAAACAAAAATGTGATCACTATACCATATTTGAGCACATCATACTTTTTTGTCAAACTAATTTACTAGTGTAGACAGAGCTTAAAGTTAGTACTTAAGTAAGTAAGTAGGAATAACTCCCGGGAATGATTCGTCAATCTTGGGTTTTGCCATTTAGAGGAAGGGGTGTTGGAAGATGTTTATGGAACTGGGAGCATATTGCACTATGTATTGTGTTTATGATTTTACATTGATGGTTGTGATAAGCATACAATAGATTTACCATCCTTACAGTGAAGGTGTAGTAGGTCTATTTGTGTCAAGAAGGAAGGAAACACAGACTTCCTTATACCATATATGGTTTATGGCTATACTTTTTCTGTGGAAGGTTTGTCTAGTGTGCTTTAGCCTAAAAATCTTAAGTTTGTTTAATTTAATTTTGCTTACGTAAGTTTTAAAAATAACCTAAGCAAATAATTTGACTTGTTTTTTAAAATGACTAGAACCTCTAGGTAAAAGAATTTAATTAATTTTTTTTACATAATTTATTTATGGATATTTCTGGATGGAGTAGGAGGACAGGAACGACATTTATGCTTGAAGCCCCGCCCACCTTCACCAATCGCCATGACATTTATGCACAAACAACTTCATAACTTTAATTATATTTGATAGAAATATATCAACTTTCACTTGCAGCAGTTTTAATTGTAATATATTTAATCCATCTTCTCTTAAACTTAAATCGATTTATTATAGATTTTTTGTAAGATTCAGAGGTGAAGTGCAAAATGACTTTTTGTATTGCGAGATGTAAATCATTAGCACTAATTAGGTGAAGTCGTCAACAAATTTGTCAAGTCGATAAAATAAGGGGTTACATTTATCTCTGTTGACAGTAGTGGAGTAGTCTTGAGAGGCTATCGCAGGAATTGGACATGTTGAAGCCTTTGATTTACTGCACCATGTTAAGAGTGTCTGTCAATGTTGGAAATGTACCAATTTGTATTCAGGAATTAAGTAGCTAGACGACTTCAGTACTATTGACTTATAGTAGTAAAAGACTCATGGGTGGAACAAAAATATCTCCTTGTAAATGTAAGGCTGACAACATTTGCTGTATATGTGGAGTTATACAGTAGATCTTCATACAAAAATATAAGAACATAAATTTAGTACTTAGGAAAGAAGGCAAGTGTCATTTGTATCAAAATTGCGGTTTGCAAGCCTTAAGAATTAAGAATTGTGGTTGAATTTTTATGATAGTGTTTCAAGAGGGAAACTATGTAAAAAAACCATGTCATATCTGGTGTAATAATAGTGTTCTCAATGCCCAAGTAGTATAAAGTACAAAATTACGTCAGTAGGGCAAACATCTGACCAATCTTGTAACTCCCTGGCACAAAGCTACTCCACAGTAGTTAAATACAATAAGTAGATGCTGTGTTTGAATTGAATTTGTAATAACAACATAATACAGTAATCGTAGTGTATTATTGTTTCCCTTTATGAAACCAGCCTGCTTACATACAATAAGTATTGAATAGAGAGACCTCAACCTGTTCTTTTATTCTCCATTCAAAATGTATCAATAACTAGTGCTAGTTGCTATTCTTGTAATGCACAGTGAATAGCAGTTCTGAAAATAATATACAGTACTTAGTATTAAAGTTCTTATTATATTATGGCATTGTGGCGAGAAGAAAGGTTTATTTAGGGTTTAGTTCAGTCAAAAATTGCTATCTATTTCATTCTGATATGTTACAAGCACAAGAAACAAACAAAATATTATCTTGACATTTGTATAAATAATAATAATACAAATTATATCGTTATTCCAAAATACTAAAAGACAAACAAAATTGTTTGTTGTATGAAACAATGTTCCAACTGCTACCTGTACTTACAAGCATGGAGGTATATATATTTATACCTCCATGTTACAAGGAAAGAACATTGCATGCCATTTAATATGTAACATTACTACAGTATGTATAGGCTTTCTGTAATGTGTCTAACAAAGTATTACGATCGCTTTTTTACAAACTTGTTTTTCCAAACACCATTGTAATACGGATGTTGTTCGACAATGTGAATTTTCATTAAGGTTTTAATATTTCAAAATGCATTTAAATAAAATGAAATAAGTTGTTTTTTTCACGCATACATGATGTCGTGAATTACTTAGGTTTTTACGTGACTGAAATGTATAAAAGGTGTTAAATTGATGCGCACATAAAAATGTGTCTATCTTTAGTAAAATGTCGCGTCAATGTCTTATGTAATAGGTGAAAAGCATTTTACACTCTAGTACAAAAATGAAATAAATATTACTGTTCCATGGTTGTCACAGGTAGTCATAAATATTTTCTGATACACATATATGTAAACAATTCCTAATGGTTGTTTTTTTCATATATTTATTAATTTGCTTTTTACAAAATTTTTTGAAATTACAATTTTTTTATAGTGTTATAATAAAACAAATATTATTCCAGCTGTGATTTTATAATTTTTTTTCATAATATTTATAAATCAAATCAATTTATATGTGTTGTTGTGTTAGGCTAATGCTATACAATAACATTATATTTCCTAATAGATTTTTTTCATTTGATTTTTCCCAATATAAAATGACTAATTTGCTATAAAAAAATTTAATAATTTAATTTATACAGTTTTTTATATTATTATTATTCCTGCAGTGAGAGTGATTTTATATTATATTTTGTCATAATATTCATAAATCAATTCATATGTGTTGTTGTGTTAGGCCATATGAAATGTGTGGATAATCATATCAGAACAATTTTCTATTGACGTCAAAGAATAAAACAACTGATGAGGTGGCCTTGACTTGTTCAATCCTCCATCACGTCATCCTCTCAATAACTAATTAAAGATTCTGCTAATTAAACATTTATATTGATTTGGATTTTTTTTATTCTATAGAATATAAATTTGTTGAATAATTTTTAAATAAATTATATCCATATTCTGCCAGTAGAATACAGTAGGATCAATTAATGTCAACATAATGCTTACAAACAATCAATTATATACAAACATGTTTTCACGGGCACTTCTTTTCCATCCCACTTCTAACATATTATTTTTATTTATGTTAATTGATAACAAGCGTAGGATGGCTTTGCTTGGCATGTGACAAATTTTAACAAAAACTGAAATTAATTAATAAAAATAACTTGCATACTATAAGTATTTTAAGTATGAATATTGATTTGGTTTCTCTTAAGTACATTCAGAATGTGAACATACCTGAGAACCTGGTGGTCTAATGATAGAGTGTCTGATGTATTAAGCAGAAGAGTTTGAATCTTGGTTTTTTTAAACTTGCATATTATCATTTGCAGATTGCATGTTTCATATACAATAAAGCTGATTAAAACTAGGGAACATATCAAAAGTATTTTACTGCAATTACTGCAGTAACTATACTATATTTGGTTTACTCTTTAACCGGTATTTGCAATTATCTTAGCTATCTTTTTTGGTAATTATCAATTATTGCAATGACTGCCTCATAAACTTTTACATCAAAATAACTTAAATCATACATTAAATTGCAGTAAAAAATGTAGTTTCTGCAATAATGTCAGATAACTTAGCTGATATAAATTATTAAATATTGTTTGTATCCTTCAATGATATTAATTTTGAACTGCTATGACCTAGCGCATCAATAGCAATGTGAAGGAGAGCATACAACAAAAGAATGAACTAGAATTTAATTCTAACTTATTATGAGAGCTGGTTAAATGTAGAAATGAATTCATATAAAAATTAATGAATTAAAACATTAGACCTGCTAATGTAAAAAGTGTATGAGTGCGCTACCGAGTTAATACTGCCATACAACCGCAGTAAGCCATGATTGTGATGATTGACGCACATCACATGACCATGTACGCCTGATATACGCCTGCCGTGTGGCAATAGACAAACGACACTAAGCTACTTATCTTCTACGTTGTGTCTTGTACTAAGCCGTGCATGGCTTCAGTGACGTACATCCAGGCAAGGAGATTTGTGATGTTGCTAGAATATAATGCATAAACTATATACACCTGTTGGGATATAGCTGTGTTATTTGCTATATCACTCAGCAGGCAATAGCAGATATGATAGAATAGGAGAATCAAAGCATCCTGTATGCTGTATCTTAATATGCATATAATACTTTATAAATTTAAAAAAACCAACATGGGTTAATGCCCTAACCTGATCTGAGTACCGTAATGTCATAAATTGTCATAGATTATAGGAATTAGTGTTTCCAACAAAATGCTATATCTTAATACAGAATTTTTTTAATGAACATCCATCAAAATGTAATTTAGATAATGGATAATGGTTGGTTGTCATACTATCTTACGGTAAATTGATTTATAAATACTATATATATAACTTACACATTTTTATTACAATCATTATACTGTATCTGGCAGTGATTTGAGCTGTTATGTAATTAAAGACCCCTTCCCTGCAATTTTGGACGTTTTTTTGGAAAATAATACATATATATCACTTTAAAAACATTAAACCATGTCATTCCTTGTCTTAAATGTACGTTTTATGGTAAATTATGATAAAAAGTGAGAAACAATGCACTACCTAAGTAGCTTGCGGCAATCGACCTCTTGTGGACGGTCTTAGGCCTAGCCTAGCTAGGCTTAGTTTTGTAGGCCTAGCTGGTAAACATCGATAACGTACGAACATCGTACGCTAGCTATATACCTAGCCTGACGTTGTATAGTTGCTGCATTAATTGTCTTTCTATTTTTGCCAGATTTCATTGATACAAATTGGGGAAAACCCGGTATTTTCGCTGAAAAGTTAGGAGTCTTCCATTTGTTTTGGCTTCACGATCGATCGAAAAGTGGGCGAATTACAGGTGAAAAACAAAAATATCAATCCGCGCGCAATGCATTTGGGATTTATATAGCGGGCCGCTATAATTATTAGAATCAATTTATTTTTCACATTTTTAACCGTTTAAAGACGAAAAAAGTTATCGCAATAGGACCATATATTATTATTTTTACATTAAATATAGTTTGTGATCTTAAATTAGATCTAAAAAACGTAGGGAATGGGGCTTTAAGCAATTAGACAATGGTCATCATTTGTATACCACCTTTTTAATATTTATGAATTATATAACTTAATATATTAAATAGCATAATATGATTTAAATCTTTTATAACATTCATTAGGCATATATGTACTGTATAGTATCTAATAATGATTTTACTAGCTATCAAATTTTTAAAATCTTTGTGGTCTAGTGATTAAAAGTGTTCTATATAAAGCAAGAGTTTGAATTTATCCAATAGAGTATACATATAAATAATAAATGTAATAAGATCTTTTTCATACAATGTGTATATAGCAACATATAAAATGTTGAGTCAACTGTGATTAAAATGTGACTACTGTTTTGCAGTGTAGACTGAACTATTGGACTTGGAACATAGCATGAAAGCCACGATGCTGTTATAGTAGCATTTCACAGTATATCAAGTCAAATCAGGTCAAATCATTACAGATACAAACATATTTTATCATGAATTATATAAGACTAGATGGTACGCTCGCTTCGCTCGCGTACCATCTAGGTCGTGCCCACAGATGGTTCTCGAATACACAGTAATTTCAGCGTAAAAAAATTCTTTTTTTTAATGTACGTACTGCAGGATGATAATAGTTATTATTGTTTACAGAAACGAATAAATAGACACGATGATTTATGTATTGAACTGAAATTAGCACACTGGAAATTACTTCCGAAAGAGAAACTTGTCACAAAATGAGTCCAAATTTGTTATTTGGACTCATTTAAACAAACCCAATTTGTGTTTTGTGTGTAATATTAGGGTTGAGGGATGGGGAAGAGGATATGGGTACAAAGAAGAACAATGTTTTAATATATTCTTTATCTACTCAGTAACGAAATATGTTTTTCATGTTTGATAGGCCTATAAATAATATACCACTTGATACAGTAACACATTTGCGATTTAATACTTTGTTAAAACTGTCACTGTTATAGTCCATTGAAATAGCATGTACATGTAACGATACACGTACCACTACAACGTTTATATTCTTTGTAATTATTAATTAATACAAACATTGAGAAGCAACTGTCAGTAGTACAGTTTATTTGTATATTGTACGTTTTGTATAACAGTAGGGCCTACTCACAGGCCTATAAATAATATACCACTTGATACAGTAACACATTTGCGACTTAATACTTTATTGTTAAAACTGTCACTGTCATAGTCGATTGAAATAGAATACGGTAGTACATGTAACGATACACGTACCACTACCGATCGTCAGACCTAGGTTCGAATCCAACTCTCGCCGCATTGCTTGTATCCGTAGGCAAGATACTTTACTTACGTTGCCTCTCTCCACCCAGGTGTATAAATGGGTACCCAGTTAGATCTACACACAACTTTGCGCTGGTTACCGGCTGCATTATGGGAGTATGTTTCCATACGTGTTTGATCCCAAAAAAAATACTGGGGTAATAATGCTTGTAAAGCGCCTTTGAGCATGATTACTCATGAAAAGGGCGCTATATAAATGTGGTATTATTATTATTATTATTATTACTTGTGTTAAAGCAAAGAGTTATTATTGGAATGTTCCATTCATCGGAAATCAATACATTTGTATAAATGTATATTAAATCTATCAAAATAGTATGTTTTTAAGAAAATAGGTCTGTCTTCAACATTATGATGCTGTACTCGAGCTGTTCAACCGGTTTTCATCCATTAAAAACAATTATCATAGGAGGAGATAGGAAAATGCGAAGCATCCTCGTATTATTGTATGCGGGTATTTTTCAAGATAGACATGCATTGGACAGTGTATACCACGATCGGAAAACACCCCTATTTGGGGCAAATCTAAATTCGTTTTAATCGTCAATAACTAATTATCGAACTCCATTTAATTAGTAAACAGGGTTACATCAGGTGGTTAAAATCAGTATCGAAAGTACGAACCAACTTTATATACCATCGAGTAAACATTCTAGAAGTAAGGCGCGATTTACCGAATTTTGCCCTTACGTAAATTTATATATAGATGACCACAAGAACTTCTCGGAATAGTGTAAATTACCATTTCTACATGAAAAGCAAACCTTTGGGCGTATTTTTATAAAATATGAAGTTTAAATCATCACTATCTTTGCGATAGATATTGAGATTATAAACAACTTAATATTGCCTTAAATATCATAATTATATTGTCAATAAAAAGGTAATTAAAGGTATATCAAAATTGCCTGCAGCTGAATTTTGTTTTTTTTTCTAAACTGGTTTTATAACAAGAATACAGTAAATCTCTAGTTTCCTATGCTTTTTTTTTTGGAAATATCAACACTATTTCATTTCTATAATGTACCCCAGCAACAAATGATCTCACATTTTGCATTGTTTGAAAACATATTAGAAATTTTATGTTATAATATTCACCTGTTTCCCTTACTTTTTTCATTTAAAGTTTGCTCATACTTTGCCTCAATTTCATAATTATTGCTTTATCATTTCCTTTGCATTCTGTCTTGTTTTTATGATTTCATATATAAAAAGTAGAAGTATATCTTGTGCCGAGCTTACCTGGATAAACCAATTGAGGCCATAGTTCATGGACTATACTATTTGTAGAAAGGGAATTCAATGAAAACTCCTCTTTTTGAGGAGAAATGCTATTGTTGGTTTATCCAGGTAAGCAGCATTCATAAACTACCAACACCACTGTTGGTTTGATTTGCATAATTTACACATTAATTTTACATAATTTACAACAAAATTAATTTTTTATATGTATTGTATGTGTTAACACCCAGTAATAAGGAAATTTAGGATATATATTTCAATCAGTTTAAAAATAGGAAGACAAAAAAGTGTGTCAGATGAGACTTGAACATAGTAGCTTTAGATCACAAGTCTAGCATTCATACCTGTAGCATTTAATGTTTAATGTTACATTTGAAACCAAAGTAAATAAACGTGTAAAATATTAGGGCAATTCTGTTTTAAGACACTTGATGAAGAAGAATAATTAAACAGTAAAAAGTGTATTCTGTTTCCTTTGTCTGTCATCCCGAAACGAAAGCTTGCAAATTTTGTACATCTGAACACACCTTAAGATTCTATACCATCAATCAAACCGACATTGTTTCCATATCTTCTGTCTGAAAGCAACTTAAGACTCACTCTCCTTTGGTCATTGCTCTGTTTAATACTGCTAACTCTTTCTAATGCTACCAGTAAGCCGTATAAACCACTTTCTTGATCGTAATTTTTGTTTCTATCTTTTTGATCTCTGGAGAGTTTAACACATCAAGTTTACATTATCATTATCTCATACAGATTTTAAGTATTAATTACTTTTCAAATAGTTAGTCTACCAGTTTTGTTATAAAAAGAAAATATACTATTTATATAATATTTAAAAAATTGACTATTGCTCTTCTGAATTAAAGCATGGTTTTATGCACATGTGTATTCATATTTCCATCTACTTTTGTGATGTAAAAATAATGCGCAACCAATCAGAGCTCAGAAACATTTGATTCATTTAAATATTGAATGTAGGATAAATAATACAACATAAATATTTTAAATATATTTTATAAAATAAATTTTGTTGATATTATTTTCATATATTCTGTATGATTGTCTAGATATATATTTTATCAGCGGAAATTAAATCTAATTATGACAACTATTAAAAATTGATATGACAATTTAGACAAACACCTGATATTTTATTGATTTATTTTTGTGCAGAAGTTAGTCGTTTGACGACGTTACAGTTAACTAGACTGTAATTTTGTAAGTGAAGTATGTAGGCAGGTTGTCCAAATAGGGTTGTGTGGTTCACGCTAGATTGTTGATATCCTGATTACATGGTTCACACTATATTGTTGATATCCTGATAACATGGTTCTCGCTAGATTGTTATTGTTTAGATCCGGATAACATGGTTCACACTATATTGTTTAGATCCTGATAACATGGTTCTTGCTAGATTGTTTATATTTACATCCTGATAACATGGTTCATGCTAGATCGTTATTATTTAGATTCTGATAACATGGTTCACGCTAGATTGTTATTATTTAGATTCTGATCACATGGTTCACGCTAGATTGTTTATATTTAGATCCTGATCACATGGTCCTCGCTAGATTATTTATATTTATCCTGATCACATGGTTCTCGCTAGATTGTTATTATTTAGATTATGATCACATGGTTCACGCTAGATTGTTTATATTTAGATCCTGATCACATGGTTCTCGCTAGATTGTTTATATTTATCCTGATCACATGGTTCTTGCTAGATTGTTTATATTTAGATCCTGATCACATGGTTCTCGCTAGATCGTTTATATTTAGATCCTGATCACATAAGGTTTTATTCTGAAGATGCTAGGCTAACGTTCAATATGGATTTGAGATGGTTCACTTCGAACAATGAATAGTGTTGATGAATAATGTCCAGTATTATTAGATGGTTCACAAGACCTTTTCTCCAGATCATGGACTAATAAGAGTTTTATTGATTAATCCATTTTTTTCCATTGATGGGACAGAAAATGTTTTTTCATTGGATACATAGAAAATATTGCTTAGGCAGCTCTGACTTTCTTTCCTGTTGACCACCACTCCTTCATTGAAGACCTCACCACACAACAGATGAATGAGTTCTGAATTAAAATCTAAAGCAATCAGAGTGATTCTTGTTAATAATACTGTAACAATGTTACAGTAGTTACGTCTTTAAATTATAAATGTTAGGTTGATTGTCATCCATCTTTGTTTCACATTTGTATCCGCAAAGTACTTAAACTATGATCAAACACAAAACATTCAATGTTTTTGTCGGCTCTTGAGATATATAAATTGCTTTCACACTGTAAAAAAAAGTGGATAGTGGTTGGTTTCCATGGGAATACTTGCGTTACTGAATACACTGTTTGTGTATGGATTTCCGAGAGGCTTATTATGTGGATTACATCAAATTGACCTGAATTTAATATATGTAAGTAGTATATGTTAGCTTTGATTAAACATTTAACATGTGGATTTTTAATAATAAATCATATAAAATAATTTTCGCAAATAGACACAATAATGTTAATAATTAATTGAAAGCTTTACAAAAATACGTCTGTTAATTTATTTTATAATATTATTTATTATATTATCAATTTTATTTCTTTTTTTCAATAGAATTATTATATCATTGTTTTGTATACATAATATCTAATATTAGTGATAATTAATATTGGTGAAAGCATTTTAATTTTTGTAATTTATTTCATCTATACAGTATGTTTAAATAATGATTGCCCATCCAGCCGAAGCTGATCATTTGGAAGTATGGAGTTTAAGAGTTGTCAGTATTGTTATTTGTGTTGTTCGTTGTCTTATCATTTGAAAGGGATGTTAAGCTGTAGGTTCATACATACAAAAGTCATGTTATCTACGAAAAAGGATATTAATCAAAAAGTGTAGGGGTCGTCTACTGGTTTAATGATTGTCGTGGGCGCAATTCCCAGTGACTACAAATAGCCTGTGAACGTTTATGATCAACTGCAGTATTGGTACATAAATTATATATTGAACTATTAATATCAAATATAATGTGTCCCGTTATTAAATCCTTATTGCATGTCATATAATATGACATTTTTATATAGATTTTTTAAACCTTTTTATTTTTTTTACTGTACAGGTTAAATTTAGCAATACACAGTTTGTTTAAGCTATACAAGTAATTTAATGATAGAAATGATGAATATCACATTACTATGACATCTCTTAGTGTCAAAATTGTCAGATCTGATGACATGAGTGGACTAAGTTTTAGAATCAATGGCAATTTATAGTATTAAATAGGTATTACTCGTCTATGGCATAGTCAATAATAGGCTACACTGTTCCAACCCAATCACAGGGTTCTATAGTCAAATGTTTCAAAAGGGTATATAGTCAATAAATTAATTATTTATAGCGGGGAAACACTGGGGATTCAATAATGGACTGCTTTGGCTAGGTTTAATGGCAGATAATTTAGGATAAATGCAATCTTGATGGCTATAAATAAAGTTCTACAATATGCTTTGGGAAATAGTTGTCATTTGCTTAAGATTTACATAAATATGCTCATGTTAAGTAATGTTTAAGTAGTGTAGTACGCCATGTAATTCCTAGAAGGAAGTAAATATTGAGAATGTCCTGATGAGTTTAAATTCAACTGGAACATAAATATGTTATCAAGTTATCTTTTTAAGAGTTAGCATACATGTGTCCCGAAAGATTTTTAGTTCAAATTTTTCTTTATTGTCTCTAAGGCCATGTGAACAATCTTGGTAGATTAAAATTGAGACAAGTAACATTTCATCGGTTGAATCATACCGCCATTCATATTTAGATTTCATACACCCTACATTTAAAACAAAATGTTGTTCATAGTCTAATGATCTAATGATCATTTTAATTGATGTAACGTTTTTTGCAAGTGTGTGAGATGTCTTTGTAATGTCCGACAAATCGGATTCATGTAAATTAAAACAAATAGATTGCAACATACTGTAGCTCGTGCCTAATTAAAAGCCTAAATATAAGGACTACATATTGTTATCACATTAATGTCTTCATAGTACATGCCCAGAGAAAAGAACAATGAACAATGTATATTGATGTTTGATTAACAATTAACAGCTGCAGCTAAGACCACTAAAGGCCTGTTGTTTTTTAATAATTAAATTGGAAATTATTTTTCTCTATTTCGTTCTCTGAAGAAATATCCGTTATTTTATGTTATACTGTATTCCAGTATATTTGATTGTAACACTGTGCATTTTATTATTATCGCTCAGTGTCATTAATTTAAAACAGAAATAGAACAAATTAAAATGTAGCTGGCATGTATGTTAACCGAAAATGTCACTACTTTAATGACACACAATAAAAAATGAGTACGCTATTGTCGTCTAGAAAATCAAGCTCTAGTCACTTATCGCTATCGAAAATACAGACAATTTATTTTAATGCTTTTCGAAGATTACTTTAAAAAAACTTTTTCCTATAACAGATACGATACTGTAGATAACTGATTTATTTTGATGTACATATTATAAGATGTTTATAGTTAAATATTTATGTTTACAGAAATAGAAACTGTATAGCACCCTGTCACATTGTCATATTATCTAGCTAAGTTGCTATGAGTTTTTTTCTATGGTTAGGGTAGTAGAAAGCTATAGCTTGGTGGTTAATGTGCTTGCCTTTCAATCCCAATGTCCGGGGTTCAATCCTGAGCTAGTGCCAAGGTTGTAACTCATGACACTTTCAACTCCACTCCCTAAGCCTCAAATGAGACTTGGTTTATAGGCACGATAAATTATTAAATAGTTTATCCATCCTGTAATTGGCAAGTTACTCGCTTTTGGATGTGTGTGAAATTTAAAAAAAGTAAATAAAAAAGTACCGTAGAACAAACGCTTTATACTAACCATTTGTATTCATTTTATTTCTTCTGTTCACTTGGGATATGTTTCGTATACAATATTTAATTAGCTTAAGTTTTGATTGATGTTCACAGCAGCTGTTGGTTATTTTAAAGCTAGATAGCTAATTGTGAATTACAAGACTATAAGTGATAATAAATATTCCAAGTTTCATTTATATGGTAAGGTGTAAGTGTAGTACAAAAACTGGCAGATTTTGTAATTAGTGCAGGTTGGAATCGCAGGCATTGTTCTGTTGGTTACTCAACCCACAGTGTTTAAACGATTCTTGTGTCTCATATACACTAAACCAAAGAATATATTTGGTAAATAGTAGGTAGGGTACTGTCTGTGTCTGTAACAAGCCCAACCCCACTTGCAAAACCTGCCTTTAATATCATCTTGGAAGGGAAATTTTGTTAGTGTTTTTAAACCTTTTTTGTTAAAGTAAAGCCATTGAAATAGAATGTTGCAGCTAAAAGCCAATTGTAGTTTAAATTCTGTACAGGTTTAATTGATTATAATTAAATATAGCATAGTGAGAGTTACAAAGTGAGTGAGAGAAAATTACAGAGTGATTGAGTGAAAACTGGCAAGTAATTGAGGCGATTGATGAGTGAATTAAGTAGTTAAATATGTAATAATGATGTTAGATGGTGACTCTAATTTGAACTAGTGAATATTTCTTGCCCATCATGGGTGAAAAACTAGGCATTTTTATTGTATTACTACAATTCCTTCAGTATCATGACAAATTATATGATACAGCATCACATGTGTATCACGTATGATATATCTAGGTACGGTACACCTTCCATAATAGTCAAATTCTATGATACAGTATCACATGTGTATCTAGGTATATAACCTTTCATGATACAGAATTATCATGCAATGCTTTATCACTGGACAAATAATGACATAAATTATAGAGAGGAATAAATGTAAAAAGATGTTTATAGCCAACATACAAATGTCGGTCTATAGTAATTTAATTTGACTAATTTTATGTATATGAATTGTTGATTTAGCGATTTGTCTTATTCTCACAGGTTTTCTGATCATGTGTATACCGTTTCACAATAATATTTTATTTCAGTGTTGTCAGAAATAGCTAAGATAGATTTTCGGTGTCATGTTGTTTTAGATGTAATTTATCCTAGATGGACTGTATTTACATAGCATTTATCTACTTGACAGAGAAAAGTTATAAGAAATTGCCCTAGTGCTAGGATACAGGGAATCCCATTGGACAATATTAATGTTTCTGTTGGTTAAATGTGAAGGATTTAACCTTAATCCCATTGGTCAACGTCAACATGCTACGAAGAGGTTCTAAAGATATGGGTGCCATTGAATATGTTGATATATCAGTCGCCTACAAATAATGTGATGTGAAGTTTTACAATATGGGTAATCCCATTAGCTGATGTTGACATTACAGCTGTCTAGTAGTATTTCAAATACTTCTCTGAAGTTCTATGATATATATAATTCCATTGAATAATATTGATATTCCAGTCCAAGCATTTTATAATAGGGGTAATCCCATTGGCCGATATTGACATTATTGTCTGGTAGTTTTTTAAATGTTTATCCGAAGTGCTATGGTATGGATAATCCCATTGGATATTGACATTCCAGTCCAAGCATTTTATAATAGGGGTAATCCCATTGGCCAATATTGACATTACTGTTTGCGATAATTAATAAGTTTATCCATAGTGTTATGATATGAGTAATCCCATTAGTAACATTACTATCTATATTGATATGCTGCTAAAATAATGTTTTTATTAGTTGGCTTGTATGTCCATAGATTGGATAACATTACTGTAGACCATTAGACTGGTAGATTCTTCTATTGCAACAAATGCTAATGGAGTTGTACAAAGTGATATTATACAGTCACGTGTAATAAATATGATATAATCCCAGGAGGCCAGCTGGGATTATACTTGGATATTTCTTATGTAAAAATTGATATTTTAGTTCAGGACTACGATTATGCTGATGTACTCAAGCATGGTCTCTGAAATTGTTGAGGTGGAATTAAATTTTGCACTGTTTAACTATGAATATTTTGTTATCATTAGAACACTGTACAGTATATTTCAGTGTATTGAACAACTTAAAAATAAATGCTATGGTAACCATGTCTAAATTAGGAGATGCGCGGGATTCAATATTTGAGCATATGTTGTTTTGCGTATTTGTCTATTTTCAAATGAAATCCATTCAAAAAATTGTTAGATTTGTCAATAGGTAGGTGTTCTAAACAGTGTAAGAATATCCCTTTAAATGGGAGTTATCCTGCAGTTAGGAATGCTATCATATACCATATTACATATCATGTGTCAAATTGCATTTCTTCTCATATTATTATTTTTTGATAGGTTGATTTTGTAATTAAGCCTTGACGATTTATCATATTCTGCTTTAGTATTCATTGACAGAGATTGTCCTCAAAACACTATTGATCTGTATATATTAATTATGAATATAAGTCTACCTTGAATTAATACATTGTAAGTGCATTGTCCTTCGCAGGGATGAATCTAGCATTTTTTTACATATAATAGTAATAATCTAAAATAGATACCAATATGTTAATAATTTCATTTTTAGCTGTCAAAAGAAGAGCGTATGCAAGGGCTACCTCTGGATCTGCCCCAGATTCTCCCATATATTTAAAGTAGAGAGTATATCTGGAAGTTTGAAAATAAGTATTTGTTGATTAGAAAAACTCTTTAAAACAGGTGGGAGGAGCAGACAGAGGTGCCCTACGGTTTACTTTGTCTCATGTCATCTCCATCCATCAATACATTTTATTTTGTTGAAGTTTTTACTGTGGTTTCTATTTTAATTTTGTATTTAAAGATAGAGATAAACTTTATATGAACAGTTTTATTCAACCAAAAACGATTAGGATGCCAAGGTCTGTTTATTTAAAACACCTATATTTCCTCTTTTATACATATTTAAATCGTTTATAATAATAACAATTTCCTTTAATATATTTTAATAACACTGTGAATTTGTCGGTTAAGCCCAGTGATATGCTAACTAGCCTAGAGTTTTCTGATAATGATCAGTCAGTAGAAAGCTCTGTCTACACTATCAAACTAGTTTGACGAGATAAGTATGATATGCCCAAATATGGTAGTGATATGCCCAAATATGGTAGTGATATGCCCATATATTGTAGTGATATGACATCATCATGTTTTTTGTCACATAAAGTTTGATAGTGTAGACAGAGCTTTCTACTGACTGATCATTATCTGAAAACTCTAGGCTAGTTAGCATATCACTGGGCTTAAGAAAGCCTGGGTAATATTTAATCAAGTAATTGATTGAACCTAAGACTGAAAAAAAGATGTTTGATCCCAGAAAGAAAATATTAATTATTTTTCTGATCCACTGTTTTGCAATCAAACAAATAGGTAGATATGTAGATCAAACGGTTTACAAGAAAATATGACCTTTAAAAAATCATTTCTGCATACTAATGGGTCGTTATGCATGCCTTAAAACTAACATTACAAATATTAAACATGAACATTTCATAACTAATACAGTACTTACTTCTTAAATGCATACATATCATGATATAATAAACAACATTAAATTTAAAATTAAATAGTTATATATTTATTTTTATTTGACTAATACATATACTGTATATTTCCATATTTAATTTCATATTACATTCTGGACTTGTATATTTAGTCCTTGCATTACCAAACTAGACACAACTTTTTCTAATCTAGTCAGTTGATGTCACAAAAACCAAATGCAACCAACTAACAATTTACCATTTTGCCTGAAAGTGGCATGATTTACATACAGGTGTCCTCAGTTTTCAGAAATTTCAGAAATATTTCCCTTCCCTAGTTTCAATAATTTAACCTCATTTTAAAATATCAAGGGTAGCACAAAAGGAACATAAAATATTGGATAACTTTATGATTAATGTTAAAGAATGTCTATTTTATGCCTAGCTTACCTAGATAAACCAATAATAGCCATTCTCATTGAAGAGTGAAATATAACTCGAAAAGTAGAAAATTTTGTATACTATTAAGATTATTAGGGCATTGTTAATGTTAATATTGTAAATGTTATTCTATTCTTTTATACTATAATTTGATCTATAAGTTCAATTTCAAAATGTTGTTTACGTTAACTGCTCATTATGTAACATTATTTGCCCTTTTATTCTTACAGAGTGACGGGTGGAGAGCTTTTCGATCGGATTATCGAGAGAGGGAGCTACACTGAAAAAGATGCAAGTTTTGCAATTCATCAAATTCTTGAGGCCATAAAGTTTGTCCATGATCTTGGAATCGTGCATCGAGATCTAAAGGTACGTTTACAAGACAAATATTTACCTTAGCCTAGAAGACACTCAAAGACCACCAGTCGGTTTCATAATCATAAAAGTGATTTTATCTTGAGATTTTTCGCTGATATACCATTGAAGATTTAGATAAACATTCTTCAGTTTCATCATGTGCACTTGTAATTGATACATTCAATATGTTTATTTAGCCATTAAGTAACACAGTAGGAAGTCTTTTATAGCCGTATAAAGTCTGTATTATCAAGATCAAAATGAACAAAATATATACATAAACATTTCCTTATCCTTTTTTTTATGTGGTTGAAGTAAAGGAATGCTATTACATTAATGAAATTGAAATATTCAAGCCTTAATGTCATTGTTCATAACCTTTTCAATAATCCAGGGTCCATTAATGTGAACCTCAGAGAAACTTAGTAGTTGTAGGTTGCATTGAAAAATGAAACGGTTTCACTAGGTGGCTGTGTATATCATCAAAACATATTATTTTATTACCTGTGTATTAAATTTTATTTGATCAATAATTCGTATAATTATTATTTTTTTTCCAAAACTAATTTTCTGCTTCTAAAAATGTTGCTTTTGTACTTACTGTATCATCATCATAGATATTGTGTTTGCTAATCATTTTTATGATTCTCTTTCGGCCCTATCAAATGAAAATTATTATTATTATTACAATTTTGTAGCCTGAAAATTTGTTATACTACTCCCCGGATGAAGATGCAAAGATAATGATCAGTGATTTTGGGTTGTCGAAAATGGAAGAATCCGGCGACATGTCAACAGCGTGTGGAACACCTGGATACGTTGCTCCGGAAGTCTTGATGCAAAAACCGTACGGAAAAGCCATAGATATCTGGTCAATAGGAGTCATATCGTACATTTTGTAAGTTATCATATTTGTGATGTACTAATAATAATAATGACTATGAAGAAACATAACATTATGAGTTACTGAGCATGCTTACAAACCAATTTCTGTTGTGATAGCTTTTGTGCTTATTCCATTTTCAGACTTTTTCATTTCATTCCATGGATTAGATGGAAATCTATATAAACATGTACAGTTTATGCATTTATAGATTAGTAGACTTTTAGATATAAGTAGTGCTACCACATCTGATCAACAGGCCTACTTTCTCTTCCAGCCAGGGATTGTTTTCATGCGAAACAATGTAAATTTGTTCAAAAGACGAAACTTAACCTTCTTTCTTTTGCAGACTATGTGGGTATCCTCCATTTTATGACGATGATGACAGTAAATTATTTGATCAGATTTTGAAGGGAGAATATGAGTTTGACTCACCGTACTGGGACGATATCTCAGAGTCTGGTATGTCTTAAAGTGCATCTTTGGTAGATATATTTTCTGTGTATTGCTACGTGTTAAGACTTGTGGTTTGTTTACACATTGATACTTTGTATATGTGACTAAATTAATTTATGTTGTCTGCCTCAATTAAAGACCATCTAAATCTGAGAATAGAGTTAATATATTACAAATAGAGAGTAAACTAAACGAAATGATTGAGAGTAAATTGAGAGAGCACATAAAAATAGCAATCTCCTCTAATGATAACCTAATCATGCCAAGAAGTCAATGAGTTCGTTCAAGAGTTTAAAGACCCAGTATGTCTTTTAGATGCCAGAGAAGTCTTCCTCTCGGAGCTTACTGGCATCAGTTGGAGGAACAAACATGTAATGTAATGTTTTCAAACCACAATGAAAATTGTCCTGCATTGTGTTAATTTTTTCTTCAATATACCTTTCTCCTCTTTTTTTCTAATCAGCAAAAGATTTTATAAGGAACCTAATGCAAGTTGACCCAGACAAACGATATACATGTGACCAATGTATAAACCACCCATGGTAAGCAATTGATAAATTTTTAATTAAATTTCAGCTGTTCATTAATGTTTGCCTGATGTTATCAAATGTCATATTGGATACATTCAACATACGCTTCGTTTTTGTGCATGTAATTTGAGATTCTATACAAGATTGTATGTATCGTTACAAGTTTAAAATTAGTTATGGTAAATAATTTTAACATTTTTTTATAATTTATAATATTATAAGTGCATAAACAGGTTTAAAACAAAATAATGTTACCAATTTAGGTATAATACTAATGTTATAATATTTATTTATATTTTTAAAAATGTATTTTTTATTTATAATAAAAAATTAAGTGTGTATAACGTATATTATTAAAAATCTATACGCCTTAAAAATTAAAAAACATAACATATGTTCTGCTATAAACTCACACCCAAACTTGATCACTTATTTTGACTACCAGCCAATAATTAATCATTTATTAATGTATTATTTGTGGAAAATCAATAAACAACAACAACCCTCATGTTCCAGGGAGTGGCCTTATATCCTACCCAGTATTAAAAGCCTATGTGATATTCCAGTGAATTTAACAATGTGCCAAGATACACTATTAGCTTGATATTAATAATCTTCATCTATAGCTGACCTATTTTTGTATCAAAATGATAAACCTTTAACCTAACCTATACATATAACACAACGGTAACATTTCCCAGCTGCATTGTGCGGCAGTCAATTTGAATTAAATGATTATCGCCGCGAGGCCTGGCTTGTCCATTCTGGTTACCATAAGCAGTATTCTAGAGGTGATGTTTTCTTCACTAACTTTGTAACCCATCTATATCCACGTAATTTGTTTTTTCCCTAGTGGCATGAAACGACAGGTAATAATATGCTAAAATGAAAATCATCACCTGAAAAATCTTCAAAATAATCTTTTTCAGATCATAAAAGGAATATTATTCGATGGAAGTGGTTCAGTGCCATCTTCAAATTGATTATCTATTAGAAAATATTATTTACTTTTAAATTAAAAACTAGATATTATGGAAATGGACGTTAAAAAGATTACACTGACCAATATCATCAACAAATCAATTGAGCATTAAGAAGCCAGGTGTTTGTAATTTCATCAGTAAATACACACGCACATAATTTCTGCAGATACTTGAACTTTGAACTCATTTACAGAATTACTTCTATATTCTATGATATTAATAAATGTGTGATAACCATTACAGAGAAAAGCTAAATTGGTTTCTCGGAAATAACAGTTTATTGGGCCAAAACAATTTAAAAGAATATAATTAAGTGACTATTTCAAAGAATGTCATTTTATTTTTATTATTTTTAACAGAATTCTATTTTACTATTTGTCATAAATGGTTATTAATATTTTTAAATATTTTTCCTTTTTGCATCATTATTTAAATAAATCTGTCATCAATGATATTACTTTTATCAATTTTCTTCATCTGTTTTAATGTATTGCCTCTTCCAGGATTTCTGGCAACACTGCTCTTGATAAAGATATTCACTCAACTGTTAGTGCACAAATGAAGAAGAATTTCGCACGGAAGAAGTGGAAGGTAAGAAAGAAATAAAGCTCTGTCTACACTATCAAACTAGTTTTTGAAAGTATGATGTGCCTGTATATGGTAGTGATATGCCCAAACATGGTAGTGATATGAGATCATCATGTCCATATATGATCATATTACATTTTTTTGTCACATAAAATTTGTTAGTTTAAGGAAACTGTAAAGTATAGCCCCTCCTTTGGGACACCCCTTTTCAGGAGACTAGACTTCTGCAACTAATGAGAGATAATATATGTCTTAACACTACAGTCAACCCCTATTCAGGGTACACCTCTATTAAGGGTACACTTTGTTTCCCAAAATGTCCCCTTAATATAAGGGTTCTACTTAACAAAACATAGCGTCAAGACAATCTGTAAATGGTAAGCTTTAAACCACAAACATCACTCAATTTGTTCAACATTAGCTCAAAATTCTGTTCAATTAAACTACCGAATATCAAGAATTTAAATAATTTATTCATAGCTTAATTCAATACATCTGACAGATTTTATTTAATGCATGATTTAATTTGTTCTTTTGTAGTGCCTAGGAAAAAAAAATTTGTTGCCAATCATGTTTATTCATGACGACGATAAATCAAGCAAAATGCAGACGGAATCAATAAAGATTCATTTCAATTTATTATTATGCTGATTTAACAAAATGAAACAAATTTCTGTGAGATTAATTCACTACGATTTTTTATGAACCTAAATTTGAAAATCTTAAGAGATATTTTTAGGTCGCTGTAGATTTTACACATGTCATTTAAAAATTATTATTATAAATTGCTGACAACTTGATCTCTAGCAGTTTATCCTTATATGGCTCTTATTGTGCATATGTAGATTTTGAATAGAAACTCTTGAGAGAACATTTGTTTTTAACTATGCAACTCGGTAATATATGTTTTTCGTGCAACGTAGATCATTCATTGCCAATTCGTCAGCTTTGTTTTTTCATTAAACAATTGTCATGTGACATCCGCTTTACAATTATTCATCAAAGATCTTCCAAGTCAGTAAATCGGTAATTGCGTAAGACCTTTGTGTGCATGTTCTTTTTCAGATTCATAGCACAATGTCACGCAAGATCCTGCTAGTTATATTTGTTATTCTCGACAATTGAATACTGCTCCAAGTAATAAGATTTTGAGTTTGAATTTAATTAGTAATTACGGAATCTCGTCAATAAGGAAGTATTGTTACCTGGTTTGATCACGAAGCAAAACAGGATTTCCAAAATATTATGTTTATGCACTTGAGATTATGCAAGCTTTTAAGTACCACACGCCTTTGATACGGTTTTAGATTTGACCTTGTTGACATTTTCTATTTGCTGTTGGTGCTGACTAAGAGGGTCCACCTGATAAAATAGGTCAACGTTGTAGTGTTGTGGTCTTTTAAAGATACAAGATTATTATTCCAAATATGTCTCATGAGCTTATATTTGCATCTGTATTATTGAATGCGCTGCTTCCACAACATTATTGTCCAATATATACATTTATAGAAATTTATTTTTTTTGTAAACTGTAAATTGTAAATTTAAGTTGTTTTCAGTGCTTTTTTTTCGAATATGCTATCAAGTTCGCAGAAAGGATTTCATAATGTAACTGGAGTATAAAACGATAACAATTCCTCCCACATTTAATTTGTTCCTAACTTCGCAGCTAATTCTTAATTTTATTGTCAGCTATCAGTAGAATGGTAGATCACCATCTGGAATCGGTACAATAGAAAATAAAAATCAATGTTAGTCACGATGAAAATTGATTAGTGATTTACATTCAATCTAATCTTGCATCACAAAAAGTACAAGCTCATTATGTTTGAAACATGTTTACTAAGAATATCTGAATCTACTCTATCAAAAGAATCGGCCTGCTACTGTAGTTCTGTTTATGTGAGGAGATCAGAAAGAGATTATGTTAACATATTACTTAACAGCAACAATGGAAGGCAGATACATCAACACACCTATTGTCCCTATTGTCTCTCTTTCCCCTTTCCTTAATCCCTCTTCCCCTTTCCTTAATCTCTCTTCCCCTTCCCTCAATCCTTCTTTCCCTCTTTTCAATCCTTTATCTCTCCCCTCAATTTCTCTTTCCCTTCCCTCAATCCCTTTTCTCCCAACTCTCAATCCCTTTTCTCCTCTCAATCCTTCTCCTCCCCTCAATCCTTCTCCTCCCTTCAATCTCTTTTCTCGCTCCCCTCAATTCCTCTGCTCCTTCTTCTCATTTTTCCTTCTTCCTCTCCTCAATCCCTCTTTTTCCTTCCCTCAGTTTCTCTCTCTTCTTAATCCTCTCTTCTTAATCCTCTCTTCCCCTCTCCTCAATCCGTCTTTTCCTCCCCTCAATCCCTCTTCCCCTTCCCTCAATCCCTCTTCTCCTTCGCCTCAATCTCATTTCTCCCTCTATCAGTCTCTTTTCCTACTCCCCTCAATTCATTATTTCCTCCTCTCAATCCCTCTTTCTCCATCACCTCAATCCTTCTTCTCTCCTTCACCTTAATCTCATTTCTCCCTCTATCAGTCTATATTCCTCTTCCCCTCAATTCATTTTCCCGCTCCCTCCACTCACCCTTACAGTTTGTGTTCGCAATGAAAGCACTAGGATGAGATTCAAAAGATATTTTATACAGTAGTTGCATTATGGCTGGTGATCACTCTTTAATCAGTCCTCTTGGATATAGGATCCTTGGTTTGCGGCGATTCTTGGAATCTGATTTCTCATTGCGATTGCCTCTCCATAGCTTCAAGTGCCTATGGTAATCAAATTTCAAATAAATTGATATCGTTATTGAATTTCCCAGACTATTGTGCTGTGACAAATTACCGGACATTCCACGTATTGATTTAGTTATCATGAAAGGCACAGAAATTGAGAAAACTTTCCTTAAAGAAATTTCAGACATATTGTATTAAAGTTTTACTTTTAGGATTTTGAGAAGGGTTTTGTGAGTTTCCTTTGCTAGATATTGGTTTCCAATATTATAGTTTCGTACAATTCTTATGGTTTTTACATGTTTTGAGACTACGGTACTTCATACTATTCTTATGGATTTTACATGTTATTAGACTAATTCATGTCTAAATCAATCTTCCAATTCCTATAAAACATTCTTTGTCACATGACAGATCTTATCCCCACTTTCGTAGCTTGTTTGTTTTAGGTTGTGTTAACATTTTATGTTCAGGATTTTCAGAAGTGGGTGGCAAGTTTTTTGTAGTTCTTGCTTTCATATTGCTTTTCTTGCTTATATATCATGATTTGTTACATTTTGTCCGACTATTTCATGTTTACATCTGTCCTGCGATTCCTAGAAGACATCGTATGTTATCATATTCTGCGCCATGAGAGATCCTGTCCTCATTTACTTGTTTAGCTTTCATCTTACTTGTCAGTTTGGTTAGCAAGATCAATCATTTAATTTGGTTAATAGGTTGTGATTACAACCCAGTTTAATGTGTACATTTCTTGTCTGAGCAATGTCTGCAAACCTCGGTTCAAACTGAAAGTAGGCTGCATTTGCAGTCTGTGACCCTTTCTTACAGATTCACTTCTTAATTATAATGTTCTTCTTGGTTATGTGCTCATTGTTTTAATTAGTCTGCTTTGTTTTATAAATAACTTTTTAGAGTTATTGTACTCGGTGAAATCTGGAGCACATAGGTTTATGGACATGCTTATAAAACTGGTTGACTAATACTAATGTGCACTTTCGCAAGGAGATGTATTTTGTGCATCTGGACATCAATCCAAATTATGCTCTTTTACCAAAAGTTAGTTAGAATGTGCTTATTGAAACAGCACATAATGTAAAAGTAGCTATGGTTTTTCTCCACCTTTCCCTCAGTTTATTATCATCTTTTGTTCTATTCCTATTCTCATCATCATTACCATCATCATCTTCATCATCGTCATTTAATATCATCATCTTCATTATCTTCATTACATCATCGTCAATATCATCATCATCAACATTCATTTATATTAGCACACTGGCCACCTTTAATATTCTCTATTGATATACTGCAATTTGGTTCAAATACAGAGGTCATAGGTCAGTGTGGAACAATATTAAAGTTTGAAGGGACTCTACTGTAATCAGCCTCACACAAATTATTTAATTATCCCGGTCAGATGTTAATATCAAGTCTCTGAAGATTTCAGAACTCATCCTTGCGCTTAATTAAGAAACCAGCGTGTGTGTAATGTATCATCTCAAAGCACAACCCAAGACCGAAACTACCCTTTGCTAATTAAAAAACCTTAGCCCCTACCTGAGCCTAGATTTAAGCAGTGATGCCTCCGGTATATCACCCATTAGTATCATGCTCAACACCATCCAGGGGCTTAGATATTGCTGTCAAGGCCTAACATCTTCACTGCTTGACTCCTGATTAGTCGTACCAGATGAAATAATAAAAGTGTGTATCTGTGTCATGCTGTGTCATTTGAGGTCACAAACTTTTCCCCTTCCCTTCAAAGTGCACCAGATGGTTGGTTTTATATTTTGTAATTGTACATGGCAGTGTACATCTTAATGTTAATGGCAGCTTTGATTATCTGTACAATATAAATATATTTATAAATAATAGCTCTTAAAGTCTTATTCTCAATGTTATATAATTAAAAAATAAAAGTGTATAGCATGGTATAAACATAGATCTTGAGTACCAGCAGTGAAGTCAAATGATAAAGTATCCATCAATGACGGCAATGTGTCTTCAGAAGAAAACTGATACAAGAACATAAGTTAAAACCAAATATTTAAGTTTTAATGTGTATGATTAATTTGTTGTTCAGCAATGAACACTGGACAACCCCTAAGTTTTAATGTGTATGATTAATTTTTTGTTCAGCAGTGAACACTGGACAACCCCTAAGTTTTAATGTGTATGATTAATTTGTTATTCAGCAGTGAACACTGGACAACCCCTATTTGGTGGACACCTTCAAGACCCAACAAAGTGTTCTTAAAGGGTGTCCACTGATTAGCAAGTTGGTTGTAGTTTTAAAACATATATTGCCTCTTGTTCATTTCACGGGAAAGGGTCCTCTTCGTTTTACATCCACCGCACCGCTCGTTGAATTTTTGCTTTTAACTATGAAACTTATTCAACTCAGAGCTGCTTTATATTGTTCGATAATTACTGTAATCTATTGTGTGATTTTCAAGCTACATTTCAACCATAGTTTCATTTTCTTTTATATATTTTTGACACTTATTTCGTTCACTTAGGAGACTTCTTGTTAATCAGGATTTTTGTAATTTATCCTAGAAGGGACAATCTCGTATTCTTATCTTCACACATTATCCTTGTTAAAAGTGATTAGTTTTTATTTCCAATTAGTTATAAAAAAGAAAAGCAATTACGTTTTCTTGCATCATCATTTAATGACTTTATGTAAAATAGCATTGTGGGATTCATTTATTCGTGATTGTACAATATCTGTACGGCAACACCATGGTTTTTTTTCTAGTATACTAAAGATCATCTTGTTTAGCAATTTGAAACACAAAGTGTTTTGTTATCGCCTGTTCTTTTGATATAAATACTGTATTAAATTAGTCTAGACAAATAAGTATAATTAATTAATACATTAAAACAAAGAAATACACATATTTTTAAACATTCATTAAAATGTTGAACGTATTAAATAGTGTAGACAAATAAGTTTAATTTATTAATAATAAATTAAAACAAGTATACATTTGTTTAAACTTTTCATTAATTGTAAAAGTACATAAAGCATTTTAAATACAATACTGTAGCTAAAATGAAAGACACTGATTACAAATTAAAAATGTTAAAATCATTTAAATAATGGTTGGAAGCAGGGTAATACAGCTACCATTACTGTTACTACTGAAACATAATACTTCCCTCTTTCTTTTCATAGTGGTGTAATGTAAACATCCATTCATTTTAATTATGAGTTACTTTTTAAAAAAAGACAAATAAACTTGTATAATAACTTCAATATGATCATTTCAAATTTGATGTCTTGGCGATGTACATGCAATAAATTTATATTTTTCATAGCAACTGTTTATTCAGGAAAGCTTTCGCAGGCAAGAAATTAATAATTGAGTTGATTTGCATTGATAGATCTTTATGGCTTTGAAAAAAAAACATAAAGATATTACAGAAATAGACATTAAAAAATTTGGATTAAAAGGGGAAATCCCCAATCTTCAATATCAAATTGTAATTCTATCATAATACCTTGCTGCTAAATAAGCTAACTTAAACACGTCAGTGAGGTGTTTGCCTCCAGGCGCTCATCTTAAACTCATTCACTCACCCTATCTGCATTGTTAATCTAAAATGGGAGAAGGGGGTAAAAAGCTGCTGCAAGGGGAGTTAGATATTTTTTCCCTTTAAGCCTTAAATTATGAAAATATTCTAAGAAGGTAATCTACTTCAATATTAGAAAAAATATCATCAAATTTTTTTCCTCCAGAGTAGAATGTGATAGTATATAATGAAATTGCATTTATGAATAATGTCTAGACAGTAATTCCTATTATTACCATGGGTGTATTTTGAAGAAGCTATGTATAATGTACTTGTCATTACGGGAGCATTACTGAGTGTAGTGGTAGCTACCGGGTGCCTGCAAAACACACTGCCCACAGGGATATGGCTATATAATGATAATAGAACAACGATACTGTATAGCTATGTCATCTATTTCATTAAAAGAATAGAAATTGTATTATGAGCAGTTTCAGTCATTTTTTACTGAAATCTTTAAAGATCAGAGAATAGTATATTTCATATACACAGTATATTTGATAATAGTTTTGCATGATTTATCATAAAATGCATATTTGTAATGTATTAATACCATACCATTGACGACCACTATATAATAATTAATATAATAATAACTATAATACTATATTTTGAAAGAAATATGACAGTTTTTTTTATTTATTGAAAAATTATTGATAATAGTAAAAAAAATCATGCTGCTTCAAAATTTTATAACGAAGTGGCCGCGAAACTAAGCTTTTTTTATTTTATCAAGAAACTAAATTTTGTAGAGGCCTATATGGTTTATGAGTTTCTTCAATTCGGAACATGATATTGCTTATTCTCTATCTTGTGACATTAAGTGATTGTATTAGATTATAGAAGCTGAACCAACGTGCAAATGTAGTACTTGTACATTATTTGTGATTACTGATATCTCAGATTATATATTACTCAGTTAGCGTATTATGATAAATAATCGTTGAGACTATTAACAAAATTATAGAGAAGCAAGTCAGGCATTCATAATGCCCTTTGACCTCATACTGTGCTCTTATTATTTCTACACCTGACATCATAAATCAACTCAATTACTTGGCAATATTCTTTTTCTGGCAATGATAATGAGACTATTTAGCTGCACCTCTTCTCAATTACGTGAAATAGAATGAGGTGAATAAAATGCCATTAGAGAAAGATGGATAGTATAAATGAAAGATGGAATGCTATAAGGAAGAGATTGGAGAGAAAATGGAGATATTGAAAGACAATGGCTTACTGAAAGATGAACTGCTATTACACGTAGATGACAGATGATCCAAGTGAAAAAGGATTTGACAGATTAGATGAAAGATATTAATATAATAATATTTAATGATATAATTTTCGAAATATACAATATTATAAATAATGTAGAGTAGCATTACTGTTAATAGAGAATACACGAGATAAATATTTGATATTTAAGACAGATCGGATATATCCGTTACTAAGTTAATCTGCCAATTATAAGATGAGAATTAAACCTTGTTTCCTAATTGGTGTTTTTCCCATGAGACTACGTTTCTTGGAGAGTACTTTGATATGTTTGTGTGAGTAGTTGTACAGTTGTACCTCGGTTGTACGTTTGTGTGAGTATGTTGTACATTTCAGTACATACCTTTTAGCAAATATTACGTTGGTGTGCATTAAATGTACACTGTGCATATACACATTTCTGCAAACATGGTTCTGGTGTTTGAGTATGCTGTGCGTTGATGTGATTATATTGTATGTTAAGGTGACTATATATTGTACGTTGAGGTGAGTATGCTGTACGTTGATGTGAGTATGTTGTATGTTGATGTGAGTATGTTGTACGTCGATGTGAGTATGTTGTACGTTGATGTGAGTATGCTGTACGTTGAGGTGAGTATGTTGTACGTTGATGTGAGTATGCTGTACGTTGATGTGAGTATGTTGTACGTTGATGTGAGTATGTTGTACGTTGATGTGAGTATGCTGTACGTTGAGGTGAGTATGTTGTACGTTGATGTGAGTATGTTGTACGTTGATGTGAGTATATTGTACGTTGATGTGAGTATGTTGTACGTTGAGGTGAGTATGTTGTACGTTGAGGTGAGTATGCTGTACGTTTAGGTGAGTATGTTGTACGTTGAGGTGAGTATGTTGTACGTTGAGGTGAGTATGCTGTACGTTGATGTGAGTATGTTGTACGTTGATGTGAGTATGTTGTACGTTGAGGTGAGTATATTGTACATTGATGTAAGTATATGTTGTACTTTCCGTGAGTATGTTGTAAATTGTAAAATTTGTGCAATTCATGAGAAAAAAAATTGCAAAAAATCATGCGATATAAAGGCAAGAATATAAATCACCTAGTGACAGGTAACTGTGCTAAAAGAAGCCTTTCAATTCAACTTATCTTCATTACTGCTAATTTTTATTAATCATTTTATATATATTTCTATCTTGTAGCAAGCATTCAATGCCACAGCCGTAATCAGGCACATGAGGATGTTGGGGCTAGGAGGAGCAGGAGGCTTAGCAAAAGCAGCCGCCGCTGCCAGCAACGGTGCCAAGAAGTAGTCACCTCCATCAGCTGGATTGCTGTGTTATTGTCAAGTACTAGTTTTTTTTGGACGAAAATGAGAATATTGATGAGTTGTTACATCAGCTCATGATTTAAGCTACATTTACACTTGTTTCATTTCACAGAACAAAATACTGCTTTGTTAAGGTCATTCACACAGACGAGCGATAACAGTAATAATAATATAGAATCTAGGTTATTCCTTATGACCATTTACATACAACATGGATAGATGATTTCTGCTCAGGATAGATACAGATTCTACGTGGGACAATCTAGGTGGTTTCCCACTTACCGTTACTGCTCGTCTGTGTAAATTGGCCTTTAAGCCTTTTTATTCTTTTCCTTACGAATGGATAATCATATAAAGAATTTACCAGCATCGTTAGCTGAAACGAGACAAGTGTGAATGTACGTATAATCGAGTCGTCTATGGGTTGGTGTTGTTGGGAGGGGGATCGATGTTTTTTAAAATGCATTTTACAATTTTAATTATATTATTAATTGTATAAAGAAACCGCAATATACTTCTAGTCTCAATAAACTGGACACTTTGATTCCATTGAATAAAAAAAACAGTTAAACATTCCGAGTTGACGATATCAAGAATTTAAATGCCTACAAAACTAGAAACAATACCAATGGAAATAATGTAGTGGTCGATACCAACACGATCTCATGCAATTAGAATTTCAGCGAGTCATAATTCTTCTTATTTCTTGATGAGTTTGTGTCAAGCGTAACACAGTTAAGCTCTCTACACTATCACACTAGTTTGACAAAAAAAGTGTGATATACCCAAATATGGTAGTGATATGACATCATACGTAAACACAGTTAGTCTTAATAGGGTTTTTGTATCATAAAGGTGAATGGGCTACTAATACTGTATTGATGTTTACAACTAAGCTACTTTTAATTTAAACAATCCCTATGTTTATGTAAAATGATTCATGGGGTATAGGCCGACTTTTACATTTGAAAGTAAGGGTTGGTGGGGAAGGGTGAAGAGTTTAGTGCTGTCATTAAATTAAGTACAAAATATTAAATATCCATATTTTTCTTGGTATTGTTTTCTTTATAGCTACTGTATTGTGGTTTGAGCACGTAGTAAAGTCTATCAACACTTTTTCATTCTTAAGTGACACAAAATCTGTAAAAATACAAATTTCACACGGTCATCAGAATTCTTGAGGATGTACATTTATAGTTTCCCCAAAAATAAAATATATTTACTTGTTTATTTTGAGGCCTTCTTTGTTATTGTAATTACTGCAATAATGCCTTTTACTTCTTTATTCACTAAAAAAAGGCGAACTTAATAATTGAAAACTTTGCACTGCACAATAAAAATAAACATTAATTTCTTTGCTCTATGAACTTGATTTCTAGTAATAATAATAAATATTTTTTGAATAGAGAATGAACCAATTAAGGTTAAAATAATTAAAGAATTAAGTATTTATATATTGTTATTAATTTATTTTTCAGCAATAATAAATAAAATTGTATTATGGTAGTAAAATAATGCTATACATTAGATTGCTTAAACTTGCCTGGAGTGAAATTGATGTTTCTATTATGGCAGTAGGTCTATACTTATACCATGAATAAGGATAGGTTATCTAAACAAACAATACATTGCATTTACATGATACTTGATGGTCTAGGATTTTAGGTCAAATGTATGATAATTACAATACACATTCATAAAGCTACTATTAATTCATATTTTATAAATACTTAATTCCTTTAAATGAATAAATAATTGTTAAATTTTAATGAAATTTTATTGTAGGTCACTCATTCTATTACAAATTTTAAAATATTTTATACTTTTAATGTAGTTTTATGAATACGATTTTAAATGAGAATAAAAATATTTATTCTTAATATTTTAATAATTCAAATTAATATGGTTGATGTTTGGTATGTAACACAATTGTTAATTTTATAAAATAATAATTGTAGTAGTAGTAGTAGTAGTATGATATACAGTAGCTTTAGAATGAATTGATAACACTATTTTTTGTTTAATAGGATAGTAGCATAACTATATTTTTTGCAATGTTATTGTTGATTTTATGATATTAATGTTTAAATCCCACCATTGTTAGGTTTGATTACACACTCAGTATTAACCCACCATCTGTAGTGATTGTAGGCAGTGGTGTAACGGCTATGAGGGCCTTACTGGCCAAACCCTGGGGCCTTGAAGCTTATGGAGGACATGAGCAGCGCCTGGAAAAAAAAGGCATTAAAAAAGGCATTAAAACAGGCTAACAACGCCCAAGGACTCCAGCGTTACAGGGCCACTTAGCATCCCTACACCAGGGGCCTCATTCCTCTTGCCACTGATTGTAGGATGCATTTTTTATTGTGGTATTGTCATTCATGCATCTTGCTTAAGTGAGGTACTACATACTGCAGGTCATCTACAGTTTTTATTAGCAGCAAGACCTTATAAAAAATCAAATATTTACCTCAGTTCACTATGACTAACTGGTTGAAATCGTTAAGGTTCTAAGAAAATATATTTCATATATTAAGGTTGATTTGGTAATGTTCAAAGATGGTGTGTGGAATTTAGAAGACATTCCTGTCGTCCCTATGACGACTATGCAGTACCTTAGATGTTAATTTTGATACATTCATCAAACAGCTGGTGTAATGCATGCATAGCTAGTAACCTCTTCTGAAGGGAACAACAATTTAATTATATTTATATATGTTCTTTAATAGTTTAAATTCTACATGACACTTTAGGCCAAGTTTAAAAGCATACATTAACGGCTTTCTGTATAAAACGTGGTGGTAACGTACAGTAACTGTCAACCTTAAGAAACAAGAATAACAGCGTAGCTATAGAGGGAGTATTTGTACAAATGTATTGAATGTAGATTTAAAGCAATTTTGTCATACAAATTTACTGGATAAAATCATGATTTCATTCAAAACACATTTTGTATAAATTTTAGACAGCAAATATTTGTGGACATAAAAATGTATTGTCCAGTCTTACAACTGACAGGTATGCATATTAGTCAAGTAGTTTATTATTAAGGAGATAATATAAAAATACAACAGTAAACATAGATGCTAATACCATAGCAACAGTAAACAAAAATTTCTTTCATGGCAACAGTTACCATAACGCTACTTTTAAAGGTTATTGGATTAAAACATAGACTTTGTATTAATTTATTGATGTTTTTTTTTTCGTGATATATCTATTTGCAATATGGTGGTGTTTTTTTTTATTGCAGTGATGTAACAAAAGAGTGGTATGTTTTTGTATGATATAATTAAGAGAACATTTATAACTTAGTTGAGCTTGTATATGGTGTCCCATATTTGGGCATAGTGTAAATAGATTTGTAAAAAAAAGGTAATTTTGGGTTTTTTTTTCCTATTTTTTTTTAAACAATTTTTTGAAGTGATTGTATTCCTGTTTGAATTTAGAATTGTGGATGCATTATTACCAGTAAGGTTTTTTTTTTGTTTGCTTTTAAAAGTTAGTGCAATTAATTAATCAATCAAGTTAACTGAAAATTATGAAAGTGTAACCATTATAAATATGCCTTATCAAAGTAGCAATTTATTATATTTATTTGTATCTGTATTGAGATCTAGCCACTGATACCCACAGCATTGTCATTTTTTCAGTAATTTGCTTTTGAATTTATTTTTTAAGCAATACTTGATAAGGGGAACCATCTCCAGAAATGTAGTCGCAGGTGAAACTTTGCCCATAATAAAGTTAGGAGAGAGTGCGAAAGGCTATGAGTAACTTGGCCATACTATGGTTGAGCTGAAATAAGATAAGGCAATAGGTCCTACAGGACATGGGTCCTTATTAAAAACATGTTTTATCTTCTCCCTGAAAAAAATATGATGTGCCCATATATGGACATATCACTACCATATTTGGGTATATCACTACCATATGCTCTAGCCTGTCTTTAAATGCTGCACAAGTATTTTTTGCATTAGATACTCTCATTATATTGTTTAGTGAAATTGTATTATTTATTTGTAGTCTTTATTCCCTCATATTGCAATTATATAGTATTCATCATAAAAAACTTTTGATTTTGCCATGACTTATGTAAATGAGGTAAAACCTAATTTACATACAATTCCATGTGGATCTAGGCCTTTTATTTTGTTTGTAACCAACATAGCTTGTTGGTACTTTTAAGATATGCACAAACATGAATTTCTTGATTGTATTTTCCATCGTGTTGCAAAATCAAAAACTACTTAATTACAAATAGCCTTTCTCATGTGTCTGTAACAGAACAAAGTATATATAAAATGAAATATATGAAAATAGAGAAAGTGATATATTGCTGGTTAAATACACACTGTAAAGCGTGAATTATTATTAATAAAAATGGTTATTATTCCTATGGACTTGTATGTTTCATTGAATTTTGTATTTCTGTGAGTAAAACATCAGTGACCCCCACCCCACACACACCTCTCCTCCAGCCCAACATACACCTCTCTCTCCATATTGGGAAGCTTACAATTTACGATGGCCTAGGACCTACGTCACCTATAATTAGAATCCGCTAAAACCGTGTCAAGAAATCGAGTGTGGAAGAACAAAGAACAGTGTCTCTGCATACACATGCATTGCAAATTGATAAAAGTATACTTCTTAAGGGGTCGCAAATTGAAAGCTGAACGGCAAAGAACTACTGTACAGTATGTCCACTTTTTAATTTAAGCTAAAGACAATTACTATACACAATTAAAAAAATACAAACAGCAGTTAATATTTGTCATTTATTTAAACACTTTACATCATCACAATGTAAACATTTTTACTGGCAAATTCAATCTTAGCTCTGTCTACACTATCAAACTAGTTATGACAAAAAAGTGTGATGTGCCCAAATATGGTACTGATATGACATCATTGTCGTGTCCAATCCATATATCGGCACATCACATTTTTCTTGTCACATAAAGTTTGATAGTGTAGACAGAGCTGAAGTCATGTCAGGGGTAGCCAGATTATTCGGACATTAAAATATTTCTGACCTCCTTTCCCACCGTGCGTACTAACATAAGATTTAACTTGTTGTAACACAGCAAATATTTCTATATACTTAAACACTAAACTCAGAAAATTCCAAAATGGAATATTCTAAAGCAATTCCCATGTTATTCATTCAGTTGAATGAATTATTAATTTCACTACTGGAAATGACATGTCTGATTCCGCAAGTCCAATCTTACAAATCAGTTTTGTTTGCAACCAATATATTGAAAATACAGCTGATATTCTTGCTGAATAATTTGATAAACATCATTCGTGAGTTTGTTCCATTTTTTTAAAAGTTTCATTATAACTTTATAGCAGGTAGTCTAAAAATCTGTACTGTTTATAATTTGTTGCTCCATCATTTACAATGTCTTTAAATTCGGCCATGTTCCTCAATCCATTCGTCTGATGGCACAAATACTTTTTCTGGGGGGCAAAAGTTTGGATCAATTAGGAGTGCACCTTGTTCACGACGCTCTTGTAATACAACTTTAGCTTCTCTTTGAGCCCATTGTCTTCCTTTCCTGTAAAAAAAAACAATATAAATTTATGATTTATGTTAAAATTTCTCAATTTTAAATGTTCCACAATATCTGTAGCATCCTTTGCTGGTGTTTAGTTAGCTAAATCAATAAAAGTATGCAATCTTTGAGGAATACTTACGGATCTGGTGTGTAGTATACCAACACACTTCCCAGGACAATTGATAATGATATCATTCCAAAAAACACAAGTCTTGATTGAATTCTATCATAGTAAGGATCATCATGAAAGCCAAGTTTTACATAGTCCTGAAAGAAAAGAAAATTATTATTCAAACCAGTTTGTACCATTTACTTTTTAAAATATGAACTGATTATTTTTCAGAGTAATGACATACCCTACATACAATATTAATTAGCTTAGGCCTATAGCTAGCTAGGGCATTGCCAGTAAGATGTGAAACAAACAAATTTCAATAAATTGGATGCACTAGTAGTAGGCCTACCACCACTACTACTAGGCCTATAGCCTATACCAGCAGCCTGCTTATTTCATCAACTTTTCCCGCAAACAATTTACAACCCGCAAACAATTTACAAAATTTGCCCAAAATTCAGGCAGGGGTTTAAATGCTAGGCTTAGACAAGGTAGGAGTATTTTCTATCTATATTTTGAGACTTATTACTAAATTGGACCACTATAAATGAATTATCAATGAAATATATTTAGGCCTAAATGCTAGGCCTCGGCTGGCAAACATACGGGGTGGTTAATGTCGTCCAGGTCCTCTTTTCCCCGTCTGATCACTTCATCAATTTCCTCTTGCGTGACTTCGGTTCCTTTTCCAACAACAAATTCTGAACTGATAGCAGCTTGATCGTTTTTACTTGTTGAACTGGACAAAGCATGTTGTAGTGTAGGCAGCGATGTTTTTAAAATTGTATTTGAAGACTGAAAATGATGAAAATGACGAACATTTTTACACAAAATTATTCTCGACAACCGGCACAGAGCAGCCATTTTGATACTTTTGTTGACCTGACCTTTGGAGATATCTTTTCTAGTGGGTGTGTCGAAAGCGAAGACCTCGAAAGCGAAGATCGAAGACCGAAGACCTCGAACGCGAAGACCCTACGAAATGGCAGTGTGCACAAAATCCGACCAAAATCATACAAAATCGTGATAACACCTTGAATTTACAGATCCTGAAAAAATATTTCAATTTTAATCGTTATATTATAAAAAATCATGACTTTATCTATGAACAAGCTCACGTGTTTTCGCCAATGGAGTTAATATGTGATATAGTTTTACGAACAAACACATCGCGCTATTTGCAAGGCGACGGACGCACAAGAAGGACCTCGCACATTAAATGTCACTTGTTCCGATAACAATTTAAAATCATAGCCAATTGTTTATAAGTATAGAAATAAACTACAGTAAGTAAATTGTAAGAAGTAAAGGATGGCGGTAGGCCCGGTATTTAGGTTTATTTTAGAGCCTATAGGCCTATAAAAAGTGTCCGTATCATAGATTTTACACTTGCTTTTAAATGTTAGGTACAGAGATCTTTTTTGCATTTAAATATGTTGCTATGTGTTTTTTATCTATAATATTTGCCTATTGTTTATTATCTAAATGTATGAATAAATACAATAAGATATTCATTTTCCTGTATTGTATTTAAACTTTTCCATTTTCCCATTGTAACTATTGCTATTTTACTTAATCGCCAGTTTCAAAATGTTTTCTAATGTATTCATAATAGACAAATAATAGGGCCTATATCAGTATCAGAATATTTAGTGTGGTTGGAGAAGCGACCGATGATGTAAAGAAAAATGTAAATTTTTTTTGGTTAATGAAATATTTATTTTCCTTTTAAGGAAAATAAATATTTCATTAACCAACGTATGAACCACTAAACAAAACAAATTCTGCCGCAACGTATCATTGGCGCGCGCAACAGAAAATCTATCTATCTATCTTCTATCTATTTTGCATCCCCTCTTAAGATCGAGAATCATGATGAACGTAATAAAGCAGAAACGGTGTTGAACACATCGGTTCCCACTTGTGATGACACGTCACGCAACGTTATTTTCTTACGGCGCACTTTGCGTCGATCTGAAAACCAATTTCAGCTCTTAAAATATTTCCCGGGCCAATGACAGTTCGTCCCAACAGCTTACCGTGAACTAACGGAACTTTATTTTATATCTTTGTATTGTCAAAGTAAAAAATAATACTGTATTCAAATTATGATTTGACGAAAGGCTAATACTGTAGAACGAACGATAGACATCACACTCTGAACATTTTTCTTGATCGTTAACCCGTTATAATAGTATAATTCTGTTAGATTTGTTTGTATTAGTGTCAATTCTATATTTAAATGGTCAACAACCGGTAACCTGTTCCTTAATTAAAATGTTATGTTTTCTTTTGTTAATGGACACTCATGGCAGGGATGCAAACATTTAGAAGCGGGACGTCGACAATCTGTTGAAAATCGGGAGACTGTTGAATAGTCGTCTCAACCACAAGCCTGTGAGATAGAAGGTTGGGGGTTAGAGTGGTTAAGCCCGATAAACATTCACCATCACTTAATAAAGATTTATAGAGAGTATCTCTTTTTGTATTCACCACGGGCAATGCTTGAAAACAAAAGTCAGTTTTTTATTTGATGATGAGGAAAATTGTGGTTGGCGGAACTGGAACTTCATTAAACTAATCTTTTGACAGTGTCGGTAAACGTAATACCGATATGAATAAACACCCGTTTTAATATTGAAAAATAAATTAAACGTGAACACACTATCGTCACTAATCATATTGTAACAAAATCGGCAACTTGTAATTTTGGAGGGAATATTTTTTATTTCAATCTTTGTTTTGAATGGCTTTTGTCTTTGTGAACGTTCACATAATGGCATAATTATTCGGAATTATGGAAGCCGTGAAACAGATGATATGTCGCAGGAAACGACCGATTTATAACCAAAATTTGCAGAACGCTGATGCCTATATCGTTCGTTCTTTTTACTTCTTGTCAAATCATAATTTGAATATATTCTGCCAATTTTGACCCGGGAAATATTTTAAGAGCTGGAATTAGTATCCAGATCGACGCAAAGTGCGCCTTAAGAACAAATTTGCGTGTCATCACAAGTGGGAACCGACGTGTTCAACGCCGACTGCTTTACGTTCTTCATGATTCTCGATCGTAAGAGGGGATGCAAAAATAGATAGAAGAGTATTTTCTTATGTTGCGCGCGCGTTCAATACAATACGTTGCGGCAGGATGTTTTCGTTTAGTAGTTCATACGTTGGTTAATGAAATATTTATTTTACATTTTTCTTCTTTACATAGTACTGTCGCTTCACCAACCACACTAACCGATACTGATAATATTATTTGTCCATTATGAATACATTAGAAAAACATTTTTAAACTGGCGAATAATTAAATCAGTAATACTGTAGTATTGGCTACAATGGGGAAAATGTACAAGTTTAAAATACTATACAGAATAACTCCAGGAAAATAAATATCTTATTGTATTTATTCATACAAATAGGCAAATATTATAGATAATAAACATACATCAACATAATAATATTTAAATGCAAAAAAAAGGATCTCTTAGTTGTATTCACGCGTACGTATAACATTTTTAAAAACAAGTGTAAAATCTATGATACGGACACTTTTTATATAGGCTCTAAAATTAGGCTAAATGCCTATCGCCATCCTTTACTTCTTACAATTTACTTACTTTAATTTATTTACTTTACTGTGTAGTTTATTTCTATACTTTTCTATACAGTTGGCTATGGTTTTAAATTGTAGGCGACGTGTGCTACAATACAAAGTTATCGGAAAAAGTGACATTTAATATTGCATTCAATTCGAGGTCCTTCTTGTGTGTCCGTCGCCTTGCAAATAGCGCGATGTGTTTGTTCGTAAAACTATATCACATATTAACTCCATTGGCGAAAACACGTGAGCTTGTTCATAGATAAAGTCATGTTTTTTGATAACATAACGATTAAAATCGAAATATTTTTTTAGAATCTGTAAATTCAAGGTGTTATCATCGATTTTGGTCGGATTTTGTGCACACTACCATTTCGTAGGGTCTTCGCTTTCGAGGTCTTCGGTCTTCGATCTTCGCTTTCGAGGTCTTCGCTTTCGACACACCCCTTTTCTAGTAAACAGCAGCCGGTACACAATCGTTTAGAATAACTAAAATCACGATTATCCTTGCCTATTTTAATATGTTTCCATTGCTTTTTTCTGATAATTAAATAAGGTAGTTTTGTTATACTTCACATATAAAATATTATTATATAATAACATTTAAATAAATTAGGTTTGAATTTATTTTCATTGATTTTCATTTTTTTCCACCAAAAATATTATGAACACGCGCATGGGGCCGGGGTACTGTTTTGCTCGTAGGCTGCTTTGTAGGCCTAGCTTTTATAAGCTATGTATTCGTTTAATTAATTAATAACATTATAATTTAGAATATTCTGGTAAGGGTTTTGAATTTGATATGAATGATCGTTTGCGTAATGTGTAGTTTCCTTAAATTAATGTAGTTTTTGTAGGCCCTCGCTTGTTTGCCATATTAATTATTATTATCGTCTGCCATGCCAATTCAATTGCTCTTCTACTACTAGCCTAGGCCTAGACCTAGGCCGTAGGCCTAGGCTAGACTCTGGTAGACTGGGTCTGAACTGGCAAAGGCAGTGCGGCTAGGCTAGGGCCTATATGCCTATCTAGACGACACAACCACACACAGAGCCTGGATGTAATATATAGGTATTTATTCATAAAAAAAACACATAAATAGTACAAACAGAAGGCAGCCAACGGCTAAATAATTCTGCAAACAACGTACAAAGTAAAAATTCAAAAGAATCTAACAACAATATAATATATACAAGTACACAGTAAATCAAATCATTAAAAATCCGTTAACATTCTTTAAAATGTTATGCGCAATTACTATTAATACTAATAAATTATTTTTTCAGGGGTACAATATAATGTTGGCTACTCCTAATCTAGGCTAGTCAAAATCATATAAAAGATATATATTTTTTCATTTCAGTATTCAAAATGTCTGCGAACTCAAGTACATGGAACAATTATCGTCATGATAGAAATATACAGACAAACATAAATCATGGATCGGCACCATTCCCAAAGCGCCAAAGGTTAATGACCGGAGATGGTACGGATGAAATTGACGAGTTCACAGAAGACGATGACGATTTTACATCTGAAGATTTCCTCGCTATGGATGAACTGGCCTCGCAAGCGCTAACTCAAAATACAAATAGTTCCAAAAGCAAACTCCAGAATGAAAAAACTCCACTTAAAAAATGCAATTCCAATCGGGAAAATGCACCCTCTCCATATAATTCAAAGGTGTACTATCATCAACATTACCCACGTTCTGTCTCTTCTAAATCAATTCCATTTGAAGGGAAATCACAAAAGGTGTATCCGGTTCAAACTAATATACCGTTTGGAATTTCTGGTAAACATTCCAAAACGCAAAAAGGTGCACCAGTGAGTAAGACCAACATGGCAAGAGGTACAACAGCTAGTCTTACGCCCCCTGCAGACCAATCTACAAACAACGGTTTATCTGAAGTATCTGTGGAATCGCACTCTGTTAGCTTTCAGGAATTTGAAAATATCAAGAGAGAATTAGAGAAAACAAAAAGTGAGGTAAATTTGGAAAAGTATGAACAAAAGGGATTAGGTCAAAATTATTTTTATATACAGTACATTTATATTTACAATAACGTATTCATGATTTATTTTTTTTCAATATAGTTTACTGTATGAGACACAGTCACTGCAAACGCAGCGTGTGTGTGATTAGTTTACTGTATGAGACACAGTCACTGCAAACACAGCGTGTGTGTGATTAGTTTACTGTATGAGACACAGTCACTGCAAACACAGCGTGTGTGTGATTAGTTTACTGTAGAGACACAGTCACTGCAAACACAGCGTGTGTGTGATTAGTTTACTGTATGAGACACAGTCACTGCAAACACAGCGTGTGTGTAATTACCCAAACAAACATTTGCTAAATAATTGCATAAACAGATTAAAAAGTAAACAAAAAGTAGTTACTGCATTATCTGCAGTAAAAAGTAACATTCTTTTTATATTAATAAAGCCCATTCCCATTTGAACACCAGCATTGCCATCACATCTGCAGTAATAGAGAAACCTAAACATAGCTTAAACTGTAAACTATTGGTATAAAAATGATTTATTTTTATACAGATGAAAACTTTGCAAAGTGAGAGGTTTGGTAAAGATGGAGAAATTAAAGTTCTACGACAAAACCAGACCAAGTTAAATACTGAATTGAATAGAATACACCTTGAAAGAATTGAAAAAGAACAGGTAGCCAAGATGCAGAGAACAGAAAGAGAAAAAGAACTACAAACTCAGGTAGCATATCTTATGACCTACTGTATGACCATCCACTCGATCACATATTTAAAATTGGTGTTACATTTTTCCTGTATGTTTTTTTTTTAGCTCGAGAAGCTAAAAACAGAGATGCATTTTAAAAATCAAGAACTACTCGAGACACAGAGTTTGTACAAATTATCAGAGATGAAACAACAAAAGGCTAATGGGTTACTGATGTCGCCAACATCTCCAAGACGAAGTCAGCGGCGGGTGAAAGTCAAGTCGCCTGGCACACCTAAAGGATTTCCGACTTGTCGATCCTTTATGGCTAAGGACGGTGATGCCGATACTACGGAGAAAATGAGTACAAACGACACAGGTAAAAATTATAGGAAGCTTGTAGCTACTAAAACCCTTTTTGTTTATCTAGGTTTAACACTAACTTTGGCATTTTCAAGATTCCAGATAATTGTTATTAAAGAAGAAATAACAAATTTTTATTTAAAAATTGAAACAAATTGAATTGAAATACTGTATGTATTAATTTAATATGTATAAATGGGGAACATTAAAAACATTTTCTGTTTACAGTTGAAAAGGATGAAGAGAAAACAAAAGGGCCGACATTACCTTTGTCTTACAGAGCATGCTCATCGGACAAAATGTTCACAGGTAAGATAAATTGAAAAAGCTGTAAATCACTCAACACTCTATTTCCTTGTCACCATTATCTTAAATGTTTAAATTTATTAGTTTTGAAGAAGAGAAACTTCAATTTAATCTAATCCATTAGGAGAAGTCTTTTAATTTAATGTTTAAATGTGTTGTTAATAGCAAATTGACACCTTACATCCATGGTGTGAACTTAAAGTTAAATGTTTAAATTGGTTGTTAAGGGTGATAAAAAGCAATAAATCTGTCGTCACTCTCTGACTTTGATTCTAATGGGGGAAACGATAGCAAATCTGACCACTTAAAATATTTAAAGGTGATTTAGATAAGTGTGTTAGACCTACAATCCTGTTGTTTAACTTGCGTGTTTAGAGTTACATGGAATTAACAGATATAACACTGGTTGTTTATCAATTAATTACAGCCCAAATTATAAATTTTGGGACCAGAATTATTGGAATGCCCTGCCCAGTTAGGTATAATATAATAGACACTAACCATAATCAAAAAATAAGTATAAAGCTCTGTCTACACTTTATGTGACAAAACAATTTGATGTGCAAATATATGGACAGAAAGATGTCATCACTACCATATTATTTGGGAAAATCTATTTTTTGATACTGTAGACAGCTTAAGTGTTTCTGAATGGAGCTCAAATGTGTTGGCTGCAGAAAATTCAAATTCTAGAGAGATCTTTCTAGATTGTTTATATTTTATATTCTTATTTACATTTTATTTTGGATGTTGATTATTTTTGTACTTGATATTTAATTTTTTTTACATTTATTTCTATATTTTGAAATTTTTTTCACCAGGCAACTATTGTGGGGCCAGACTGCTGAAAACTGTTCTAGAAAGACCAGCATCTTCAGCATACACAGATAACAATAATTTCAATACTGGGTTAGTTACGTTACTAAATCCTACGACGACTCGTTTAGACCAGTGTTCAATGAAGAAGGACAATGTTTCCTCTACAGGGAGGCAAGTATAAAGATACAATTTACCGTTACATAATAAGTAATGAGGGTCAATGTGAAAGAATGCCTCTATATCTGAAATTTGTTTTGTTTTTATATATTCAAGATTACCATACAGTAATCAAATTAATTCACTATCCTTAACAGGACAAACATATACACAAGATGCATAATGATTTTTTAAATGTTTTTGTTGAATATGCCATGTTAATGTCACATACAGTAGTTATTCACTTTGACCATAGAGATATTATAGTGTTAATGCTTTGACCAATAATTGGATCGGAAAAAAATATATTTACCGGAAAAATGTAATATAATTTAAAGCAAAAAATAGTCAAATTGGCTGGAAGTAAATAGTTTTTTAGTTTAATTTAACCATTGATTTTGTCTTTTTATAAGTAAAAACTTTTTTTTTTAAATTTTTTTTTTGGGGGGGACAATACATCTTTAATACAATGTTGATTATATTTTGTTGTTTTCTGTTTTAATAGGTTGACTTCCTTGAGAGAAGACACAGTCAAGAAGTTTGAATCTTCATTATCTGTTTACTCAGAAAATGTTGACTTAGCTTTAAGGACAGTTATAGATCTTTTGAACAGTACTACTACATCTACTGATGACAATTTGAATACCTCAGAGAAAAACACTGCCATCCAACTATTGCCATCTCTTGAACACCATTTGACACTCTATGTCGATCATCTGGACAAACCATTTGACATCCCGACATCCTCCACCACGCTGACATCCACCAGTAGTCTCAATACCAGATCGTTGGATATGTATCAAAGCTCTTCTATGACTTCTAAGGATTTCTCTTTGACCTGTTTGGAAGATAATGTCTTGAGTGCCTTAGTGGTGCTGCAGAAGTTGGTCGGATGTTGTGATGCTGTTGCTAATAAGATTCTTGCACAAGATCTGTTGGAGGTTCCATTGTCAATTTCTACAATAGATTTTGATGTATCCGCACCTCTTATTGTTAGTATTACTTTTCACTTATTTTCTAAATAATGTAACAGCGGTATAAGTGTGAATGACCTCCACTTGACCTGCTCTTTCCTACCCTTCCATTTAAAAAAAAGCAAAAATACTTTGGTCAACACTGATGAATGTGTACACATATGGCATGTGTGCACTTTAAAGAACCCAGTGCATCTTTCAGAAGAGTAGGTTACTCTGGTGTACCTGTACTCAGCCCAGTTAGGCTTCGAAACACAGGTCACTCCCAACAAATGTACTGTTTAAATTTAGAATATATGACATAATGTTTCTTTATTTTGTAGAGTCAATCTGGTACATGCAAGTCTACCATTTCAGTCCACGACAGTTCTTCTGGTTTGAATTTTGTGAGGTCACACATTTTTAAAAAGCTTGTTAGACTTATTTGCATCCAGCAGAAAGCTTGCCAGCATAGTAAAATCATGGAAGAGGCCTTGAAACTGTTGGTTATCCTCACAAGAAGATGTGAAAAATCTATGCTGATAAGGTAACTTTGTCAAGTAAATTTTCAAACTAATCATTGATAACATTTAAAAATCAGAATGATTTAAAATAATTTATTTTAAACAAAATCACACCCTACTGTGGAAAATCTTACAGAATTTAAACAATTATTTATTCATTCGGCTCGGGAGTTTCAAAATCAAGAACACACTGTCGTCTGAATGACATGCGACTCCCTAGATAAATGGATGTGTGTGGCTGTGTGTGTGTACTAGTACACCAGGGTAATCCCCTACTTGTCTGAAAAGATGTACTAGGTTCTTTAAAATTCACACGAGCCAGATGTGTACACTAGACCTACGGTTTATATTCCTTATTATCAGAAACCATGGAGGGAGTGAACCTCGGACCCTTGCCGATGTTATGGCTATGGATTGTGGTTCCACTGTCTAAACCATTCATCCTCACTCTCACTTTTAACTGCTTGGCTACTCACTTGCACCATGCAGATTAACTAAGTAACTTAAAAACATTTAAAACTATATGAAAATATCTATAATGAAATCTCTTATAATACATATAAATTTAAAATCCTAGTAGTACAAGTTATGAAACCATGTTTTAGTCATACATTCAGGAAACCATGTGAAACCAAGTTTGTACTAAAGGACAATACTTAGTTGAATACCATTAGTGTTCTGTGCCTTATTTTTTAAACCATATTTGTTTCAGATTTAAAGTACTTCTTATTGAAGAACCCTTTCCGAATCTGCTTGATCTTGACATCACTTTTGAACAGGTTCACCTTGTTCTTGATTTACTTGTGAACTTAGCTGCAAACTTTGACCTAGCTAAAACATTCTGCAATCAAAAAGGTGATTAAGTAAATTAAATTTTCTTTGATATTTGTTTTTGATAGCCTATCCTGAATGATCTATACACTTAATATTTGACAAAATGTTTTCTTTATTTCGTTATATATACTTTATATTATCAATTTATTTTGTCTATTTCTATCTATTTTTATTTCACTGTATTTCCTGTATCTTATAATTTACTTTTATAATTTCAGATTCATGTCTGCTGCTAAAACTATATGAATATGCTGTATATGGTCTGCAAGATTTTTCTCTCTGTCAAATAACATTGATAAGGTCAAAGGTTAGTTTTCAATATTTAATATTACTATAATCAACTGTCAATCATTCAATGCTAGCACAACTTGTCTAATGAATTAATTTGATACCTTGAATTATTGTTTTGAGTTTTTTATAAAGTTTTGTTCTGTTTTTAAAACTCTTCTTCTCACAGATTTATAAATCATAGCATTGTATGATCTGCTATCACAAACACTTTACTGATGTTTAAAATCCATCCTACATCTTTCACATATAATGGTTTTTTCATACAGGTGTTTAAGTTGTTATCAAGTGTTATATTTGGACACTCCTTGGGTTTGAAGCTGCTCTCAGAAGCTAATTGCAGATGCAGCCTGCAGCTCGTTAAAACGGTAATCTTGACTTTAGATAAAGAGTACAGAGAATTATCAACTACAGAAGACTACCTTATTAGGTGAGTTATATTTTCAAAATATCTCACAACTCTTATGACAGGCAGTTCTCTTAAGCTCTGTCTACACTATCAAACTTTATTTGACAAAAAAATGGGATGTGCCTATATATGATGATGTCATATCACTACCATATTTGGGCACATCACACTTTTTTTGTCAAACTAGTTTGATAGTGTAGACTGAGCTTTATGCATAGCTTACCTTTGTGCCTAGTCCATTTCACTTGATGTCCTATCTGAAGGAAAAGGAAATGAAAGTTGCACAGCTGATCCTTTCCGACACACCATTCTGGTAATGGTGCTGATCGCAATCTCTCTCATATTGTTTTTTGATTTTAAAAACTCCACACTGGGTGTTTAAAACAACGTGGACATATCTATCTAATTTATTTTTTTTATATTTTATTAGACTTGCATTTCTAAGACAGGGTATTGTGTTACTTCACACGCTGTCATTTAACGATCAACTGTTTCATGAACACCGTATAGATGTGGAACATTACTATGTGCATCTTATAACAGGATTATCAAAACTGTTTAAACAATCTGATGTGATTCCAGACCAAGAAGGTAAGACAGACTTCCCTAATAAAGTGTGGCTCCCACTAGCCATGCAACGCAACATAACCTACGCAACATAAGGAAATGCTATTCCAATAATTTTGTTTGCCCCGCCTGCGTGAAATCAAACCTGCTTAGTTGCTCGTCAACATTAGTTGCTGTAGACTTGACCTGGTACACCCAGCATACTTTCGAGTACGCGCTGTACTATATTTTCCTGTGTTCTTACGTTTGTTGCGTGAAACCAAACTGAATTGATTTCCCATAGCGATTTTGCAGCACTGTTGAGTCGTCTGTTCCCACTTGTGATTACGCAATACAGCACTTTGTGTCATTGCGTTGCATCCTAGTGGGTACCATGCTTTACAGACACTGTAACTAGAGATCCCCCCATTTAAGGACCCTTTAATTACCCACCCCTCTTATCATAGGCAATCTCTATTTTTTGGCCCCCCTATTCAAAGACCCTTTTAAGGAATCCTCCAATAGATAATTTTTGTTTTACAGTTTATATTGTAGAGGAATTGTGGGATTTTGACCAGTCTGACGATAATGAGTGGGAACAGGAGGGCGATTATGAAGCGCAGACAGATATGGACGTGTCATAAATACTTTTGATATAGCTTGCATATATCAAATTCATATACAATAGAGTAATAGATGCAGCCATTAGGCGATCTAACTAAGTTTTTCAACTTATGATTACATGTAGTAAGTTTTAAGGTGATAATGAATTATAGTACCATTATTATAGCCATATTATAACTATAATAATAAGTATTACCTCAAAACCTACTACACTAAGGGCCAGGCCAGCAAAGGTTGTGATCTTCTAGCTAGCTAGTTAAGCCAGGCCAGCAAAGGTTGTGATCATCTCGCTAGCTTGTTAAGCAAAGCCAACAAAGATCACAATCGTCTGGCTATAGAGTTATGCCAGACCAGCAAAGATCGCGATCGTCTAGCTACTGTACGTAGTTAACCCAGTTTGTGATCACCTAGCTACATAGTTAAGCAAAGCCAGCAAAGGTTCTGATCGTCTAGCTACGTAGTTAAGCAAAGCCAGCAAAGGTTCTGATCGTCTAGCTACGTAGTTAAGCAAAGCCAGCAAAGGTTATGATCGTTTGGCTTTGTAGAAAAGCAAGGCCACCAAAAATCGTGATCATTTAGCGAGCTCATTTAAAACTAAATTCTTTTCTGATGTACGTACTTAATGAATTCTTAAAATCATAATCCTCAAGCAGCTGAAAACAATTATACAGTATTTCTATAATTCGCTGTTCTTAAAGATAGAAGTTATCACTTTTTTTTAAAGAAAGCAAAATTTACCTAAATCTGCATTTTAGGATTCAAACGAAATAAGGCACTTATAGAAACTATTATTGGTAGGTTTCAAACTTTTATATGTGTAGAAATCGTGCATATGTTTCTATATTCTCTTTGTAAAACTTCTTTTATCTGCTCACTCAGGAGTATAAATGGGTACAACCAGACATTTCCAGATTTTAATAAAAAGTTGCATTCCATAATCATAATTGATTAACTTTTTGTTACAATTATAGATTAACTTTTTGTAGCGTTTTTTTAGAAAATATTTAAAACAAAAAATGTACATTAACATAAAACTATATTGGACATTGTATGTTTCCTTTCTGTTTTATTTTGAACTTTCAACGTTTATATGAGTTTTTTGTTGAAAGTTTTAAGATTCAGCTGTTACAGTAAGTGTTTTTTCATTTGAGGTGTTCATTCAACCATAACAAATGTCCGTGTATGTTTGAATCCAGTGGCGGATGCTTTATGTTGTGGATGTAGAACTGTTTGGTTGATGGTCATGATTATCGCTCTCAAGTTTGTATTTTAAGCTGTAATTTGATGTGTATAACACTGGTCTTTGATCAAGATGCTCGCCCTGTAAGTGAAGAGGTACTGGTGCGAATCTTCCCAGATATCTTAATGTATTGAATTTGTCCAATAATGTTCTATGGTTATACTGTCTATGTATTTACCTTCATCTTCAGCTATGATTCAATCAACCATCTGTGGTCTTCTGATTAAGCACCTGTATTATAAGTGAGACGTCACAGGTTCGAATCTTACTGGAAGATATGTATTATGTATTTTTATGTATTATTTCCAAGTCCATTCTTCTAATTCTCTTTTTACTATCTTCTAATCTCCCTTCTAAGTTCCTTCTTCTAACTCTCTTCCTTCTTCTAACTCTCTTCCTTCTTCTAACTCTCCACTTCAAACCGCCTTCGTCCACCTCCTTACTCCCTGTATTCTAAATTATTTCTTTTAACCATCTTCTTCCAACTTCCTTTTTTAACTGCCTTTCTTCCAACTTCCTTGTTTTATTCCTTTTTTTTATCTCCTTTCTTTCTTTTAACTCCTTTCTTTTAACTTCATTGTATCTCACTTCTGGCAACTCCCTTCTTCCAACTTCCTTGTTTTAACTGCCTTTCCTCCAACTCCCTTCTTTTATTCTTTTCCTTTATCCCCCCCTTTTTTTTAACCCATATTTAATGAGGGTGATCCATCCAGCTATTGCTGATCATTAGGGACCCTCAGAGGTTCACAAGACAAACATATACACAAGATGCTCTACATAAACAAAGTCTTATTACAAGTCTTTGGGAGTGGAGTAATTTGGTCCTTAGAAAAAATCCTGACATGTGACGGGACTTGAACCCAGGACCCTTGGAGTGGTAGCCAAGCATCATAACCACCAAGCCACAACTCCACTATAATGAGTCCCTTCTTTTAACCATCTTCTTCCAATTCCCTTCTTTTAACCACCTTTGTCCAATCCCTTCTGCTAACTCCCTTCTTCCAACCTCCTTCTTTTAACCACCTTCGTCCAACTCCGTTCTTCCAACTTCCTGCTTTTAACCACCTATCAACTTTTTTCTGCCAACTCCCTTCTTCCAACTCCCTTCTTCCAATTCCCTTCTTTTATCTCCCTTCTTTCTTTAGACTCATTTCTTCGAACTCCCTTCCCACTCCTTCTTTTTTCCCTTCATTTATTCCCCTTCTTTCTTTTAACTCCTTTCTTCTAACTCCCTTCTTCAAAGGTCATCATGTTGAAAGCGTCACGTTGCCACGGCTCCAAATGGAACAGCATAATTATTGTTAATTAACGATAACTTTGTTGTTACATTGTCGCAAAGAGCGGCACCGGTAACGACTAATTACCGGTTATTTATTATATAAATTAGCTCAAATTAAATCCGTTTTATAAAAGTTGATTGTAGATCATTTAATTGAATGCTTATTCAATTTTCGCCTTGCGTGAGGTATAGTATTTACAGCAGTATCTTATCTGTGGTTCGACACGCTAAATCCAGGTCACTGGTCTTTAAGACACTTGCACTGTAAAGAAGATCACGGGTTCGAATCTGACAACTATATTTTTCTTTTTGTGAAAATGTTCCATACCGTATGATACAAATATCCGTTACAGTTAATACAAAGTGAAATGATACGAATAGAATTACATAGGTGATATTCCAAATGTTTACACTAATTATTAATATGGAGATCATACTTAAGCTTGGTTCCCACTAGAACGTAACGCAAGGACGTAAACGCAACGCAAGCGTTTTAACCAATGACAAGCGAAGTTATAGACAGTTAGCAATCACAAGCGAATACGACATCGCCTGTGATTGGTCAATTCACTTGCGTTGCGTTACGTCCTTGCGTTGCGTCGCTAGTGGGAACCACGCTTTAGAAGACAATCGCCATAACCACGTCGGCAATCGTTATCTTTTCATTTTATTTACCTTTCTCAACATCATTGTTTGTTAACCTCATTTTTGCCAGTTATAACGCATTTTCTTATAGTCTATGTTTACCTCAATAATGTTCGAAATGTTCCGTTTACAAACTATGACTGATTGAAATGAATCTTTTTTGCTGTTTTCATTCGTCGTTTGTGATTGGTGACATTTACCACTTTCTCCTCATTCATCTATAAGCCTGTAACCTCCATCTTAAGCAGTATTCTAATTCGTCAATTCCTCTCATCTATTTATAAATATTCATGTACACCGTTACCGTCCCCGTAATTAGTAGCATGATCTTAATCATCTTACATAGATCGCTGGTGTTTATTTGAGCAACAGAACCTCGCATCGAATCTTGACAATGATTTTGTTCTTGTTGGTAAGTTTTTCTTTATATCTTTAATATTTAATTACTTGACGCATTAAGGTGTCGTACGTTAAGATAAATTTAAGAAAAATTATTATATCATACATCTTAATCTATGGAATGGCGGGATTAATCTCTGAACGAATGGTGCGTCTGTTCCAATTAAGATAAAGTAAATGATAAAAAGAAAATTAGTTACATTTATTATACATTCGAATGATTCAATCAATTGAATACTAATGCTTGGTTCCCACTAGCAACGCAGCACGTACATCGACGTAATCGCAACGTCTTTCTGCCAACTCTCTTCTTCCAACTTCCTGCTTTTAACCACCTTCCAACTCCCTTCTGCCAACTCCGACGACGTAATCACAACGTAAGGGATTTGACCAATCGCAAGCGATGTATTATTCAAACTGTCGCTTGCGGGTGCCTACGTCATTGCGTTGCGTCCTAGTGGAAACCAAGCTTTAGTGGAAACCAAACTTTAGTGGAAACCAAGCTTCAGAGATATGTGTACAAAATATATATTCTTAGATGAAACAAAATAGACAAATAATATCCATACATAGTTACACATTTACATTAAAAGATAACAGTCAAATATTAGAACGCCAACATAATATGGAAATATTTAGTTATTCCTTGTTTATGTCTCTAATATTTGACTGGTAGTAGGCCTACGAAGATAAGACTTTTCATCAACACTTATCATCAGAAAAATTATTAATCTGGGAACTAATGGTTGTTAATAAATATAAGTTCAGCCTTAGCTTGGTTCCCATTAGAAACGCAACGTAAGGACGTAGACGCAACGAAAGTGAGTTGACCTATCACAAGCGTCTATTCGAATAATCCATCCATCATCCAAGCTTTATATAGCATATATGTTTATTAATTGATGGTATATAATATAAAATATGATAATTATCGATTAGCGATTGTTTAACTGTTTATATTACTCTCTTCTCAAACAAACAGGGAATCAAATAAAATTGAATACAATACTTTATTATCCCTAGGAATTATATTGGCTCAGTCATAATCAAGACACTATAAAACAACATTATATATCAAGATTATGATTTCTGTAGACGCATGCGTTTAAAGTTTTGGTTTGTTGTACAGTGGCTATCTAGCATCAATTGATACTTTACGTTTGTCTTAGACAGTGTATCTATATATAATTCATAATGATTAAATTTATAAAACAAAGTGACACGGAGAACAAAATAAACGTATAGGCAAAGAACTGAACAAGAATATTACAATGTTGATATACAAACGTTGATTCACGAGATATACAACCCTGTCCTATTAGTATGCAAGTACTCTAGGCGTTTATTTCAGTTCGGATGATGATGAGAATAGTTTCTCGAAACATGTCAAGACATTATAAGGCAGTTTGCCTGTTTATCAAATGCCTCACAATCGTTATTTTAACTCGAAAGATAGGCATATTAAATGAGGGGGCCTAACTGAGAGCTATTGGGTTTGGCATAATATCTATATTAAAACAAAATGTATTTGTTTACAGTAGACCGTGGCTGCTGCTAAAAATTGTATCCAAATATTCTATCGTATTTCATGTGTTACTATTATACTTAGAAGCCCTCTGTGAAACGAAGGAGACACTTGCTCTAACCCTATGATCAACTCCCTTCGGTGGTGACATTACGGAAAGCAAAAAAGGGGAATAAACTATGGTTCGTTTTCAGTGTTAACTTCCCGATAGCCGGAAAGATAGTCATAATATAAAACAGCTTAGGCCTTCATTCTTAAATTACTGTACTATAAAATAAAATAATGTATTTTAAAGAAATCAATCAATATACCGGTTGAGCTGTAGGCCTAGTTTTAAAATAAGACAGGCTAACAATAGTAAAGAAATAACGATACAATCGTAGGTAGGCCTGCCATAGAATTAGATTATAATTAATATTAACAGGATATTAGTCGTATAGTGCTTTTTAGTGGTAGAAAAAGTAACTAGATGAAAATTAATCGTTTGAACGAATCTTGCGGGAAGTAACAGATTAACAAATTGGAAGTTTAAATTGGATGAAGATAGATTGATTCTAAACGCTTTATTCTGATAATCGTGGAAGACGGAGCTATTATAGGCTACATTGAGTATGCTACTTTTAAAAGTATAGATTATAACAAATCTGACGCTGAAAATAATTGGAAGATTAAAATGAGAAAAAGATGGATTGATCGTATAGCCGGCATTTAAACGGAAATTTTTTTCACATAGTGATTCTTTTAGCGTCTTGGCCTTCATTTCTTTCTGCACCCAAGAAGAATAACGGGACCATCACACTAATGTATATATTTTTTTCTTTTTTTAGGTTTTAACGTTTGTAACGAATTCAGTGGTTTGCCTCCAGGGTAAGATATAAACACTTTGATATTTGAATCATTTAAAGGCACTATCCTATTTTATGAATCCAAACAGGATGACGTTTACTTATTGCATTTGTTTGATATACTTTCGGTCGTGTGTCTTCTGTGCCTATACTTACGTCTCACGTGAACATGGTTTTTTTCGCGTAATATTAAAAACAAACCGTTTAATAGGCCTACACTTCTGTCGATAAATTTTATTTTACGGCAACATTAATAGAGAATCTTCGGAAGACGTTTGATAATCATTTAGTTGAAAATCAATAATGACAATATTAATGAAAGGTAAAAAACTGCTTAAGAAATCCTACTTCAAAATTGAATTATTGAGTACGGTTTACGCTTATGATGTGCACACGAAACAACTTTATAATGACATTATGCATTAATCACTTTTATATTGTACGAGATGAACATTAGTCACCCCGTGGCGAATATTAGACTACACGTACTGATACTGATCGTTATTGTTTTAAACTGAAATTAGAAATAGCGCACGAGTCACTCATTGTAGATTATGATATTGAACACGTTTTCATAAAGGTTAACAAAGGTTAACTAGAACTAGAGGGGACGCGCGAATTACATAACTAGAAATAGAGTGTACGTGCTTATTACGTCAACTAGAACTAGAGTTTACGCGCAAATTACGTCAACTAGAGCTAGAGGATACGCGCGAATTACGTCAAAACTAGAGGGTACGCGCGAATTACGTAAACTTAAACTAGAGGGTACGCGCGAATTACGTCAACTAGAACCAGAGGACGCGCGAATTGCGTCAAGTAGAACTAGAGGCTACGCGCGAATTACGTCAACTAGAGCTAGAGGATACGCGCAAATGAATACGTCAACTAGAGAGTACGCGCGAATTACGTCAACTAGAACGTACGCGCGAATTACGTCAACTAGAACTAGAGGGTACGCGTGAGTTACGTCAACTAAAACTAGAGGGTACGTGCAGATTACTTCAATATCGTTAAGCATCCTAGATCCGCACCCTTACCTCTATCTTTAAAGCGGACATGGTAATCATTTAGAAAGTACGCATATCCACTAAACGTCAAATTATTATGAACAATATCATTCAAGTGACTAGAAGTTATTTTATGCATAAACAATTGACACAAAAATAATCATAACCCATGGACAAACAAATATATCCTATTAATTGAATTTAAATGACTAATTATCCTACAAACTAAACAGTGTGCCTCAAATATGTAATTACAATCAGCAAGGACATACTGTATTTACAATTAAAATGAAATAATTGGTCAAATTAGATTACAACAAAACGAATCTCCCACAGAGGGATCTGGTTTATTTAATATTTCATATTTTATTGTATTGTTGAAAAAAATTCAATAAACAATAAATTTGGAATAGAATGTAGAGTAGTGTGGGATGAGGATTTATAATCAATTTGTAGTCAATAATAGTGCATATTTGTAGAATGTATACGTCTTGAATTGAAATACATACAAAAAACTATTATAACTCGTAAGCAATACACACTTGTTATGAACATTTTTATTTCCAAAATGAAAAGTCGATATCAAAGATATAAATTCAGTATAAAAATGACAATAGAAAATAATGTACAAATTATTAGTACAATATTTAACATAAAAATGAAAAGTATATTACAACTTATTTTGAAAATTAACATAACTATTGAAATTTAATTTCTTTATTCTCATCTAAAATATAAAACATTGATTATACATTAAGAAGCATGAAAGAATATTTTTATAATCTTTATTCCGAAATATCATCCAGTACTATATTATTTTCTTTATCGGCGTCCGATTTGATAGATATATTATCGGATCTCGCACTTTGTGGTGGATCACCTAGTAAAATATCTAGCTGCTGCTTCTGGTTGTCACCGAGCTCCTCAAGGCGTCGTTTAATCATCGATACATCGCGTTGGTGCTGGTCCTAAAAGATAATGAATTAATCAAATTATTATATTAAGGAGGGCCCGCCCCTCTGTTTGAAAATCAGCAATGAAAAAAATATTGTGTCAAGTACAGTAAAATAAGAAATTATTAAGCATATTAATGAAATAAAGATAATTATTTTATCATTAAATAAGTGAGCTAAACTGAATAAATAGCACAAATGGTAACGACAGGGCATTTCCTCAGGAAATTTATGAGAAAATATAACACAAAGACAAAATATATATATTAACAGCTGCTGTAGAATATATAGCCACATGTTTTATACAGTGGACCATTTTAAATCACAAGGTTTGCATGGTACATACAATTGAATAGCCACTCATTTCAGCAGCCAGAATGCGGACCATAGAACAGCATTGCATGCATGCTTAACAGAGGTCGAGTCGTTTGACCTCTGTTAAGATACCACTACTTTATAAAATATATAAAGAGAAAAAGACTCCAAAATGCCCAGCAATGATGTGCAGAATATGCAGGTTTTTTTTATACCAAACTCAACTCCCAAAGTTATATTAGGCATATCACCAAGCACTATTTGGTTGAGGGGGAGTTTTTGTGGAAGTTTAAAGCCTATACTGGGCCACATAATTTGTGTACAAAATGTTGTTTAGCATTGCCCACTATGCAACCAATGGTAGCTGGTAATTCATTCATTGGTGTCTGTCCCAACCAATCCAACATTGTATATTAGTAATCATATATAGTGTGGAAAAACATTTTGAACAGTAAGAAAATGGTGATAACTAAAATTATTATTTGCCCCACCATCCTCTGTTAGGTAGAAAAGTACCACATATACACTTACTGTCCAGTATTACGCCTCTGTGTATGATCATACAACTGTAAAAATGTTAATAATTTTATACCAATTTGTACTGATAATATGGGGATGTATCTAAATTGAGAACATCATAAAAACTGAGTCCACATTAGTGTAACAGATACTCTTCTTTAAAGCCTGTTTTCCTGTCGACGTTATTCGACGCTATCGTCGTTGATCGTTAACAGTTCAACGACAATCGTTTGAAAACGATCAAGTTGAAATGATGACAATAGCGAGTACCTTTTCCTGTAAATCGTTACCATTTCAATGTTTACGTAGAAGATCGCCGATTATTGTTAACGATAGCGTCGACGTTACAGGAAAACAGGCTTTACAATGAATTTCTTAGTTTGAATACAGTAGTTTTTTCATAGTGTTGTAACTTTTTTCTAACGAGTTCAATTTATACTTAGTCCTAACAACATGGACCATAAATGATCTCTTGTCCGTAACTATTACACTCTAACAAAGTTGTCCCTTGATTTTAAAGTCTACAGTCTGATCAGACTGTAGACTGACCTCAACCCATATAATAACCTACCTGGTCTAAATAGCTTTTATGATGGTATGGTGTTGAACTACTCGTAGGCAATACTCCCGTTATTGACAAGTTTGCGATTGGTCCTAGGCTCATATCTGCTCCGGCAAGTAAACTTTTAAATTCACTTTGTTTTCTCTGCAGTTCACGTAACTTGCGAACAGCTTTTGAGTAAGTTTCTTTCGGAATCTGCTTCCTGTAAGATTAATTCATGCTAATTTATTCGGAAGTTATGGCAATTTTAGTATCTTAGGAATAACGTTTTCAAGAGTAGGAAATGTTGAAGCCCTAAAGCTCTGTCTACAGTATCAATGTGATGTGCCCATATATGATGATGTCATATCACTACCATATTTGGGCTTATCACTACCGTGTTTAGGCACATCACACTCTTTTTGTCAAAGTAGTTTGATAGTGTAGACAAAGCTTAAGACTGTCTTACAATTGAGTACCTTAGTGTTTGATTCTCAAGCTCCAGTTGTTCTTGTTTTGCTTCCAGTATTTGAATCTTATCTTTCAACCGGTCTACAACTGTTTGATACTTCTTCTTTTTCTACAAAATTAGAAGCAAACAAAATTTAAAATGTCAATCTCTGTCATGCATGTCAGATCAGAGCCTACTACGATCATGAAATAAACCTTTTATACCTTTTTATGAACTTTTTCTTGCATTTCCAAGTTTTTATTCATCTTTTTTATTTGATCTTCTAGTTCATCTAGCCTCTTCTGCAGCTGTTGCTTTTCATCTAGACTTGCTAGTCTTTGTTGCTCCAGTCGTTGCTGGGCAACATCTTTAACTTGTTCTAAATCATTGCGAGTTAATCGTAGTTCATCGTTTAACATATCTATGGAGTTTTTAAATTTGTCATTTTCGGTGTTCAGTTCTTGTTCAATTGTTTGCAGGCTTAACAGTTCTGTTTGATTGGAATGTAGTTTTTCTCGCAATTCTGCATTTCGTTGTCTTTCTTGGTCCAGTTCTTGGCTTGTATTATTATGTTGATCAAATTTTGCTCTGAATAATTAAAAATATAATAAATAATAATATAATTATCATTTATTACAAATATTATTACACAAAGTAATCTCATTTGAGATCGCAAACATAATAAGGATGGAAAAATAATAGAAAAAATTTAGAAATTATGCAAAATTTGAAAATGGTACATCTGAAAAGGAAAATCAATATTCGCTAATTGCAACATTTCAAACTAAAAGATAAATCTTAATCATTTCTAATAGACAGAATAGTAACTAGTACTTACATGAGCTACTTGTGTGGCAAACATAATTGAAGCTTTTGCTTGTAGCAGACAATGACGTACTTAACACAACATAAGTACTTTTAAGTTTTATTATTATAAATAACTCGCTAATTTACTCAATTTGAAACCGTACTGTTGTGAAATGTGTGGTAAATGGACAGTTTAATGTTACCGGATCTTTTTACAACAGTTAATTGCATATAATAAAAATTCATGGAAATTAGTACATATATTAACATAATAATTGAAACCTTGAAGTTATTCATTAAGTACTGTTTAGTTGTTCACATGTATTGACAAATCCTTCACGTAATCATTGGAGATGGCAATGTTCTTCATTAGAATATTTACTTTCTAATTATTGTTATTAACTCATTAAGTTAGTCATGGAAAGATTGTGCCATTATTATATCCTAAATGTGTAATTGAGGTAGATTTTGTTCAAGGTTTTGCATATATAAATTAACATAAAATTAAATGGAAAGAATACTGAAAGAATACTGAAAGAATACTGTAAGTTGAATAGAGTTACTATCCAATCAGAATTGAATATACCATAAAAGCCCTATTGGTTTAATGGATGGGTATCATTGGCATGAGGCAGAAGACTTTTGTGTCCAATAAATAAAATGTTTTTCTTTTTAAATAAAAATTATTTTATTAACAATCATAATTAAAGAATAAACAACACTGTTTTATATTTGATATATTTTTAAAAAGAATAAAATGGTTGTGTCCACTACAACCTCTTATCACACTATGTTTTTATGATTATGATTGCCTACCGTAGAACAAGGAGGTCTTTCTCCACTTGATCCCGCCTTCCTTCCGCCACTTTAATTTGTTCTTCCCACCGTTCTTTTTCGGCATGAATTTGTGTTTCTTGTTCGATTTGTAACTTTTCCCTTTCCTGTAACTTTGCTTCTAATTCCAATCTACAAATTCATTAATGCCAGAGGTACACATTTGTTTATTAGTTATTGGGTAACACATTTCTGTTCGTTATCTATTCTATACTAATATTATCTTTATTTTTACTTACAAGCCAATACCTCTTATTCACAAGGTACTATAGTAAATCATTTTCACATTACATTTGTAGTTGTCAACAAAGTTTCTTCTCATTCATTTTATTTATTGATTTTTTGTACAACTATACCACAAACATATACTATTAATTGAAATAACATTAATCATTAAGGTTAACAGATTTCCTGTATTCTGTACAGATTAATCTACAAAGTAATAAGTTAACATAACTAGCAGTATATTGTATGTGATTACAAATTTATTGCTACAAATGTTCCTCAAGATTGAATCCTTGTTTTGAAAGCACAGCAATTTATAAAATAAAACCTTCAAGCAATCATGTTCTGAAACTATTTCAAAAATAGAATTTTCTGATAAATTAGCTGAAAAAATACCGATAGTAGGATAATTAATCTTAGAAATCTATCAACAGGGTTGTTTGATTTGATTAATATACAAAGGTGATTTGTAATTGAAGGAGTTGAAAACACGGTAGCACCAAGCAGTTAGCAACATTGTCACCTGCCTTAAGTTAGATTCACACAAGACAGTGCTCTTTGTTATATTATGAAAAAAAATTATATAAAGAATTGAATGGTGCTGTGTGAATGTGGCTTTACTGCTATGAAATAAAAAAGATTTCTTTTATTCACATTTAATGTTATATACCGTTGAAATTGTAAACAGACAAGCGTCCAACGTAGAATATGTATCTATCAAGTGTTAACGGTAAGCGGAAAACCGGTTCGCTTGTCCAATGTAGAATATGTATCTATCCTGACCGAAAACTGCCCATCCACTATGCATTGTATGTAAATGGTCATAGCATTTTTATTACCTTACCTAACCTAACCTAAAGAAAGTATTATAACTAAGAAATAGACTTACTTTTCAGTTTCTAATGTGTTGTTTTTTTGCCACTCTTCTTCCCGTGCAGCTTGAACTTTTCGAACCATTTCTCTCGCTTTGTCCGCCAAGCTGTTGCTCTGTGAATCTACCGACCGTTGTAATACCTCAATTTTTGTTATATAACCTAAAAGAAGTTTAAATTATCCATTAAAATCTTTTATTTAAATAAAATACAACTTGTATAAGCTAATGGTGGATGTGCTTAAATGTTGCAATATAGCACAGACTAATTTAAAGCTACTGTATTCATATCTGCATCTCCTAAACTTTAGTAAGTGGCAGTGTTTATTATGCTTGGCTATCTATTGCAGGGCTCAAATTTTCCCTCACAATTCCACTCAAAAGACTTTTTTATGTAAAGTACTGATCTGTCAGGTCATTGATTAAATTATTCCCTTATGGCAATTGTTGACAATATAACCTGAAAAAATTCAATTACGCTTACCCTCAATTTGATTGGCTAATGCGTCTCTCTCGCGTTCTAGCTCACCCTTCACTTTTAACAGCTCCATTTTCATGTTTGTTATCTCTATCTTACTGTTGTGTGTGCTCTCATCCACCTGGCCAGACAACGACATATTCTCCTTCTCCAAGTCATGTACTTTGGAATTTAGAAGTCGTTGGGCATCTAATGATGACTGTAGTTCTTTTTGTAAATGATTGGCCTGACTTTTAAATGATTCAATTTCTGCCTATAAAAACAAATTGTATGATTCAATTATGTATTTGTTTAGATTTTTAAATTAAATTATTTGACATTTAAGTTCTTATAACAATGATTTTTAATAGCCATCAACTATTTAATAAATAGCTCTACAAAAACAGAAAACCAATTGATATGTAGTCATTCAAATGGGAATAGCAGAAACATGGGTCTTATCCAGAAGTATTACACAAAGTGGAGTTGTGGCTTGGTGGTTATGATGCTTGGCTACCACACTCCAAGGGTCCTGGGTTCAAGTCCCGTCACATGTCAGGATTTTTTCTAAGGACCAAATTACTTCACTCCCAAAGACTTTTAATAAGACTTTGTTTATGTAGAGCATCTTGTGTATATGTTTGTCGTGTGAACCTCTGAGGGTCCCTAATGATCAGCAATACCTGGATGGATCACCCTCATTAAATATGGTGTTCAAAAAAAAAAAAATAAAAAAAAAAATAAAAAAAAAAGTTGTTATGACATGGCCTGATATTATGAACGTTCTTTACACTCGCTTGTCTCATATTTAATACTGTGTGTTTTATGGGATATAATGTAGTAATACTATCGTACTTACTTCTAGCCCTTTTATATTAGCGACATGTTCGGACATTTGCCGCGCTTGCAGTCTTGTAACGTGATCCGACTGTAAACCGACTTGTTCACGTTGAGCTCGTAATTCTTCAAGCTCTGTCAAGAGACCTTTGACCTTTAGATTTAGCTGTGCATTCTCTCTATGAAGATTGCAAACACGCTGCGTGTCATGGCTCCCTTCGGTTGTGTACTTGGCTACTATTGCTTCTCGGTCCTTTCGCAAATTTTCAATCTTAAAAGAAACAAATTCGAGCTTCTATAAAATTTATTTGTTAGTTAGTACTTAAATAATAAATGCCGCATTTTTAAATATAGATTTAAATTAAAAGAACATGAAAAAGGCTCAAAGAACCCAATAACTAAGTAATTTAAAGTAATAAGCCCTAACCAATATTAGGGGGTGAAATTATATCGGAGTTTGACAAAAAAAAGTGTAATGTGCCTATTAGGATAGTGATATGCCCAAATATGGTAGTGATATGACATCACACTTTTTTTGTTGAATAAATTGTTAGTATAGATAGAACTTAAGACTTCCCTTTTCTTACAGTTGTTTACCTCTGTTTACTCAATATTTAGAGGGCTAGAATTAAATACTAGAAAATGTTTTCTCTATAGAATAATTTTACCTCTGTTTCATATTGTAGTGTAGTTTCCTCCAATATTCTTTTGCTCTCCACTTGTGCATGTTCAAACTCAGATTTTAAAAACGAGTGTTCGTATCGTAGTTTATTATAGTCGCTACGATAATGATCCATTTCTTCATTCAGTTGACCGACACGTTCTCGGAATGGTTGTTCCAACTCAGCGGCCACTTGTGATTTGATTACTTCTATTTTATCAGGTGTGATGATCTTAAGAAAGAAAAAAATAGTATTTAGCACACATGTGACAGGCCTTGTCATTTTAAAATTGTAGGTGGGCTACAAATTGCACTCCTCAATACATTCAGGGATGCTGTAGGTGTGCCATATTTTGGTGTGTAGAAGTTTACCAGATTTAAGTGTGTTGTAAATCAAACTCCTCAAGGGCAGTTTAGAGTGTTTTAGGTGATCAAAAGAAAAGGCTGATATTAGAGCAAACATACATTACATTTAAATTACCCCGTATATTTCGGTGTATAAGTCGCACTTTTGACACGCAAATTTGACCTCTAAATTAAGGGTGCGTCTTATACACCGAACATAAATGCCTCACCACACAGATTGTACATATAGGCCTACTAGGCAGGCTAGGCTATCGTCACCTCGTTTGCTACTGCTAGGCCTAGCTACAGTAACTAACTAACGTAACGGCAACCTGCTTCTGCCTAGTTTTCAAGGCATTTTAGCATGATGTTATACTAAATATGATGAAAAGATTTGTTCATTATGGCGCTCCGATAAAATTTCATACAGTATTTATAGGCACGATCGCCGTACCCCCAGCGCAAGCCCTTTCTTGGCGGCCACATGGTGTATTTATAGTTATACGCACGACCGCCTTACCCCTAGCCTAGCGCAAGCCCTTCTTGGCGGCCACATGGTGTACGGTATTCGACTAGTATATTCTCCAGTTGATTATAGCATGGACCTAGCGTATACACTTCTTGGATACATAGATACTATTATCGAATACGATTGTCCGTGAAAACGTGCGCCCTCTCGAAATGATCGAGCGAGGCTAGCCCACACACGTACGTGTTACACACACGGTCATGCACTCGATGTTGCGGCGAAACTCATGAATAACAAGTTAGAAAGAACTTGTTGAGGCTGGGCGCGGCCGAGCCTAGGTATGAAAAAACCTAAATAAAGGACTGCGTTGTAGATATAACAAAATATATTATTACAATAATATTGATTACAATTTAAAAAAACATTGTTTTGATGAAAAATAAGGTGCGTCTTATACATCGACGATATAAAAAATGCCGATATTTTACTCTCAGTTAGGGGGTGCATCTTATACACAGGTGCGACTTATACACCGAAATATACGGTAGTTTGACACCCAAAATAATTTTACCAAGTTGGTGGAAATTTGTTGCAAAACTTTGACATTTGTTTAACTGTATATTTATATCATTCTGTGTAAAGTGACCTCATTAATATAATAGGATCAAATTAGTACTAACACAGAATTTTTGATAAATATACTGTAGTATTTAAACCATGCCCCTGAGACAAACCTTTCTTTTTAGTTCTTCAACCTGTTGAATCTTTTCTGATAATTCTTGTGATGTTTTGGAGATTAGTAACTGTAATCTCTGTTCCATAGAGGCTTTTTCTTCTTTTAACTCCTCAATATTCATTGTTAAACGCCTATTTTCATCTTGTACCCTGAAACAAAAAACATGATATAACTTTAAATTTAATAATTTAAAATATGTGCATTAATTCGTTCTAATTGTATATTATAGTTTTACCTTGTATGTTCAGCTTTTAATGTTTGATAGTTTGTTTTGTGTTGTTCAGATCTTATCTTTTCGTCTGTCAGCATCTTTTGCAGTTCACTTTCCTGGGTTAGCTTTGGAAGAGACTGCCCTAATGAAGAAGGGTTCGTCATTGCTAGGCCGGCGGTACCTCCAATGAAGCTTGACGTCATTATATTTAATATGTGCCTGCTGCATGCAAAAAATGTATATAAAAATGCAACATGTTTACATCATTTTTAACTAAAAACGATCATTTTCAGTGATGTTTTAGGCCTTATATTTTGGAATCTACAAGTCAGATTTTCATAATTATTTCTTTAATTGTAATATTTAATAATATATACTAACAACCTTGATATTTAAACTTTTGAATATAGATAGGCTACATCGTTATTCCTAATAATATAAATAACTTCTATTAAATCAAATCAAAAAATCAAATCAGTATTCGTTCCATATACATAGAAAATGTACATGGAAAATTGTTTTCCTCGACAGAAAAATATGGTAAAACATTCACAATTACATCATATATAGAACAAATTTATAATTTAAAAACATTAATTAAAACATCCATCAACTGTAAAACTTTAAAATATATATTGCATATGTGCTATTATGATCTAACAATCTTTGAGTTAAAAATATGAGTTGAATTTGGTACAAAAGACAGTCGGTTTCTTGACGTATCAGCTCTAGGAGCCCGTAGCCGGCCTGACTTGTTCTTATAAAATCTCATATCATATGTAATGGATGTTTCTTATCTTCTAAAATTTTACTTAATTTACTTAAAATTTAAAGAAACGAGCACCAGCAAAAGTTAGCATTTCATAGAAAATAACGTTTTTCTGGCGGAGCCTCAACTTGACCTAATCCGGGCTAGATACTAAGCCTAGCAGGTTGCTGAATTGATGGACCATAAATAAAAACAAAAATGGATGCTGCCATCATCAATCAATATTGACAATATATTAATTTAATTATAATATAATAGTAGCCAGCTAGGACTAGGTTACTAGGTTGTATAATGTATGTTCTTTGTAGGGGATATGACCGGTTGGGCCGCCGACAAGTTGAGCCGCCGGTAATTTCTATGAAACGCCCGCAATTTTGTCGGTTTGAACCGCCATAACAACACAGCAAAGGAAAGTAGTCATATTTAATAATTTAATTGTTTTTAATCTTTCAAGGTAAAAATGCAGTGCACTCCATAATATTTTTCTCGCGTAAAATCACGTTGTCTCTCAGGACTAATAGAGTATTGATACTCTTCGAATGAGGTTAAATAATTATTGTTTTTTATCTACTATCTTTTAATAATAATATCATATTTTATTGAATTTTACAATGTTAATACACAAAATATTTTACAAAAAAACGGTGATTTTATGCAATTATTTTACCGAAAAATGGAGTAGGCCTAGTTCATACAACTGCCGCCTAAGGGGGCAACATGTTTATGTCATTTTTGGCTAAAAACGATCATTTTCGGTCATGTTTTAGGCCTTATATTTTGGAATCTACAAGTCAGATATTCATAATTATTTCTCTTTAATTATAATATTTAATAATATATACTAAAAACCGTGATATATAAACTTTGGAATATACATCGTTATATCTAATAATTAATATAAATAGAACTTCTATTAAATAGAAACGAGCACCGGCGAAAGTAAGCATTTGGCGTTTCATAGAAAATAACGTTTTTCTGGCGGCGGCTCAACTTGTCGGCGGCTCAACTTGGCCTAATCCCTTTGTAGATAGGCCTAACCAACCCACTCAAACAGCCTGAATTTAGCCGGGTACTGTATTCCCTAGCTAGGCCGACGGTATAGTAAGCCTAGCGCCGCCGCGGGAAGGCCTGCCCTTCTTCTTGTGAGTGTCTAGGCCTAGTCACTAGGGACTAGCCTAGAGGCCTACTAGGGCCTAGGCCTAGGCCTATAGCTAGTGGTGGTGGTAGGCTAGCAGTAGGCCTAGAGGCCTAGCCTACCAAGAAACCTAGCTACGTTATTATATTTAATCAAGGAAAACATATTTAGTAAGTTGAATGTCTAAATAAGCTTAGGATCTCCTAAGCTTAAATTAACCGATCATTTCAACACTATTTTAATTGCTATCCTGTTTTTTTACCTTTTCCCAACCGCTAAAACGCCGAAAAACTTTTGGATCAAAACAAACATTTGTTATAAAACTGTAGAGGGCGTTGTATTTGTTTATGGTGGGTACCGGTATTGGAGGCCAGTGGTGCCTTTACAAATGCTAGTTAGTTATAACATGGAGGTATAAGACCATCGTCTCTCTCTCTCTCTCTGATCGTCATTACACTGGAACTCCTCTCAAAGAATATTATGTAATTTGAATGTATAAACTGTTGTGCATGAAACCACACGTGGGGGTAGTTTATAAGAGCTTTATCACATGCTTTATCACTCTTGTATAAAAAAAAGAAGAGTCTCTGAACATTTTTTTGTGGAAGAATTCAATTGTAAATGTAAGTGACCTCGTGTTAAATGCGCCCTAGATTTAGGATGGAAGATATTGAAAAACCGCTGAAATTCAATATTTTCAATCTGGTGAATGAGTTTAAAGACCTCTATCATATCGCCTGGGTTCTTCTGTCTTTAAGTGAGGGCAAATCAAGACCAGTTAGTCTTTCCTTTGCTGTAAAAAGTAAGTCTGGTACAAGTTTGGTGGGTGGCACAATTTTGAGGGTACCAAACTTAAACAGCATATTCCAAAGGCCTCACAAGAGTTTTGTAAAGCGGAATAAACATTTGTTTGACTTTCTGATTCTACCATAGAATTTGCCTTAGCACACACCTTGTAGATATGGAGTGATGCTTTAAGATCAGAAGTGACAATAATTCCAAGATAATATTGATCACCTTTTATATATTTAGTTTAATTTTGAGTGCAAGGTGGGAAGGGTGCCAAACAACTAGCAAGCTTCATCGTTATATATCCACCCCTGATTTCAATCTATTAATATGGAGATGCATACGGTAATGTCTAAAATATAGATTTATTTTTTTTCTTCAGGAAATGTCACTGGTACATCTGTATCTATTTTAGAAACTGTGACATTAGTTACACAAAATGTATTCGACTTCAATTTACAGTGGTGCCACATTCAATGTGTACAACAAATCACAAACCAGACGTCTGCACTTTGTTTTTCGGCTGGCAACGAAGTGATAAACAACAACTGTGACTTGTCACCACTGGCAACGGCATATAATACTTCAGATTCAACATTGTATTGTTATGATAATCGTTGCCCAGGTCAGTTTAAATGCCCTTGTCAGTTTAAAATTTCAGGTCAGTTTGAAATACACATATCAGTTTAAAATACCCAGACCCGTTTAAAATACCCAGACCCGTAGTACCCAGGTCAGTTTAAAATTCACATATCAGTTTAAAATTCCCAGGTCAGTTTAAATGGCCTTGTACCCCAGGGTGGGTATATAAAAGTTACTTTGAATTTAATCTATTGTTCATTCATTTACAGTGTACTATGATCTAGGTCCTTGGTTTATGTTTTTGCCTTGGAGAATAAAGGATACATTTTCACTGGAATCAACAACCTCAAATGAAACGTTTTTAGTTGGCAATGAAACTAACCGTCACAATGCGGACCTTCGCTGTGCTTTGGAGGCTGACGGAACATATGACTTCTTTGTCATTGATGGAAATTATTTACATTGCCTGGGAAACAACAACCTTCCAGACTATATTCGTCCAAGAGATAATGAGTTTAACAAGAAGTTTGAACTCTATACCTTCAAGCAATGTAAATTCAATCATTTTTAAAATAATATAGATAGGAATTTGTCAATGTTGCATAAAATAGCGTGAAGTATAATTATGTTCATGGTAGTTTACAGTATGCTACCCCCAGGGGCCCGAAGCTTATGGGGGCGCTCCTGAACAGTGCCCAGAGGGGAAAAAGGGAAAAAATTATGTCGAAAAAGGTTAAAAACAACCGAGGCCACCAGCGTTGGAGGGCCACTTGAGGTTCCTAAACCAGGGCTTCAGGTCTATAAATTACACCACTGCCCTGATCAGACTTTTCTCAGACTTCTCTTGTAGGATTAGGAATAAAAAGCAACAATTTTAAGTCTTGATAAATTTGTTGCATTTTTGGCACAAAAGTTTAAAGTGCATGTGGCAGTGGAAATGGCAGCTTGGAAAGGGCACTGTGAACAATTATTGCCCTTTTTTCGTCAGGCACTAATGGTTTTTCCAGAATCCCCCTTTAATTGATACTAATTATTAATGTATCAATTATTACAGCATTCCTGGATGATTGGACGTCATGGTTATCGTGGAGTTCATGTGATGCAGCGTGCGGAACAGGAAGTCAAGAACGATGGCGTTATTGTTTTCCGGATGTGAATGGTGTTCAGAATTGCACAGAGACAAACAGTTTTGATAATAGAACCTGCAACACTGAAGAATGTCCGTGGAAAAGTGAGTAGTTTGTTTTGATATTCACAGAGAGACTTTATAGTTAAAATGATGCTAGAGCAAGTCGGCACAAAATAACTAGCTTAGCATGAAATAAAGTACTAATCATTGTTGAGTGGCTGAGAGGTTAAGGCAGGGGTGCCGTAAATCCTAGAAGCCATACAATCAGCACAGGTTCAAGCCTCTCGACCATCGATATTTCTGGTGGTAGAACAAGACTTCTCAGATAAGGACTTGTTTGCACTTTAAAGAACACAGTGTATCTTTCGGAAGAGTAGAAGTTACCCAGGACTGGTCCTTTAGCCCTTGTTGTTTATCTGGGTAGGACTGCTGTGAGTCCGTAGAGGGCCTTGTCCAATTTTCCTGATAAGCTTCAGGACGCATATAATTACATTTAAGTTTAAAATTTAATTTAAGATTAAAATTATTAGTTTACTAATTGCAAAATATTTTAGATTTTAAATTTTTATTTACAGATGGAACAACTTACAAACATTTAGGCTGCCGAAGTAGATATAATTATGAGTACTTATTTACGGAAGAAATGGAAAGTAAACATAAACTGTTAGATTCACCAGCAGAAGAGCGTCTGTTTCCAATAGAAAAATGTGCAATTGTTACTTTAAATTTTAGTAGAACAATCTTTGCACTTTCATCCTATGCATGTCTTAATTCGGTGAATGAGACGTACACGTATGACACGTACCTAAATGCAACCAGTACGTATGATTGCCAATGGAATTCGGAGAACGCTTTTGATATTTATACCTTGAACAACGGTAAGGTTTTATATCAAGAAGAGGGAGATGAAGATTCTAACTTCCTCACTGAATTTACAAGATATGAACAGATTTAATGACTGGCTCAGAATAGACCACATAATTAAAATATTGATAAAGAAGAACCAACTATATGTGTGGATGTGATTGATAAAATACAAAGCCAACCAACCCTATATTAATTATTGGTATAGACCAAACCCAACGTTACCTTAAGGGTTTTTGCTCTTATTTAGTTGGCTATCTTCTTTCTAGCAGCCTGACAGAACTCACACCAGTTATTAAATGTCTTTAATGTTATGGCTTCCACATCCCTCTACCTTTATTTTTCTTTCCAGTTGTGTCATCTGAGCTTGAAACATCCATTTGCATAGTGGTCAAGTTTTAGGCTGTGTTTTTTTTTCAGATATTGTTGATGGTCAGTGGGGGCCATGGAGCTCTGGAGGATGTAATCAGGATTGTGGTGGAGGTAATTCCACCGAAGCAAGATTTTGTGACAACCCACCAGTCTTTGATGGAGTTAACTGTACAGGAATTTCTGAAGTAGTGGTCAGTTGTAATGAGCATCTTTGTCCAACAACAACTGAAATGACAACAGAAGGTAATGTAATATTGCGGTACTTCTGCTGCTAGACACTAGTATAAGGAGGACACTTCTCTTTAAAAATTGTGTGGGGTGGAGGGCTTAGGAGTGTTTATTTAAACCCTTGAACCCTCTGGCTAGATATGTCTAACCAAACGTAGAACTACAGTGGCGGATCCTGTGGCTGGGGCCACTTCTTCCCCTTGGATCTGCCACTGAACTATATGGTTTAAAATATCTGCAAACCCACAACAGCTAATAACATCATTCATTGAATAAGTCATACAAATGTAGAAGGAATATGGTAAATGATAAATAATTTTATTTGTACAGATCCTTCGTTGAGTGTCTTGGACAGCATAAACTATTTGGAATCTCTCGTCGTTGGTGTGAACCGATTATGGAATGAAGAAGAAGTGAATAAATACATTGATGATGTCACCTCAGAAGCCAGTCAAATTATTGACCTTGATAATGCGGCAGAATGGCAACAGGTAGGTACTGGGGAGGTCTGCATTATACAGGTAGGTACTGGGGAGGTCTGCATTATACAAGTAGGTACTGGTGGGGGGCGGGGTCTGCATTGTTCAAAAAGTAGTTGTGATAAAAGCAGTTGTCTTTTGTGTGTGTTATGTTTATAACATTCACATTCATAATGTGTTTTTCCTTTGATTTCAAGGCAGATGATTCTGAAGTGATACATTTGATAGACATAATGGAGAAATTTGCCTTGGATCTTTTGACTGTAGGAAATTCATTTCATATTGTAAAGAAAAATTTAGGTAGGTTGCATAACAATAACTCTATCCTCTTCATGTATTATCAATCAATGAAGTCTTGATGTCACTCTATCCTCTTCATGGATTATCAATCAATGAAGTCTTGATGTCACTCTATCCTCTTCATGGATTATCAATCAATGAAGTCTTGATTTAATTTGTTATTATCCAACAGATATGTATGTCTCTAGTCATATAGTGAACTCTGATTTGGCAGAATCTGGATTACCAGTTAACCAGTTAGTCTCCTTGTCACCAACCAACTTCCAAAACCTGGAAACATCAGGTCAGTTGTAACTTCACTAAAGCAAATCACATTTAGATATGCATCAAAGTCCATTGCGGTTAGTATAACAGATATGCATTATCATGGTTAGTCCACAGTCAAATAAGTACCAATTAAGTACAAAAATAAGTAATTTAGGCAACACAAAATAAGTATGCATCGCACGCTACTAGTCAAGCTAGTGCTGCGGTCATACAGTGCTGCGATCAGATAAGCTCTACAGTCAGACAGTGCTGCGGTCAGATAGGGATGTGGTCAGACAATTGCTGGATCAGACAAGCTTTACAGTTAGACAGTGCTGTGGTCAGATAGGGATGTGGTCAGACAATTGCTGTGGTCAGATCAGCACTGTGGTCAGACAAGCGCTGTGATCAGACAATTGTTACGATCGGTTATACACATGCCAGAATGATTGTGTTATCTCAATCTCTATCACTTTATTTTATCACTTTTTTCTCTTGACAGTCGACTCTGAATTGGGTGTTGCTACTTTGCAGTTTAACAATATAGATATGTGGATCAAACCAACATCAAATATAACAGAGTAAAGTATACAATTAAACATCAGATGTATTTGTATTTATATACAGTAAATAAATGGCTTAATACATGATTAAGTAGTCGCGAAGGCTTCAAAGCTCTGTGTACACTATCAAATTAGTTTGACAAAACTGTGATGTGCCCCAATATGGTAGTAATATTCTCAAATATGGTAGTAATGACATCATGTCCATATATGGGCACATCACATTTTTTTGTCACATAAAGTTTGATAGTGTAGACAGAGCTTTAATCATAAGTTTCTTGTACACATTTTTTGTTGTTGCAATATGATAACACATCATCCATAATTGGAGCTAATTGTGCCAATAACATTGAAGTATTCTTTATTGTGATCATGTCATGATGTTACAAACATTTTTTCAGTTTCTTGAAGAAAATAACAAATATTTATTTGTTTTTTAAATAGGTCTGGAGATTCAAACTTTACTTTGATAAATAGCAAGTTGCTATCGATAGCAACGTATCCACATCTTACAACCATATTCACTGACATTGATGTCGAGTTAAAGCTTGTCAAACTTCACAATGAGACGAATGAAGAGAAAAAGATTGAACTGCTATGTTCGTTCCTGGACATCAACCAAACAAAGTGTGTTTGATTTAATCACGCAAGTAATATACTTTACTGTTTCAGGAATAAGGCCAGACTGAGGTATCAACCCTTTTTAAAGTATATAAGCCTCGCTTCATACAATTTGGAATTGAATATTAAGTTACCCACTTGCCCCAACGATAGGAGTGGAGTAGAGTAAGTGTACTTATGCTATGCCTACACTTTAATTGGTGTGTTCATCACAGTGCCAACAAAAAAATGTGCACAAGAAACTGATGATTAAAGCTCTGTCTACACTATCAAACTTCATGTGACAACAAAATGTGATGTGCCCATTTATGGACATGATGATGTCATATTATTACCATATTCGGGCATGTCACACTTTTTTAATCAAACTAGTTTGGTAGTGTTAGGCCTCATATTGCTTATGATTTTGATTTCCAAAATTGTTTAACTGCTTGGCAATGTTCGTAATTACACCTCTCTTCTTGACACCCCACTCTTCCAATCCAATACTATAACATTGATTATAAAATGGTTTGCATTGCAAGGTCTTCTGAGAATTTGTGGTCTCAACGTGGCTGTCATTTAATCAATTCTGACGGGCTCTATATCTTGTGTAAGTGTAATCATCTCACAGCATTTGGTGTCTTGATGCGAGTCACTGATGTCCCGGTAAGTAACATACGTTTTGATGATTAGGTATAATATTTGATTATTTAGTTCTTGACTTTATACCCATTTGAACTAATATCCAGGGGACAGCCTTGAGGGGACAGCCTTGAGGGGACAGCCTTGAGGGGACAGCCTTGAGGGGACTAGTAAATGCAAGGCAAGCTTTTTTACTTGATTCCCACTGCAATGTTTCCTGTATACAATGAATAGAGATGTTCTAATGAACTACTTAACTGAAGAAAGATTAACTTTGTAGACATTGAATTAGATGTTTCTCTCATCCATGTTCATAGCTTGTAGTGGAATTACGTTTTTAAAATTGTATACGTCCTTTAGGCACATGGATTATCAATAGTAATTTAATCTCTGTGGTAATCCCCCTAAAAGGCTGGGGCTATTTTGTAAAACAGTTCACTGGAGTAACCCCCTAATCGTCTCAAATGGTGAACTTGGTGCACACTGTGTACACTGGACCTATGGAGTATACAATAGTCCTTATCTGAGAAGACTTGAGACAGCCTTAAACCCATGCCAAAGTTGTTGGACAGACATATACACTCACATTACCAAAACTATTGCCTTACCTATGATAATATACATGCATTATTTTATGTGTTTGTTTCTAACAGATGGATCCAATACATGAGGAAATACTGAGCTGGATCACTACTGTGTGTTGCTACCTGTCACTCACTTGTCTTCTGGCTGCATTTGTCATATTTGTCTTATTCAGGTAAAAACTGTAGGCCTACTGGTGGCAACATTTTATTATGTATAATTTGTTGCAATGTATATAAAGGTGGTCACAATTCAATCTTATTTATTACTTATTAAATGAGAACCTCTTGTTCCAATCTCAAATTCAAATTGATTATAACTTAAGGCTGTCCTGTACACCGTTAAAGACCCCTCCCTACAATTTGTGACGTTTTGTAAAAATAATACATATATATTACTTTAAAAACATTAAACCAGGTCATTCCTTGTCTTAAATGTACGTTGTATGGTAAATTATGATAAAAAGTGAGAAACAATGCACTACCTAAGTAGCTCGCGGCGAATGACCTCTGGTGGATGGTCTTTAGGCCTAGCCTAGCTAGGCTTAGTTTTGTAGGCCTAGCTGGTAAACATCGGTAACGTACGAACATCGTACGCTAGCTATATACCTAGCCTGACGTTGTATAGTTGCTGCATTATTTGTCTTTCTATATTTGCCAGACTCCGTAGATACAAATTGTGGAAAGACCGGTATTTTTGCTGAAAAGTTAGGAATCTTCCATTTGCTTTGGCCTCACGATCGATCAAAAAGAAGGAAGAAACACAAAAATATCAATCCGCGCGAAAAAATTTATCGCAATAGGACCATATATTATTATTTTTACATTAAATATAGTTTGTGATCTTAAATTAGATCTAAAAAACGTAGGAAAGGGGTCTCTAATTTGCGCCATACAAAACCAATCTTCTTTATGGAGGAAGAGTGGAAAATGATTTTTAAAGTTAAAGAAAGTTTATTTCATTCTTTTTTGAATGAATTACCAACTAAAAATTAAACAGGAGGTAGCATTTTGTGTTGCCCTTAAATTTAACAGGAGGTAGCATTTTGTGTTGCCCTTAAATTTAACAGGAGGTAGCATTTTGTGTTGCCCTTAAATTGAAAAAAGCACTAGCGTGAATGTCACAAAATAATTATAAGAATAGGATTAAATTCTTCAAATAGTTTATAACAATTTTTCAGAAATTTACTTGGAGATCAGTTTATTATTCACAAAAACTTGATAGCATCTTTATTTTGTGCTCAACTTCTTTATGTCACCGGAATAGGAGCAACAAATAATGAGGTATGTTTATGTGTTCATTTGTTTTTAAAAGATAATTTGTGCTTCGCACAAATGAACCATAGTCAGACAAATATTTTAATTCTGGCCCTGCTTAATTTGTACCAAATTTATGAAAATATTTGTCATTAATATGTTAACTTGCTTATGTATGTTTACCAAATGCCAGATAACCTGATAAGGAACTGATTTGATGAGAAGGCATGGTGTCCAAGTAAGGGGTCCAATAAAGCGGACCAAGGGATTTTCAGTACAAAGACTAGAGACATTTGCTGAGATATAAATGTTAGTTAATGGTCTCATTGCAGATAGTGTGTAAATTGATTGCGATTTCTTTACATTTCTTTTACACTGTGTCATTTTGCTGGATGCTCATTGAGGGTGTTAACTTGTATTTTAAGTTGGTAAAAGTTTTCAATAACAACAACAGGTTTCCTTACTACTACATCATTGGATGGGGTAAGTCAATGTAGAATATTTGTGTTGTCCTGAAATTCCACTCTGTTGATATTCTTTGTTCAGCTAATGTGGTCTATACAAACTTTAATTAACGCAATTGCATCATCTCTAGATAATGTCCTGAGATTCCATTATCATACGAGGTAGATTAAAATTAATATGTCATGTAACGCAAAAAAGTGAGTGAAGTAAAACTGTTTATGGCCAACGTCTCGTCGTGAACGACAATGTCAATTAGTTTTACATTCATCTGAATGATGGATGAAACTAAGCCAGGACTGATTAAAGCACCTTGATTGGTTCTAACATTGATCAAAGGCTTCTCTTGTCCAGTGCCCACCTTGACCAGAGGAAAGGCATGGGCCAATACGTCTGAGGCAGATACTAGATGCAGGGGCTGCCATAAGATTTCAAATGCCTACCGGGACCCCAGCTCCACCAGCACCCGATATTCTCCCATCCAAGCTCATAACCAGGTCCAACATTGCTTAACTTTGGTAATCTGACAAGAACCGTTGTTCCAACATAAAGTAAACTATGCTTAAAGTAAATATACTATATATTTACAGTTCAAATGAAAAACCAGAAATTATTAAAACGGACAGAATAAAAATGTGCAAGTGTTCGGTTCAAAATCTTTTATTAGTCTAGTTAATTTTTAGGATAAAGTAATTGGGAACATTAATGTGCATGTAATTTCTTACAAAGGCAAAAAAAAAATTATACTAAAAACAACAACCTAAAAAAATAATAATGTTTTTGGCCGGACCGATTTTGCTGTGACATATACACCAGTTTTTATATATGATTTTAAAGATTCTGATTTAATTTTTCCAGATACTATAAAGTTTTGATTTTAATAATATTAAACATGTTAGCATACTCTAATTTCATTAACATAAGTATAATTTTTAAACATATAACTAGTTATGTATTGACCCTGGAATTTTGTGCTACAAATTCACCTGATTCAATAACTTATGACGTTGCTATACAACCATCTAAGTTTAATAATACATCTATACTCCTTTCTGCTTTGTTTAATAATTGAATATTTTAACACTGTTATCTTTATCAGCTACTGCTATCATTTGTGGTCTGTTGGAAATTACAGTGATTCCAGCTGGATTTTTTAGTGCATCATTAAAATCATTTATTCGTTTTAAGAAGATACCATTTCTGTCAAATAACTGCAGTTTATTCATACTGGATATTATTATGTTTTCATTCATGTCCGTTACTATAGCACAAGGATACAAAACATTTCCATCTTCTTTACCTTTATTTACAAGAATTTTAACTAAAGTACCATTTGCATCAAACACTTGTATTCTATGATGACTACGGTCAGTAACCATTAAATGACCACCTCTGGTTAAAGTGATATCATATGGATGGAATTTACCTGCACCCTGGAATCCTATCTTACCCAACATGCTGCCATCCTCAACATTAAATTTACAAACACAATGAAGGTGAATGTCTGCAACATACAGAACTTCATTTTTTACCTTCAAACCCATCGGCCATTCTAATATTCCCTTACCAAATTGAGTATGCTCTTCAAATTTATTATTAAGCATCACAACCATCTTTCTTTGTATATCACTGTACACAATGTGACCATTACCCATGTTATGCATTCTACTGATCATGGCATTTTGTGCCAGTTTGATATTGGCAACAAATTCACCTGATTTGGTAAACTTCAATAACTCATTGCAGTCACTTGATACTAATAAACAACCATCTGAGTCTAACACTCCATCTGATATTTTGTATTCAATATGTTTGTGTGCTGCAATGGTTTGTACTAGTCCTATTGGTTCTACTTTGATTTTCACTGGTGTTCCTTTAAAGTGTGCTACTCCAGCAGTGACCTCCATCTTCCAGTCACCTACCTTATCACATCTTCCTTTTATTCTGTACTCTCCATTTCCCATGTCTTCTACCTCAGTGGCAGTTTTTTCACCTGATGGAGTTATCAGAGTAGCAGCTACTTTACATGTATCATTTTTATCCAGACATTCTGCTTTCACTACAAATGTTTGTTCCTTTGATACTGTAATGGATCTATCATCTTTGTCAAGGATGAACCTGTTATCAACACTTGCGATTTCACCAAGGCCTTTTGTTAGCGCATCATCCAGTTCGATATTAAATGTGAAGTTTGGTTTGAGATTATTTCCACAAGATGAGTATCTGGAATTCATTTCCTTTATGTTTTGGTTGACTGCATGGATATTTGTATTGATATCATCAAGTGTTTTTGTCTTTTCTGGTTTGTTCATTGTTTCTAAACTTGACCTCTTCAGACTTTGCACTTCCATTTGATGTGATTCTAGCTCTTTCACTTGACCTTCGATGGCATCATTCCTTTGCTTACATACATCTTCAAGATCCAACAATAGTTTTTTTGTTTCTTCTTCAACTTTAGAAACAATAGTTTCTTTATGCATGTTAATAACATCTCTGATCATCTTTACATGTGATTCAAAGTCTGCTTTGTCATCCATTATAGAATGAAATGTATTCTCTAATTCCTGTTTGACATCTTCAGCTGACCTGATCACTTCTGTTACTTGTTTGTTAAATGCTTCTATAGCATCACTCATTCCTATCATATCATGATGATCTTTATAACAGCTCATAACGCATTTCTTACATACACTTTTTGTACAAGTTGTACAAAATCTTTCTACTGTGTTATCTGGATGGTCTTGGCAACAAGTACCTTTTACTTCTTGACTTGACATCTGTAAAATACAGTATGCAAATACGGTTCTGGTTTTAATTAACAGGCCCATTAACAGGGTGTGGGGAGAGGGAGGGGTTCAAGGGGTTCGAACAAACCCCACCATTTGCTAGCTGGCTGTGCTTGGCAAAAAAATAATAGAGAAAAAAGAATAAAAAGCAATTAAAAAGAAAAAGTTAATTAGATATTTAAAAAATGTAAGAAAGCACAGAGGAGTATAAAGTAGAGGGGAGAATTGAGGCCCCGTCTGCCTATAGAGTGTCTGAGTACATTTGAAAAATTGTAGTTTGTGTCCACAATCACTTTTATTTGCACCCTAAACTAAATAACAATGTTAAATATAGTTTATTTACCTTATTTCTTGAATGTCTTCTTCTTGCATAGACAACATACACTATGGGCACGGTGGCTTCACAATGAATGACGTTGCATTTAGTACTTCCTTTATTATCAACAATAGGACTTCCTGATATACTATGACATGCCAGTACGGTCATAATTATATCTAGTTTATAATCATTACACAAAACTACCTATCAAGTATATTACCATAATTTTTAGGGCCGACCTTGATAATTCTTTTACAACTGGTTATTTAGTAATTTATTATATTTTTTATAGATTTGAAATAAAAATAACCTTATGAAGGACATCTGTAATTTAGACCTAGATATAGTTTACATAGCACTTACATCATGTTTTCCCATCAAGTCATCTGGAAGATTTTTAAAACCCAACATATTGTACTACAAAACAAATAAATATATATGTACAAAAGCATTGATATATCAATGGCCATGGTGTTTTACTCACTGAGATAGCCGTTATTTTTTAAATACATTATGATCCAAGGATAGCTGTAATTAATTAAAACTTCATTGATGCGATCAGTCAATACTTTTGTTCGGCTGCCGAAACTAAACACTGTTTGAATTTGGTGGCTCGGCAAATGTCAATCTTCAGATAAGGTTATACAATGTTATGTTGAGAATATTTAGAAATACACGCGCAACAAAATTCGTGGAAAGAAAAAAGAATAAGATAGAAGAAAAAAAAGATCCTGACAATAACAAGTGGTTATACACCAATGGCGGATAACCAATAATTGTTTGTGAATGCAATACAACCACCATTTTTACTAGTTCAAACTAAAATTGCAAATACTGTTATTTTTGTAGCCTTTTGATATTGAACATCTAATCAAAATAGATAGGTTGAGTTAAAATGAAATGAATTACTCCAAGTAGCAAGGAAAGGTTAGACAACTTTACCTTATTTTGTTCTTCTTGTCCAGTGCCCACCTTGACCAGAGGAAAGGCATGGGCCAATACGTCTGAGGCAGATACTAGATGCAAGGGCTGCAATAAGAGTCAGCAGTGCTGATTTCAAATGCCTAGCGGGACCCCAGCTCCATATACAGCACACGATATTCCCAGATGGTCTCCCATCAAAGTTCTAAACAGGCCCAACATTGCTTAACTTCGGTGATCTGACGAGAACCGGTGTTCCAACGTGAAGTGTGCTTAAAGTAAAATATACTAAATATTACAGTTCAAACGAAAAACCAGAGATTATTAAAATGGGCAGAATAAAAATGTGCAAGAAACATAAATGGGTGTTCAGTTCAAAATCTTTTATTAGTCTAGTTAATTTGTAGGATAAAGTAAATTAGGAAAATTAAGGTGCGTGTAATTTCTTACAAAGGAAAAAAAAATATGATCAACAACTTAAAAAAATAATAATGTTTTTGGTAGGACCGATTTTGCCGTGACATATACACAAGTTTCACATTTAATTTTTTCAGATACTATAAAGTTTTGATTTTAATAATATTAAACATGTTAGCATACTCTAATTACATTAACATAAGTATAATTTTTAAACATATAACTAGTTGTGTATTGACCCTGGAATTTTGTGCCAATTTTATATTGGCTACAAATTCAGCTGAATCAGTAACTTATTACGTTGCCTAATATACCACCATCTGATTCTACATCTGTACTCCTTTCTGCTTTGTTTAATAATTTAATATTTTAACACTGCTATCTTTATCAGCTACTGCTATGGTTTGTGGTCTATTAAAAATTACAGTGATTCCAGTTGGATACTTTAGTCCATCATCAAAATCATCTATTCGTTTTAAGAAGATACGATTTCTATCAAATAACTGCAGTTTATTCATACTGGATATTATTATGTTTTCATCCATGTCCGTTACTATAGCACAAGGATAGAAAACATTTCCATCTTCTTTGCCTTCACTTGCAAGTGTTTTAACAAAAGTACCATTTGCATCAAACACTTGTATTCTATGATTACGACGGTTAGTAACCATTAAATGACCACCTCTGGTTAAAGTGATATCATGAGGATGGAATTGACCTGCGCCCTTGAATTCTATCTTACTCAACAGGCTGCCATCCTCAACATTAAATTTACAAACACAATGAAGGTGAATGTCTGCAACGTACAGAACTTCATTTTTTACCTTCAAACCCATCGGCCATTCTAATATTCCCTTACCAAATTGAGTGGATTCTTTAAATTTATCATTAAGCATCACAACAATCTGTCTTCCTGTATCACTGTACACAATGTGACCATTACCCATGTTATGCATGCTACTGACCATGGCATCTTGTGCCAATTCAATATTGGCAACAAATTCACCCGATTTGGAAAACTTTAATAACTCATTACAATAGCTTGATACTAATATACAACCATCTGAGTCTAACACTACATCTGATATTTTATGTTCCTTATTATCTACTCTGTGTACATTTATGTTATCAATGGTATGTACAAGTCCTATTGGTTCTACTTTGATCTTCACTGGTGAACCTTTAAAGTGTGCTACTCCAGCAGTGATCTCCATCTTCCAATTACCTTCCTTATCACATCTTCCTTTTATTCTATACTCTCCACTTCCAATGTCTTCTACCTCCATGTTAGTTTTTTCACCTGATGGAGTTATCAGAGTAGCAGCTACTTTACATGTATCACTTTTATCCAGACTTTCTGCTTTAACTTAAAGTTTACTTTGTTAGTTTAATGGATCTATCATCTTTGTTAATGATGAACCTGTTATCAACACTTGTGATTTCACCAAGGCCTTTTGTGAGAGCATCATCCAGGTCTGTATTAAATCTAAAGTTTGGTTTAAGATTGGTTGTGCAAGATAAAAATATGGAATTCATTTTCTTGACGTTTTGTTTTACTGCATTGATATCAGTCTTGATATCATTAAATGTTTTCGTCTTCTCTGGTTGGTTCATTGTTTCTGAACTTGACGTCTTCAGACTTTGCACTTCCATTTGGTGTGATTCTAGCTCTTTCACTTGACCTTTAATGGCCTCATTCTTTTGCTTACATACATTTTCAAGATCCAACAATAGTTGTTTCGTTTCTTCTTCAATCTTAGAAACAATGGTTTCTTTATGCATATTAATAACATCTCTGATCATCTTTACATGAGATTCAAAGTCTGCTTTGTCGTCCATTATAGAATGAAATGTATTCTCTAATTCTTGCTTGATATCTTCAGCTGACCTGATCACTTTAGTTACTTGTTTGTTAAATGCATCTATAGCAATACTCATTCCTATCATATCATGATCTTCTTTATAACAACTCATAAGACATTTCTTACATATTGATTAAGTAATATATTCAAGCAAAGAAAAGTTATACCATATATTTGAATATTAAATAATATTTAACAAGTTAATTTTATTCATATATTTTAATGAAAATAACTTTCAATTATACCTACAGTATAAGTAATTTAATCAAACCAGAGGAAGCTTATAAACAATGTCATATAGTGTATTAATCTTATACTTAAGAAATAATAACAAAGCAAATGAATAATAAATTCATTCATTCTGAAGACTCTATTTTATTATTTATTAATTATGAAAATTGATGGTTCATTAAAATTATAGTAATTTCATATGTTTTAGAAATAGAATATTTTAACATTGTTATCTTTATAATCAAATACTGCTATTGTTTGTGGTCTGTTAGAAATTACAATGATTCTAAATGGATATTTTAGCCCATCATCATCAGTATCTATTCGTTTCAAGAAAACACCATTTTTGTCAAATAATTGTACTTTATTATCACTGGATACTATTATATTTTCATCCTTGTCCGTTTCTATAGCACAGGGGTGGATAACTTTCCCATCGTTCGGACCTTTACTTACAAGTGTTTTTGTAAAGGTGCCATTTGCATTGATCATTTGGATTCTACTACTACTCCATTCAGTAACCAGTAAATGTCCTTCCCTGGTTAAAGTCACATCATTTGGGCAATCAACGTCATTTCTATTCTCTAAAAATATCTTACCCAATAGACTACCACCATCAATATCAAATTTACAAACACAATTAGCTTTAATATCTACAACATACAAAACTTGTGTTTTATTGTTTACTGTCAAACCTAGTGGACGTTTCAATATTTTTTTACCAAATTGCATACACTCTTCAAATTTATCATTAAGCATCACAACAATATTCCTTTGCCTATCACTGTACACAATATGACCATTACCCATGCTATGCATTTTACTAACCTTGGCATTTTCTGCCAGTTTAATATTGGCAACAAATTTACCTGATTTGGTAAACTTCAATAACTCATTACAGTCACTTGATACTAATATACAACTATCGGAGTTGAACACTACATCTGATACCCCATACCAGATTTGTTTGTGTGTTGCTATTTTAATGTTATCTATAAGTCCAAGTGGTTCAACTTTGATATTCACTGGTGAACCTTTAAAGTGTGCTACTCCAGCAGTGATCTCCATCTTCCAGTCACCTTCCTTATCACATCTTCCTTTTATTCTATACTCTCCACTTCCCATGTGTTCTACCTCTGTGGCAGTTTGTTTACCTGATGGAGTTATCAGAGTAGCAGCTACTTTACATGTATCACTTTTATCCAGACTTTCTGCTTTCACTTCAAATGTTTGTCCCTTTGATACTGTAATGGATCTATCATCTTTTTCAATGATGAACCTGTTATCAACACTTGTGATTTCACCAAGGCCTTTTGTTAGAGCATCATCCAGGTCTGAATTAAATGTCACGTTTGGTTTAAGATTATTTGCACAAGATAAATATTGGGAATTCATTTCCTTTACATTTTTTTTAACTTCATTGATATTTGTATTGAAATCATCAAGTGTTTTTGTTTTTTCTGGTTGGTTCATCGTTTCTGAACTTGACCTCTTCAGACTTTGCAATTCCATTTGGTGTGATTCTAGCTCTTTCACTTGACCTTCAATGGCATCATTCTTTTGCTTGCATACATTTCCAAGATCCAACAATAGTTTTTTGGTTTCTTCTTCAACTTTAGAAACAATAGTTTCTTTATGCATTTTAATAACTTCTTTGATCTTCTTTACATGTGATTCAAAGTCTGCTTTGTCGTCCATTATAGAATGAAATGTATTTTCTAATTCTTGCTTGATATCTTCAGCTGACCTGATCACTTCAGTTACTTGTTTGTTAAATGCATCTATAGCATCACTCATTGTTAAGATGTCATGGTGGTCTTTATAACAACTCATAATGCATCTCTTACATACTCTTTTAGTACAAGTTGTACAAAATCTTTCTACTGTGTTATCTGGATGGTCTTGGCAACAAGTACCTTGCACTTCTTGACTTGACATCTGTAACATTACAAAAGAATGCAAACAATTAATTTTACATTGTGAAGTATTAGTAAAATTTATGATTTCCTAATTTTAACTAATATTTAATTACATCTAATTATTATACGAAACTTAGAATAGGCCTACAACTTACCTTATTTCCGATCCTTACCTTCACAGACAATATTCAGTTAGCGATATAAGTGCGATTTACAATTGATATTTTTGTGTGGTATGCTGACTTCTTTCAAAGTATATACAAATTACCAAAGCATAAAAAGATTTCTCATCCGTAAAATTTGAACTTCTAATAGATGAATAGATTGTTTAACTGTTATTGCATACAACAACAATAGTGAAATCATTGAGGAAACAAAATATAATATAGCCTATGCCTACTGTAGGCTTGCTGTTTCAGCAATCGTTTCATTCTCCTTTTCTTACTTTACATTTATTTTAAATAATTTTGAAGCGGATTACAAATGCAGACTTCAAACATGCAATTTATTACCATTATGTTATAGGCGTCACTTTGTCTTATTTCTTTTTAAGTTATTCAATTCTAATTTAATTATTACTGACAATTTATTTAATATTTGTAATCCACATGTTACTTGTAGCTCTTCTTCTGTTGATACTCTTTTTGAAATTTGTTGCTGCAGAACAGATTGTTCTTTTCAATCATATATCCCACGTGTTACCAGAATTTGGAATAACTTTACCCGGTGAAATTTGTACCCTATAGATATATCTCAGAAACATCTACAAAACAATGCGCCGACTGAATAAATGTTACGGTTCAGTCTGCCAATTTACAAATATTCTCTTCCAGCCCTGGACGTCTATAACGTTATATGGATATTTTTTTACGATGAAATGGGATCTCAATTTTAATTTAATGGCAGAAAAAACATTTAGTCCTGTATGATGATGTCATGATGATCTTTAAAACAACTTGTAATACATTTCTTGTATACACTTATAACAGAATTTATTTTATGGATATTTTTCCCCATAGTGAAAAAAATGTAAATAATCAACCAATTATTAAACCAAATTGTCAGTAAATAATAATGGTCATACTTGCAGATTCAGCAATGCTTTGTTTGCTAAATATTCTTTATGACATCGGATCAATTGGTTGGGATTCGGTTCCCCCTTCAATATATGGGTTGAATGACTATGTTTTTAAAGATTTTCAGTGGGTAGTGCGTCTCACGTTTGGTACTGTATTATTTGTTGATTCCAACTATACCTCAATGTGTGACAGATATTTAGTATACAAATAATGAATGAAGAACAGGAAGCAGGCCATTAAAAAGGCAGTGCTCCAACTTTAGATGCAGAGTAGAACAGTTATAGACTGCGCACACAACACATACTTTTATTTCTGAACTTGATCAGTCAACAATATTGTTTGTTGTCTGTCCATCAATAATGTGTCTGTAGTAATACGGGATATTACAGGGCATGGTCGGATGTCACAAAAAGAAACGGCAAAGCACTGTTGGGTTCATATGATTTTATTTGAATACCAAGAAATACAGCAAAACGAAAAAAAAATACCTTTTTCTGAGGCTTAATGAACGTTGTTCAGTCAATCAGATCTCAAGATAAACTGACGAAATTTAGGATAAAACTGTCACAACTGGACACAAACATAGCCCCACAGAACTTAGGAACTTCCTGTTTGTGTGTTAATTGGTCACCATAGTCCATTTCAACTTTTGCCATGGACAAACACTGATTGATTTAATGTTACTGATAATTAAGAAAACAGTCCGAACACTTTACTTTAATGAAAATATTACTTCGCAGGTTCCATACTTTGAACTTAACAATTAAATTGCAGTCATTTGGGTACTGTTAATGATTAAAACACACATATTCTTTTAAATCGTGATTCAGTCAATTATAGTTTTTAAAAGGAGCTTACACCTGTCCCTCTGTGTAAATACCAAAGTCACCTCATGGTTACTCTAAATATTGATTTGTAGTGTAATAATCTTTATCATTTCACTACATGTCTATTTGTTTGGAAAAAAAACAACCTAATTATCAAGGATATCTGTTAGTTTATACCTAATATAGTTTACTATACTTGTTTTTTTATGCCATCATTCTTTTGCTTACATACATTTTCAAGATCCAACAATAGTTGTTTCGTTTCTTCTTCAATCTTAGAAACAATAGTTTCTTTATGCATGTTAATAACATCTCTGATCATCTTTACATGTGATTCAAAGTCTGCTTTGTCGTCCATTATAGAATGAAATGTATTCTCTAATTCTTGCTTGACATCATCAGCTGACCTGATCACTTCTGTTACTTGTTTGTTGAATGCATCTATAGCATCACTCATTTCTATGATGTCATGATAATCTTTATAACAACTCATAAGACATTTCTTACATACTCTTTTTGTACAAGTTGTACAAAATCTTTCTACTCTGTTGTCTGGATGAGCTTCACATCCCCTACCTTGTACTAAGTTTTGACTTGACATCTGTAACATTACAACAGGATGCAAACAATTAATTTTCTGTTATGAAGTTAAATAACATTTATGGTTTCTGGCTTCAACTAATTTATATAATTACATTTTTAACTGTAATACTTAGCATACAACATACAGTACCTTGTTTTAAATGTAATTACTGCTGAAGCTTTAATACAATTTAAATCTTACCTTCACAGACAAAATATGTTAGCAATGTTGGGTGTGAAATGCATATTTTGATATGGTATTCTAACTTCTTTTCAAAGTCTATACAAAATACCGATTTCTCATCCGTTAAGTTTGAACTTGGACATAATAGATGAATATATTGTTGAAACAGTTATTACATATGACAAATGAAATAATTGAGGAAATAATAATTCAAATATATATATTTAGTCTTATGATTATTAGTATTATTGTGCTGTTGAATAAAAATGAGACATTAAAGTTCAGCAATTGTTGCATTCTTCTTTTCTAATTTTATATGTTGCGAAATGTCTTATGAATTCATTAATCAAAAATTTAAATCACAGGAACACTAAATTTATTTCAATTCAATATTTAACAGTTAATTATAAACAAAACAATCAGATTTATACTTTTTTAATTATTTTTTTCATGCATTTTTGTAATCCTAATAAAATAATTTTAAAGATGTATATTGTCCCCAAAAACATGGAAAATAAACATTAATTAAATCAGACTTTGAATGTGTTATTTTGTAGTTTTGATAAATTAGTCACTTCCTTAGAAAAAAAAACGAAATGTCAAAATAAATGGTTAAATTCAACCCATTGACTGGCAGCCAATTTGACCATTTTTTACTTTAAATTACAGTTTTTTTTTCAGGTAAATACATTTTTTTGGATCCAATTTTTTGTTAAAGTGGATAACTATTATGTTACATAAAAATGTTATATTCAACAAAAATGTTGTTAAGAATTTTTTTCAGGTGGACAATACATCTTTAAACAAACTGTATTAATTTAAATAACACAAATCATATAACATGCAGTAGGGTAACAGTAATTTCTGATTGGTCAATAAACATTATAACATCACTGGCGTTAATGATACGACTTTTTATTTCTTAGGTATCCGTGACTGGAACAGGCTCCCCAATTCACTCAAATCAATACAAAATAATGCAACCTTCAAAATAAAACTTAAAGAATATTTTAATAATGAACAGCTTGGAATTTCAGTTTAATTAAGTTATTTTTAATATTGTTTTTTGATGTTATCTTGTCTTGTATGTATTTTCTTGTTTTTTCATTTTTACTGAGTCATACTTAATGATAATTGTACTAGGCCCAACCACTCACTTTTCAGTCATTACGGATTGGACCCCATTGGAAATAAGTTTACTTTTTTGTCGACTTAATGGGTTATTCTCTTTTATACATTGTATATTTTAACTTTTATGTATGAATATCGAATAAAATCAATCAATCAATCACTGCCTCCCAGCACCACACCGCATCCATCATTTATATATCTATATAGCCAGATATATTTGAGTTAATTATGACTGCTCTTTGAGGTTTGTTTTTGTATCATAAAAGGCCTGAACATTTTATAAATATTTTCAGATTCCAAAGCTATTGCTGTTGTTGCCTTTGGATATTCAAAATATGAAATTACATTAAATATTAAAAGATTTGAGGGTATAAATATAATAAATTATAAAAGATATACACTAAGAAAAAAGAACACCATTAAAACTATACAATTAAATAACTAACGTTATTATGATGGAACTCTGCATGTATGTTGAATACTTTTGCCACAAAATAAGTACTGTCCCTATAATACTGAATCAGAGCCATATATATAAAGAGTTACAACATTGAAAATTAGAAGCCATTTTTGTGTCAAAGAATTCGCACGCTGAGGGCGCGCGCGTCTCTTTTGTATAGCGTTTTCCTGTAGTTCCATGCATTATTTTTAGATTTTGTTGTTAATGAAATAACGCTTAGATTCCGTTTTTATTTTAGTAAATAAAGTTATTAATGGTATTAATTTGGTAACATATATATATTGTGTCTATAATAACAAAAGAATAAATGCTAGGGCCTACATGCAAGTCAGGATACATCAAAGCATGAACCAATACAAAAAACACACAAATTCACCCCTCTTTTTATACAGTATATGGCTCTCTGTGTGTTTTTGACACAAACTTTCAGAGACTCGTTCATCATTTCATTTGTAATAATTTGCCTTTATTATTTTAATATTGTTCATACCTATTCAATATATTAACAAATATATCCACGACACTTTATTATTTTATTTAGTCATCAAAGCATGCATTATGAATTGAAAATATTACATAATTGTTATTAATGGGACGTAGTTATGGGATGTTTTGTTCCAAAATCAATCAATCGAACGTTATAATGTACTAGCGTACGCGCGCGCAATATTCTTTGGCGCAAGTGGTTCTGTACGCTGTGCACGTCGATATTCCACCGTAAAATGTGCAATTACATTTTTTTTAATATAAGAAAAAGTTTAAAGTAATTTCTTGCTCCTATACTTTACATGCATTAACGGAGACAAGTTTGACACATTTTGATCTGCATATCACGTGACTATAATCCAATGTCGTAACTCTTTATATATATGGCTCTGTACTGAATTATCATATACTGCCCTCTCCTGTTCAATAAGATATGAATAAAAGGACACAACATGCTCTTGTATAGTCTGATTATAATTGTGTATCCACAAAACACGTCCACACTCAATACATGACTTAGATAGAAACTACCACGCTGCTGTATAGTCTGATTGTCAAGTGTCCACAAAACACGTCCACACACAATACATGACTTAGAAACTACCACACTGTTGTATAGTCTGATTGTCAAGTGTCCACAAAACACGTCCACACACAATACATAACTTAGAAACTACCACGCTGTTGTATAGTCTGTTTAATATTGTGTGTTTACAAAACATGTCCACACACAATACATGACTTAGAAACTAACACGCTGTTGTATAGTCTGTTTAATATTGTGTGTTTACAAAACATGTCCACACACAATACATGACTTAGAAACTAACACGCTGTTGTATAGTCTGATTGTCAAGTGTCCACAAAACATGTCCACACACAATACATGACTTAGAAACTACCACACTGTTGTATAGTCTGATTGTCAAGTGTCCACAAAACATGTCCACACACAATACATAACTTAGAAACTACCACGCTGTTGTATAGTCTGTTTAATATTGTGTGTTTACAAAACACGTCCACACACAATACATGACATAGAAACTAACACGCTGTTGTATAGTCTGATTGTTAAGTGTCCACAAAACACGTCCACACACAATACATGACTTAGAAACTAACACGCTGTTGTATAGTCTGATTGTTAAGTGTCCACAAAACACGTCCACACACAATACATGACTTAGAAACTAACACGCTGTTGTATAGTCTGATTGTTAAGTGTCCACAAAACACGTCCACACACAATACATGACTTAGAAACTAACACGCTGTTGTATAGTCTGATTGTTAAGTGTCCACAAAACACGTCCACACACAATAATAAGCAGCACATGAAATAACATTCTAAACAATGGTTATTTTGAGGTCATTTAATGTTGACTTTGCTATGACTTGATTACAATACAATACAAATCGTTTGAAAATGTTACGAGGAATACAGTAGTATGAATAAAATAGAATAGACACCTCCCTTGAATAAAGGCCCCCAAAAGACCCACCTGAACAATAAGCGTTTATTCGGTTTAAATACAGTATAGATATTGTAGTGTTCAAATAAATACAGTATAGATATAATATTGTAGTGTTCAAATAAAGTTATCATATATATGAAAGGTGAATAATTAATTATTATATTCAAATAAAGTAAAGTTAGATATATAATATTTGAATATTAAATAATATTGAGCATGTGAATTTTAATTAGGTATGAAATTTACATAAATATAACATTAATTCTCAAACATAATATAACTACAGTACAGCATGTGATTATTATTTAATTAATAAAATTTACATATAATTTATATGAAAATAGAGATTCATTAATATACAAAAGTAATTTAAATTAAATGAATATTCATCTATGAAGTTTGCATGCTTATAACTACAGTATTACATACTTCCATAAATACATACTATCAACAAGTAACTTAATAAAGAAATAAAAACCGTACCGTACATAATATTTTTATAAAAAAAATGATAGTGATTTGTGTAGACAATTTTAGTAATTAAATATTTTAACATTGTTAACATCGAAATCAGCTACTGCTATCGTTTGTGGTCTGTTAGAAATTACAGAGATTCCAATAGGATATTTTAGTCCATCATCAGCAGTATCTATTCGTTTTAGGAAAACACCATTTTTGTCAAATAATTGTAGTTTTTTCCCACTGGATACTATAATGTTTTTATTCATGTCTGTTACTATAGCATGAGGATACTTAACTTTCCCATCTTCTTCACCTTCATTTACAAGTGTTTCAAAGATACCATTTTCATTTAATATTTGTATTCTATGTTTATTACGATCATTAACAATTACACGACCTTTCCCTGATAAAGAGACAGCACTTCTGGATTTCTTTTCACCTGTACTCTGTAAGACAATCTTATCCAACAGCATACCATCCAAAATGTCAAACTTCCAAACACAATGAGCAGTACCATCTGCAACATACAGAACTTGTGTTTCATTGTTTACCGTCAACCCCAGTGGCCATTTTAATATTCCTTTACCAAATTGAGTGCACTCTTCCAATTTATCATTAAGCATTACAACAATAAGTCTTCCTACATCACTATACACAATGTGACCATTACCCATGTTATGCATTCTACTGACCTCAGCATTTCGTGCCAATTGAATGTTGGCAACAAATTCACCTGATTTGGTAAATTTCATCAACTCATTACAATAGTTTGATAGTAATAAACAACCATTGGAGTCCAATACAACATCTGATACTGCAAATCTTCTTCTATACACTGCTATGCCAATGGTATGTACAAGTCCTAGAGGTTCCACTTTGATCTTCACTGGTGAACCTTTAAAGTGTGTTACTCCAGCAGTGATCTCCATCTTCCAATCCCCTTCCTTATCACATCTTCCTTTTATTCTATACTTTCTACTTCCCATGTCTTCTACCTCAGTGGCAGTTTTTTTACCTGATGGAGTTATCAGAGTAGCAGCTACTTTACATGTATCACTTTTATCCAGACTTTTTGCTTTCACTTCAAATGTTTGTCCCTTTGATACTGTAATGAATCTATCATCTTCATCAATGATGAACCTACTATCAACACTTGTGATTTCACCAAGGCCTTTTGTTAGAGCATCATCCAGGTCTGTATTAAATGTGACGTTTGGTTTGAGATTTTTTGCAAAAGATGAATATCTGGAATTCATTTCCTTGGTATTTGTTTTAGCCCCATTGATATCTGACTTGAAATCATCAAGTGTTTTTGTCTTTTCTGGTTGGTCCATCGTTTCTGAACTTGACCTCTTTAGACTTTGCACTTCCATTTGGTGTGATTCTAGCTCTTTCACTTGACTTTCAATGCCATCATTCTTTTGCTTACATACATTTTCAAGATCCAACAAGAGTTTTTTGCTTTCTTCTTCAACTTTAGAAATAATAGTTTCTTTATGTGTTTTAATAATGTCTCGGATCATGCTTACATGTGATTCAAAGTCTGCTTTGTCGTCCATTATAGAATGAAAAGTATTTTCTAATTCTTGTTTGACATCTTCAGCTGACGTGATCACTTGAGCTACCTGTTTGTTAAATGCATCTATAGCATCACTCATTGCTATTATGTTATGGTGATCTTTATAACAACTCATAACATTTTTCTTGCATACAATTTTAGTACAAGTTGTACAAAACCTGTCTGCTTCAGTTACTTGTTTTTTTGATATATCAGTGTCCCGCACTTGTGTAGTAGTATGTTGTGCTCTAAGACAAGTCATAAAACATATTGTACATAAGGTTTTGTTACAAGTTGTACAAAATCTTTCTGCTTTGTTGTCAGGATGGTCTTTGCATCTAGTAGCTTGCACTTTTTTACTTGATGATCTGTAAATTACAAATTGATTCAAACATGTCATGTGTAGTTAGTTTATAATTGACAGTCTTTGGTTTTCAATCTTAGGTATAAATTGTTTAATGTTTTACACATTAACTTAGTTAGATGATTGCCTAATTGTTTCTGCATATTTCCTGGCATATTTTTCTTTTAATACTTTGTTACTATTTCAATTTAAAATTTGAAATCATTGCATTTAATTTTATGTTCAAAATATATAATTTAACTTATTAATAATTAAAAAACAAATTGTAGTTATAAGTTTGGACAAGATTAGATAACTATACTGTACTAGGTTATGTTTAATACTAACCTTGATTTGGTCCTCATAATAGTCCTACCGTTATGATTATGTTGGGACAGCTGACAATGTATACATTTATAGGGTAATAGGGTACAGAGTGCAATATTTTATGTTCATAATTTTGACAAACAAATGTTGTCAAAACAAATAGCAATCAAACAGCATTTATGATTTGAGTTATAACTTTGTGTACTAATATTCCAAGTTGATACTTCCCCACCAACACTTACAATCAAGGGTGAACTCTAAATGAACTCTAAAATCTTTTTATTGCTGTTTTATTATCTTATTAACTTATTACAACTTCATATGTTTATTCACATACTGAAAAAACTTATTTTTATTGTTTAGCAAACTTATTTTGATGATTAATGACCCCTTAATGACCCCTTAATGACCCTTAATGACCCCTTAATGACCCCTTAATGACCCTGTCAATGTGCAATTAAAATTTGAAAAAAAGAACAATGTATAAAGTTCATATAATTGCATCACTGTAAAAGTAATACCAACATTTTTATATTATATTTTTAAGGTTATTAACTAATTAATTAATTTTGAATTTTAAACTTGACAATTTTAAAAAGTTCCATTTACAAAGACAAAATTATGCATTTTTTAAAATACTAAATAGGTATGCCTATTATACTGGTTGGAACTTCACTTGGAATTGCTTATGATGGCTATGGGACAGCTGAATAGTAAGTATACACAATAAGGTATACAATAATGCATGCATCCAAAAACTATGAAACAGATTAAATTATTGAAATTAAATATATACCGTATTTATTTGAATAAATGCCCCGGGTGTTTTTTTTGTTAAAGGTGGTTTATTGAAGGGCCATATATTTGGGGAGGCATTTAATTTTTTGAATGTATGGTAAGACGTATAATGAAACATATACCCTAATATTAAAAAAAACAAGAAATGCTTGGTAAATTGTAGATCATGTCAATCAATGAATTCTACTACAAGTAGAAATTATTTGTTGTAAAATAACTTGTGTAACTTGTGTATATGCAAGTGGCAGGGCATTTGTTTGAGGAAAAAATTAAATTCCATGGGACGTTTATTCGAGTAGGGCGGAATTTATTATAATGTTCTGTGGGGAGAATTTTGAAGGGGCCTTTATTCAAAGCTGGCAATTTATTTGAATAAATACTGTAACTTTCTTAATTCATATTGTATTTTCTATTATGGTTTTCTAATAACTTGTGTTAAAATTACTAGAATTTGGGATGTGTCCAATCTGTGGGTAATAAAGATGGAAGTTTGCAACTTCATAGTCAGGTCGACCTTGAATAGTTATGGCTAAGGTTAACTATTGAATTAATGTACATAATGTTGTTATTGATACTTTAATTTTTTTTTACTTTTACTTTTTAGTTGCTGGTTATCAACAGACATACGCTGGTTTTTCGTCGGGCCTGTATTGGTTGTGATTGTAGTAAGTGATACACGAGGGAGTGTATTAATTTAATAAGATTCATATTGCATGTGTACAGTGCAATTGACAACTACTCTAGCTGTACTATCACAATGATGACAACTACTCTAGCTGTACTATCACAATGATGACAACTACTCTAGCTGTACTATCACAATGATACATGTATCATTTTGGCTGACCAAATCTAGTACTACCCCTGCATCAACATGACATGCTGTATAAAAGAACAAAGAGACATAGTTCTTTACATAAATCAGAAGTTTGATTATTGTTTGGCGATTTTCTTGTCTTGTCAAATCAATATTTGTTTGTTTATTTATTTCAGATAAACACTGGGATTTTGATTCTAGTTATTAAAATTATCATTCAATCTTCAATAAATCTGCCAAAAGTAAAAAACAAGGATGGCTCGCCCAAGTTCAGGTAACTTTTCTAAAACCTTTCATAGTAATAACTTCAGCATTTTTATTTTAAATGTTCAAATAATAACTATAAAGCTCAGAATCTGTTGCCTGACTAGACTACTGCATTCTCTAGAAATGTTTATTTGTTTTTCTTGATGTATATAAAATAGAACATTAACTCATTAGATTTATTATCTGCTGTAACTCTGTTATTTCTTTCCAGCTCCATTAGCATAAAATTATTTTTCATCATGTGCAGTTCTATTTTAATATTTTTTCTTTCCAGCTCCATTAGATCTGGCATAAAGGGATCCGTCATTTTATTACCAATTCTTGGAGCAACATGGATATTTGGAACCTTGTCGCTCAACTCTGATCTCTTAGTGTTTGAATATTTGTTTGCAGTTTTAAACAGTCTACAAGGCGTATTTATTTTCTTGTTTTATTGTGCTCTGAATTCAGATGTAAGTATTTTTGTATTTAAAAGTTTGTGTATGTTTGAGGGAGCTAGTGTTGCTTACCCCAATGTATCTTATGCACTTTGTGTACAAATAAATCGTTTTCAATAAAAGAGGCCATATATAATCAATTTTTTATGTTGTGTGTGACGAAGGCTGTAATTCAAACTAAATGTTCTTTTTTTAGGTACGACGTGCTTTCAAATTAAAATGGACTCAAAAAATTTCAAACAGTATTTCTCCAGGGGTAAATACAAGTTGTTTATTTAGAATTCACATCCAAGTTTCAAAATTCTATTATTTAATGTAAAATATTAGCATATTTATCTGTATGTTTTATTAATATATTTTGAAAATGTACTCATATTATTTCCATTTTAATTGGCAAAATAAAATTGAACCTTGATGTTGTTTGTTTTGGAAACAAACAAAAAATGTTTGTATGAGAAAGAATGTAGCTTGTTTGGACCGTATCGACATTGATGGGGAGGATGTTGCCTTCAATCAATAACCAATAATCTGTAGATAAAACTAACTTAGATTGGTAAAATAATGAAAAAATAGCTTTTGTTGTATTTATTCTTATTTGTAGATGTCCAATGTTAGAGATGACCATAGGTTAGCCAGTCTCATTCTATCAGGTAACAGATATAAAAAGTCAACGCCATCAACCACAAGACCTATACCACCACGTCCTGCACCACCTTGCAAGGCTATTAGTATGCATGTTGAGGATTTAGAAGGTAACGTACCGCATCATATGTGTTCTTCTTTCCCCCACCCTCTTCTACTAAATTGATATTATATAGGTCTATAGGGTTCTAGTTGAAAGGTACCAAGTCATTTCTCATAGTCATGTATCCAGTCCATTCTAAGTCACCACCAAGAAGCCTTTCTTTAATAGTGCTTGTATGACTGGATAACTGGTTGGAGTAGGAACGTTAGTAGACCTAGTAATGTTTTGATGTTACGGCCTGTCAGGAAATTATCTTTTGATGTTAATGCAAAATTTGTATAGAATTATTCCATTTCTGAATTCCCAAGGGAAAAATAAGATTTAGATTTATTACATGTACAACACTGGCTCAGTAACTTCACAATATTTAAACAAAGGCGCTCTTTGATCATCTAATAATATAACTGTATGTTATAGTCCTAATTCTATCTGTCCCAACTTCATATCCATCAACTTAAATTCTACTTTATTTAGGAGAAATCAAGGACCACAAAGAATTGGTAACATCAAGTGATGTCAACCTGAATCAATCACAGTCCACTTTAGAGAACAAGCCCAAGCATGTAGGTTGATCATATTTAAATCTCAACACTATAAAAAATGTGATGTGCCCAAATATGGTAGTGATATGACATCATCACGTCCATATATGGGCACAATAAATTTGTTTTTCACATAAAGTTTGTTAGTCTAGCATTGTACAGGTGCCTACAGATTGCTAATATATTTACATACAACTGAAAATGTAACCCAGAAATACTGTATGAAACATACCCAGTGAAGGTAAAATAAATTTTTTTTCTTCTTCAGAATAATTCAGAAAATCCATTCAAGAAAAAACCTGTACTGTATCGCAAGAAACCATCATGGAGGATTTGAGTTTGGAAGAATTAATAAAAAAAACACTATAAAGAAAAAACATGTTCTAAATAGCAAAGAACTGCAGTTGGTTTGTTTGAGCTAATGTATAATTTATCTCAAAGAAAAATGTGCAATACCTAAAGTTCTTTTCTCTGACCAGATTGAATGACACACTTTGCGTTTACATACTGCCTGCTCGTAATACTACTCGGCAAGCGTGTGCTTTGAGGAAACTTGGAAGGATATGGATTGCACTCAGATTAAGATATGTCAAATAGTTTGTAGCTGAGAGCATTAATTTGTGGAAATTCTTTCTGCTGTAGCTTTTTATTCAAATTAATCTTTACCTCTTATTAGGGTTCTCTGGTTGGCAAAAGTTTCACTCAAACCACTAAATCCCACTCTCTATGGAACAAATTAAGTTATTGACAAGAGTATTCAAGTAAGAAGTTGTTATGGTAAGCAGGATACTTAGATTTTTACTTTTTGCAGCAAAAAATATTTTGATTTTACTCTTCTGATAAATTAAATATCTTTAAAGACTCAATTAGTAGCATCTCCTTTAAACATTAAAAATGTAAGACATATATATTTTTCCATTATTTCTAGTAAGTTTAGCTACTTGCACTTATTGTTTTTGTGAATTAACTTTTTCTAAACAATTAAACTTGAAAACAAGTTAAAGCTACAAAACGTTGATTTTGATATTTTTGTAGGTAGAAGATGTGAGATATTTTGTGAACAAAATAATGAAAATTAGAATTTGAATTTTATGTGCATTTATTTACTGAAATAAATATGGTACAGAAACATGTCGTATTGTTATTTTCTGTCAAACTATTGACATACTATAAAAATGTTTTGGTTTACTTAATGTATTTTGGTAATAAAGTATTTATATTTTGTTTCCATTGACAATAATTCAAACCCCATAGTTTCATCCAAAAGAAGATCTCTTATTTCTTTGTCTCTTGTTATTCATTTTCCATTCTCGTCCTTTTTCAAATGAGTATATAGTTCTGTTTTGTTATTTACAGCTTCTAGTCTCCCTGCAAACTCTTCGTGCCTCATTGTGTTGACTGCTTTAATCCGGCTACTCCATAGTGACAGTAAGGAGACCGGCCCACCTTAAATAATAAGATAAATAAAAGATAATTCTTTATTGTCATGTATTACCAAATAACTTGAGTTTAAATAATCCACATAAACAACTCTTTATCATTAAGTCTTGATTTTCAATCATTAATCACGACATCAATAAAGCGAATTTAAAAAATGCACAAAATATGAATACCTTTTTGTCTGTCCCTGCTTTCATCTTTTGATATCCTAAGTTTCTTTATTGGCGGTGCGCCCTCGGTTGTCCTTGAATCAGCACTCGATAAGTAGTCCTGTTTTTCTCGATGTGTCATACTTTGCAATCTGGATTTAAAAAAATGTTTAACAATTATTTTTATAATTACATTTTATGATTTCATTTTCTACTGCACACTTATTAAATATCAAGTTCTTACTTATCTAAGTCTTTCCACGCCTTTTCTGTTTCACTGGTTTTATCTGTTCCCTTTGCCGTCGTCTTGTCCGACCCTTTCTTTGCATTGCAATCGTTACTCACTGGTTTACAATCGTGTAAGCAGTCAAGTACTTGTTTGTGTTCAGGTGATGTGCTACTGTAGGCTTTGAGCAACGACTCTAGCTCCGCCCACATTTGCCTGTAATGTTCTTCCCTGATGAAGTAAAGTGGAGCTTTATCAAAAATTTCATGCATAACATCTAGATTTAATTGTGGAGTAGGTTTGCGTCAGAGTGTTTTTTTTTCGCAAGTATTCTCAATGTACTTGATGTATAAAGTACAAATTACGTCAGAGTAGGGAAAACATCTGACCAATTTACATAATTGGCTCAACTGCACTGTGGTGTTTAGTATTACTGTAGTATTCATAATAAAACTCACTTTTTGGGAGCTTTGCCCCTAATACCTGGTGGTAACGGTAAGGGATCACCCTTTGCTTCGATCCCAACCAAGTGAAATATGGCTTTCTTGCACTGTGTTACATCTTCCTCATCCAGGCAAAGTTTAGCAATTATTGTTGGTATTGGGTCTATGTGCTGAAAGATAAAATGTAGACAAGTTCAACTGACGGATCATACATATATCAAATCTGTACACTGATTACAGGTAGTAAAGTGTAAAGAAATACTAACCGATGCCATGTTGAATATGATAGTATCGCTAATTACCATTGGCCAATGTCTAGTTTGTCTTTCTAGCTGTGTTTTGGCTGTAAGATACAAATTATGCTTATGAAGAATGAATGAATTAAAGAGTAACTTATTTGTTGTTAAGTGTGAGATAGTCATTGCATCTTTATCATCTGTTTTGGCTAGTTGGGTTGGTATAATTAATGTATCGTAGATGAGTACATTGCTTGTAAGGGCTATATTAATTTTATATTTGTAATGTGGAATGGATACCCTTTGAAATTGGCACTTCCTTTTCTTGATCGTCTGTAATAGTGAAAGGTGCAAGGCGGTTGTCTTTCATAAACTCGCCAAAATCTGTGATTCTGTAATCGGTCACTCTCCCACCACAACCTTCACTGATCGACGGCGGATCTTCAAGATACGATCGGGAAGTTGATAGGCAGTGGATAAAGATTTCTCCACCATGACTCGTAAGCATATGTGACATGACCTTTGCCCCAGGTTTGCGAGGTTGTTCAAGCATGACCTGACGACCATTGAGGAGGAAGTTTGTCAGACATAATGAAGGCCTGCTATTCACCTACCAAAAAGATATTTGAACATTATTAATTTCATATTATGGTATTATTTAAATATATTGTCATACAGTTGATGTACAGTGCATGATAAAAACATTTGGAAGTATTCCTAAATGAAAATTTGTCCGAAAATATATTGTGATAAGAAATTAACTTATTTTATTTTGTGGATACTCACATCAACTGGTGAAATTCTATAGGCACCTGTACAGTAAAGTAATTCTAAAAAAAAAAAAGATAAAATATTGTAATGTTTTGGCTTTCACTGTCACTGCAAATTTAACATGAAACCATTCAATGAGCTCATAGCCTCTTTAAATCACTAAAGATAAGAACTGTCACAATATACAGTAAGAAGTAACAAGAACATTTATTGCATGCATGGCTGCAGTGGATCTATTGTATTACAACTAACCATTTGACATTCCTCTTGGTGAACACCATTTCAGTAAGATGTTGTTCTCCTCCTGACTCAGTAATTTATGACCAGCATCACCGCTGGATGAAGGACTTTGAGAAGTGTTCTTGCGAACCTCCTTGTGGCCGTCCTTATGATGTAGTAATTCTACGTCATAGTTGGCTGAGCTACTAGAATTCTGCTCTTCCTGTTGGGTAAATAACAAGTAAAACGTTAGCATGTATTTGAATATATTAATATAATAAAATATAATAATTAATACAGTATGTGAAATTAAGGATCAATTATGGAAGCAGGTTTTATTTGTCTTCAACCTAAATCAGTGTCATAACAGATAAAAGCGCTTACTGGCTAAACCCAGAGAATGAGCAGCCCAAATGATCCCTAACGCAGCATTGGAGGGCGCTGTTGCTCCCCGCGTTATGCTTACATAAGTAAAACTATTAAAACTGCAATGGGACATTAGATGTTGATTATAAAGCTGTAATTTCTTAATGAGAAATATATTATTCAATGGTATATATTATTCAATGTTGGTATACAATTCAATGGTGTATATTAATCAATGGTATATTCAATGCTTTAAAAAGCTCATGTATTTACCTTCATTGGAATACCTGTTATCGTTGTCATAACTAAATCATGATGCAGCTGAACTAATTTGCATAAATGACTCGCAAGATGCTGTGCAGATACCACCGATATCAACCGAAACGATAAATTTGATGACACATTTTGGCGCGCTTTTGATGATAGTGATAACGACGAATCTTCTGGAATGTGTACATGGAGTACAACAAGTTCGCAGTGGTTTATTAACAGCAAACTGAAAAATCAGAGTTGGTATCAATTAACAGTTTTTTTTGTGGGTGTATGATTTTTTAGAATGAATAGATTCTGATCATTTTTTAATTTTGTTTCAGTTTTTAGCGTCAGTAATAGAAGATTTGCACAATCTGACAAACATTTCAAGACTGAAGTGAGAAAAACTTATTTTTTTAGCACTACTAATTCACAGTATTATTTTCACGTTCAAGTGGAAAAGATTTACTACATTACATGGGTTAATTTATTTTCCCTAAACTTGAATGAATCAAAACTAAACTATGTCTTACTTATCAGACCCAGCAGCGATTTTGTTGTGTTGTGTTAAAGCATCTTGTACACTTTTCTTCAAAACTTCAACATGACTTTCACTGTAAACAGAAAAAAAAGTTTATACTAATAGCAAAGAACGATAATTTTTTTCTAATTTTCTTACTTATTTGTAATTTAAACATATTTTAATGAAATAATGTATTACTTTTTGACTGATGTAAAACAAATAATTCTGCCCTTATTTGAAACTTTTGAGGCGACATCTGTCATAGATGTGCGCACTCTGTGTTGTTCTTCGGTACACTCACACAACACCTCCACTGCTGCTGCAAGGCCGTGTAGTATACTGCAATTCTCATCATTACCCTCTGGGTTTGCCGGGCCTAGCTCCGCAAAAATCTGCATCAGCTGAAAGACAATATATAAAATGTTTTTTTAAAAATGATACTTGATTTATAAATATGTAAATTCATCTGAAGGAATATTTTGTAGAATCTTACGTCACTTAATTTTTGATCCGATTTCTTCCAAGTATTTAAAAGTCTTGCTTCAGTGTCTGCAGCAATAAATCGTATCTAAAAATTTGGAAAAAACAACTGCAGAATTGGATGTAAGATAAAAACTTAATATTAAAAAATATACACAACATTTAAATTATTCATTCAAGTGTTTTGGATAATTGCAATTAAAAAAATGTACATTCAGTTCATAAACATACCAACCGATCTGATGAAAATATGTCGTATACAATACGGCAGTACTCGAAAGCAGCCTCAACGGCGCATGTCCAAAGCGACTTGCAAAATGGATCAAGAGGAATATTGGACACTCCTGAGCGTGATTTGCTGATGATGTCATACTCAATTTTATGGCCGCATGACTTTCCGAAGTACGGGCTGTGATCGACAACGATTACGGTCTTATGTGAAGCAGGGAACATTCTGAAAAAGCAAAGTAAAATAAGTAAAAACAAAAAAATAATAAATAAAATCCTACAATAAAGATAGCTGCTGTGAGTCTGTGTACATCCATCCAAGAAACTTTTTTGTTATATATTGAGATACTGGTTATATTCCTTCCATTTTATTAAATATTAAGTACCAATTATATGAGTATATGAACGCAATCTGCCGCTAATATCACTCCTAACGGCGCTGCAAAGCCTAGCGGCCAAGCACAGCATATGTGGCAGAATCAACGGCGGCAGAATAGCAATCCGCTCCGCTGAACTTACTTTCTCTTGCTACTTAGGATTGACCAAACCTGGGCCTAGCTATTTTGAAGAGCTTTTCCACAACTTTTAATATACCATTTGTCAAGATTTTTGTAGTATAAGCTTGCGAATATATATTATAGATTTTAGTATCGTATTATTATACAATAGACTTTGACAAACGAACGAAAAACCAATGTTTTACTCCTCAGCAAAAACAAAAACACAACATCGTACAAGTGCGGTTACTCTATTATTTGCCGTCAACTAACCGTCAACTGTTCGTTACAAATCCCGTTAAAATATAGAGGCTAAGGCCTCATGGTGTAAACACCATGAAAAAGTAAACAATTTTGACGAAAACGATCAATGTATAAGCTGATATTATTGACATATAAATCTCAACCCAATATGAATTTCCAATGGAATAAAATACCGTTGACTGAAATTGGTATACAAGCGAGTAGTTGACGAAAAACGCGTGAGCACTCCCGCGCATGGAGACATGCCATTGTTTTTGTTTTTCAACTAGGCCTGGGGCCTAGCCTAAACGAGGCCTAACTAGGTACTTTCGTGATAATAGTTATCGATGAACACTGGAATGAAAACTGCACATGATATAACAATACGGCCTAGGACAGATGATGTTCTAAATGAGGAAAACAGCAACGTTGATTTCGCCTCATATTGCTGTTGTCTAGGCCTAGCCTACTAGACTAGGAAGCTAGGCCCGGAGGCAAGGCCCGTGTTGAAAGGATTGCAAAGGACGGGCTTTCACAGCCCATCGCCTATTCAACTGAAAGCCATCCCGCTTGGACGCTGCGGACTAGGTAGGCCTAAGACTAACGTGTTGTTTTGTATAAATTATGTTTCAACAACGAACACAAAGACTATATAGGCCTACTAAGACTATATATGTTATGCGCGATTTGAACGATTTGCGCAATTTGAAATTGCGCAAAAAAATCCTTGCGCAATTTGAAATTGCGCAAAGAATTCTTGCGCAATTTTAAATTGCGCAAGGATTTTTTTGCGCAATTTCAAATTGCGCAATCAACTTGCGCAATTTCAAATTGCGCAAGAAAATCTTTGCGCAATTTTAAATTGCGCTGCACAATTTGTAAATTGCGCAAGATAGTTCTTGCGCAATATGACACCTTTGCGCAATTTGAAAACGAACTGTAAATTTTCCCATACATGGCTAGGCTAGGCCTAGGCAGAGGAGTTTAAAATTTAGTATTTTATTATATAAATAAGACCATTTCAATGAAGATAATGTTTAATACTCACTTTTTAAGTTTTTAATATTAGTTTAAGCTAGGCCATGTAACCTAGTCAGTATCAGTAGTCCAGACCCTAGCTAGGCTAGAGTAGTATAGCCGGCCGCCCGCGCCGCGCCCGCCTGGTGGAACACCACCGCTTCGTTTTCCTTCGTCGGTTCTTCGACGGTATGCTAACTTATAACAATATTTGCACTACTAAAATAAGGAAATGCGATATTTATCTTTAATTTTGAATCATTCTTAGAAATTACTATAAAAATATGGGTGTGCATGATTTCACAATCTGTCGAAAAACCTTGCGCAATTTGCAGATTACTTGCGCAATTTAATACGTTGCTTGCGCAATTTGAAACACATGTTTCAATTCAAATTGCGCAAGGATTTTTTTTGCGCAATTTCAAATTGCGCAAATCGTTCAAATCGCGCATAACATATATAACAACGTCTCGAGCCGAGTCAAACAAATGTTTTGATTCTGCTGTTTTAAAAATTTTAATAACTTTTTTTGCACTAAAAAATAATTAATACTAATAGCCTAGGCCTAGTGAGACAGGCCTAACCATCTAAATGATAAGCCTACTACCATATATACTATATATTAGGCCTACTACTAATAATAATCCTTCACCACAAATCTGTGTGCTTGGTTTTTTCAGAAAAAAAATCATACTCCCAAGCCAAGTCTGCTTCCGGGGTTTTTCCGCATCCGTCTCGTATGACAGTGACCTTTCTTCCTTTTTATATAGCACACCAAAGCAAGTATGCAGCATACCATACCACCCCACCCCTGCAACAAAAAAGTAACTTACCTTTACATGACGATGACGCACCCATTTTAAAATTAATGATGGACCTTTTACTTTTAGAGAGAACATGGCGCACCATGACTGTCTTTTGTGCTAAGTGACGACCATTGACACACCTTTGTTCATTTGTAAATGTCGCACCTCCCGGGGGAAAATACATCATTTGTAAATGATGCACCTCTCCTGAGGCAAAGTACAATTGACAAGTGCATTAATTGTACAAGGTAACTGAATTTCTTTCAGATCTTATAATCCAAGGAAAGTCAGGCACAGGGAAAACATGTGTATTTTCCGTGATTGCTCTAGAATCGTTAGACATGTCCAGCAATGCTTTGCAGGTCCTTATCCTTGCACCAACACGGGAGATTGCTGTCCAGATACAACAGGTAATCTTGGACATTGGTCAGGTGATGGAGAAACTCAAATGTCATGTGTTTATCGGGGGGACGCTGATTGGTCCAGATAAACAAAATTTGAAGAAATGTCATATTGCAGTTGGAACCCCAGGTGAGATTTTGAAAAAAACCGAATAAAAGCAGACCAATGGAACAAAAATCACTACTTCTATTTACCGGCAATTTAAGGTGAACAGATCTGTCAGCACATAATACTCTCAGATGTTGACTGCCCTCTCTGTAATAGTCTTTGCCATCTATAATAAAAAGGTGCAAGCACTGTGGTATGGACCCAAATCCTTTTCAGCCTTAATGAGGTAGAAAAATGACTCTAAATATTTTCTTAAATGTTGTTTTCCAATTTGAGGAGGTAATTTCAAATGAATATTCTAAATAAACAAATGTTTGTTTTATTGCTCATTATAGGACGTGTAGGTTTGATGGTTCCAGACTCAATCAGACTGTTTATTCTAGATGAAGCTGATAAGCTACTGGATGACAAATTTCAAAGCCAAATCAAGTAAGTGTAAAACACTACTTTAAAATATTGTATATATAGTAACTACCGTATATGCTCAGATATAATCCCATTTCCTAATTTAGGCTGTGTTTCGAAATTTCAAATTGCTAACTTATCAACTGAAGTCATTGATAGCTGGTACAGCTTGTATCATAATTTGTTTTGTTATTGTTAACATAATTAGCTTGTGTCGAAATACGAACTTGGTTCACTATTAAAAAAAGCAGGGGATTGTCCCCGGTGTTCTGATCTTGGGAGGTAGGCCTGTTGGCTGCTGTGGGTCTGTAGAGGCCTAATCCGAATTTCCTCAGTTGCAAGTTTGAGGATAACAAATGCCTTTAATTTCCCTTTTTATTTGATTTTATAGTTGGATTTATAATGAGCTGCCATACAGCAAGCAGATTGTGGCTGCCTCCGCAACTTACCCAGAATACCTTGCGCAACACTTGACAACGTACATGAGAGACGCAACCTTCGTGAGATTAAACCCAAAAGAGATTGCTTTACATGGTATTATATCTTGGCTTTCTTTTATGCTTGATAAAAACATTTCAACCAGATTACTGACAACAGAATGCTTAGGACACTTGGCTGTCATACAGAAAGACCTGGGTTTATTTCCCAACAACTCTTAGTCTACTCAGCTGTAAATGAGTACTTGGTTGAAAATACTAGGGAGGATAAGGCGGCATGGAAAGGAACTACCCACCCTACACATAATTGTAAAATAAGCTCTTAACGCTCATTCCCCTACCTACTGCTAAAATCATGTTAATATTGGTCTATTGGTGGTGAAAATCTTGCAGATACCCAGAGGTTTCGTTAGTGGGCGCTATGTTGAAATTGGGGTAGGGTGTGTGATCTAATATGTATATATGTATTCAAATGTTGATTTCTTCACTACTGTTACTCATATTTACTTTCCATTTTTTCAGGAATTCGTCAGTATTACAAATTAGTTGAATCTCATGATCTTCCTCATAAGTCGTTTGCTTTAAAGGTCAATGATCTTATTGACCTTTTGTCTAATGTGACCTTTCAACAGTGCTTGATCTTCTAAAATTTGCATACAAGGTAACATTTATTTGTATTGATCATTCTGGAATAAATTAGTAAATGTGTCTACACTATCAAACTTTATGTGACAAAATAATTTGATGTGCCCATATATGGACATGATGATGTCATATTACTACCATATTTGGGCATGTCACTGCCATATTTGGGCACAAATTCGAATTCTAAAGTGCCCGGTGATATACTGAATATAAATTATTTTTATATTTTTTTGAGCTGAAAACCTTTGTGATATTCTTTGTCAGAAAGGTTGGCCGAGTATGTTCATCTCTGGAGGGTTAGAACAAAAACAACGTCTTCACGCAATGTCAACGTTTAAGAAGTTTGAATGCAGAATTCTCATTTCAACTGATCTGGTAAACTATCAAATTTTGTTCAATATCTATTCTTTTGCATACATTGGGTGTTAAACTAGAATTGAGCAATCTATTATTTAACCTATTGTCCATTTTGTAAATGTCATTGTTGTGGTTATTTCTGGCAATAAAATTTAAAGTATTTAGCACTCCTAAGCCCTCCAATGCTGGTTAGTTAGTATTGGGACTGTTATGTTCTGGGGCCTCTGGGTGGTTTGGCCAGTGAGCGCTCATAGCCTAATTACATCCTAGACTATGTTAAACTATGATCTTTCAGACTGCAAGAGGTATTGACGCTGAGAAGGTGAACCTAGTGATCAATCTGGATGTACCAGTTGATGTCAAAATGTACATGCATCGCATTGGCAGAGCTTTGGAACCTATGGCGCTTCAATAACACTCGCTAGTTTCGGTAGAGAAGAACTCTTGCTTCACAGCATCCAGAAAGAGTGTCATGTACCTATTCGGCCATTACCAGGTTAGCTTACAAATGATTCTTAAAATCTGTCTACACTATCAAACTAGTTTGACAAAAAAGTGTGATTTGCCCAAGTATGGTAGTGATATGACATCATCATGAGCACATCACATTTTTTTGTCCCATAAAGTTTGATAGTGTAGACAGAGCTTTACATTATTCCAAAGTGCCTCCAGAATTGTCTGATCAATCTTGTCCATACAAATGGTTACCTGCTTAGGTCGAAGCACCAACTTCGCTGATTACAGGCTTGTTAAAAATAACCGGGCTAATAAAGTCTTTTAAACATATTTATATGGGATTTGCTCTATATGAATTAATACACATTGTATGTTGCAAATGTTACTTTTAAAGTTTACTAGTGTTGGTTCGCCATCTACAACTATGATGAAATTGACAAGTTCTTTGTATGAGCACAATGTCTCAACAATTCTACTAATTGCCTCGTCATCATAAAGTTATATCTATGATATCAAGGATTGTAACACTATAGTATATTTAACATATTTCCTCAAAGAATTTAAAGGAAAGTAGACCCCAAATTTTGCTCTTATGTGGAGGTTCTGATCTTAAGTTTCTTCATTGTTCTTTCAGATCCAGTGCCCTCTGACCTTTTAAGTCCAAATGTTGGAGTTGCTGCTATGAAGACAGACGGTGCATCTACTACAACACAAAAATGTGTAGAAAAAGCAGTGACCTTAAAACAGTGCAGTACGACGTCAAAAGGAAGTGCATCACCATCCCGCAAAATTTCCGGAGATTCCGCAACCTCTTTTAACGGACACGATTCTTTTCTAGCAAATGACAATGATTCATCTGGATAAAATTACACCGAATGCTGGTGCTATCCGGAAGATATCATCTTTACAGAAAGTACTGCTTGATGAAGACTGTCAGACAATTGACCCAAATTCTGTTTTTAGTATCATAACCTCTGAGATACCATCATTAAAAAAAACTTTAGGCTTGAGAAATCTCCAAAATGGTCGTTTGCAGATGCTGTAAAAGACTTTAGACATTTTTTAAGTACAGGTGAGATTGGAAATACAATGATTGAGAATACTAGCTGTAACTCTTATATAAAAAACAATGATTAGTCAGAACTTCAAGAAGCTAATTCTAAGAAAAGTATTATTTTGGAGCATTGTGACGTAGAAACCAAAGAGAATCAATCAGAAGAAATTAATTTGAATGATAACTTCCATATCATGAACGAAACTAAGTCTGAAAATAATTTATTTGTTGAAGAGTCCCCTGGTCCTTGTTTACTTCAGAAGGAATACAGAAAAGATAAAATTGAAGAATGTATGTTACCTGTGGAAGAACAAACTTATAAAGCAAATCTTACTTTGTTGAATAAAGAAAAAACAAAATAATTTTCAAAGGAATCTGTTATACCTAAAGCTGACTTTTGTCAGAAAAATGTAGATGCTGACAACATTTCAAGGATGTCTGTGGACGCCTTTAAGCTTTTGGTTCCCACACACTTTAGTTGGCGCAATGCAAGCGAGTTAAATGAGAAGCGGCAATAAATATAAATAATAATGTTTAATATTAATACAACAGAAAGCAAAGCTTGTGGGTGGGTTTAGATTACACAAACTTCTAATTCTATACCCTCTATAACAACAATCAAATTTGAGAAAAATGCTTGTGATAGTAGCCTACTTAGTAGGCTACATGATGATGTCATATCATTAACATATTTAATTAGCTTATCACTACCATGTTTGGGCACATCACATCATTATTTGTCAAACTAGTTTGATAGTGTAGATAAAGCTTTATACATTTTCTCCAAATGTCACGTTTCATCAACTGTTTACTTCAAAGCAATGTTGCCACACAATCGGTTGAAAGGACTTCACACATGAACAACCCACATAAAAAAAAACAGAGACATAATACTATACTTTAATCATATTTATAATATTTCGAAAACTGTCCAGTTTTTGGCTATGGTTTAATCACGAAATGTTTGTCCTCACTGCACGTCGCGGTACAACCTCTGATTGGTTTTTTGATTTGCACTCGACATCAATCTTGCAACGGAGATAGTCATGGGTTATATAAAAAGTTCGTAAACCAAATATTTATTAAATTATGCCTTATTAAATGTTTTAAAATTTACCTCTGGATCAAAGGGCTATAAAATGTGAAATTTCCAGAGGGCGTCATTAAACTATAAAAGCAGGAACCGAGAAAAAAGGGCAGCATTACCGTTTAGAGAGGTGACAATTGTCAATAAGGTAGGCACAATTTTAAAGTAAAATAAAAGCAAGTCGTGGATTATTTTCGTTCACTTCCATTTGTAATAATAAACATTTATAGGATTATTTATAGAGGCTACATAACTATATTGTTATATCTTTGTAAAATTTGAAGTATGGCTCTACATTTATTCGTTTTCTTTCATTAGCGTTCAAAATCGTACATCGACTTTGCCACCTGTATTGTAACAATGGGAATGGGAATTATTCGTTAAGGTGATCATTACTATAACCTTTTGCTACGTTTTTATTCTAAGCATACTCTAGCCCTGACGGTCCCTACACAATCCCATGTTATATACAGTTAGCCTACGTAATATTCTTCATTATTCTACTATTACTAATTTGCCGAATAATTACAAGCATATTGTTGGTACCTTATTATATTTTTACTCTGGAATACCTAATTTAATCAAAAAGTTTTTTAATGCATTTTAATTTTACTTTGCAGCTATTAGGCTACATCAGTTTCCACGATGGATACTGTACCTACGAGTCCAATTGTATCATCGTATTCGGGATTGTCAACGCACACGAGTCTGCTAATTTCCAGTTTATTGATCAATATAGTAATGTAATTGTTATAAGACCCTATATACTGTTGTTAGTTTTCGATTTTTGTCTATCCAATCCAAGTAAACTTTTGTAGTGAAAGTCCTACAGTTAAATTAGTGTTAATGTATATAAGCCCATGAAGTAATTTATAGTTCTTCCATAACCATCCTAATTACATGTAGGCCTACATGAATACAGTAAAGATAAAATCGTAACATTTTATATCTTATCTGTTTTGTACTGTATTTGCATTGTATTTCAGTAATAAACGGCTACTACCTGTAAGGAAACACATTTCTGTACTCTATGGTAATCATTAATTAAAATAATATTAATTATTTGCCTATCTACAGACGTACCACCATTTTCAAAACTCTTTCAATAGGCCTATATTCTAGCAATACTTTCGAATTCCTAAATAACAGTGGACTTTTTTTTTTTAACTTCAGATTACGGACGTAGGCAACGTAACACTTGCAAGTGTATTTAAAATATAGGCCTAGTCTTTAATTTTATTACAATGAATTTTACTGACCGCCGCATACATAGCATATTTATAATAAGCATTTAGCCTACCATGACTTTCTTTCAATATCAATCCTTTGTGTACAAATGGATTTAAAACATAAAAAAATAAGACTTCAATTGCAATTCCTGCATATTATTTTACCTTAGGCCTACGTTTGACAAGTTTTCTCGGCGCGGTTGAAATCAACATCATCATTCGCGGTACTATACGTACCATTTATTTGTATCAACAAAATATATATAATTATACAGTAATTCTTTCACAAGAATATTTCTATAAACGTATTTGATACAAAACGGGTATGCAATGAGCCGAAGCTCTTAAACGCATTATCCTATAATACAGATATCTAATTAGCAAATTAATAAAACAATAAAAGTACAAATAGAAATAAAAAGTAAAAGTAACAAAAGTGAACTCTACATTTATTTATTAATAGTAGTTGTATTTCCTTTCTAAATTTTCCGATTTTAGTTTACACTTTATGTTTTCAGGTAAACGGTGCCAAATATTTGCCCCTCTATAGACAATACTCCTATATTTGTTCTTTTTAGAGGAATACGGAAATCGCTCTTCTTCTGCGTACCATACTCTTGTACAGATTTCATTTTTGTAAAAAAAGGGTTAAATGAAACTGGTAAATTGCCCATACAGAATTGAAACATAAATACAGCAGTGTACTTCTCATACAAGTCAAAAATATTCAATAGGTTTTTGTTATAGAATAAATTTGTTGATGGATGCGGATAGTGCACTTTACATATAATTCTGATCGCTCCTTTTTCGAAGTATGTATTCTATGTAGCTTCGTTGCCCCCGCAACTCCCCAAATAGTTATTGCATATATTAGGTGAGGTAAAATTACCGAGTTGTACATTATTAACAAAACATGAACAATATATTTAAGTTTCACACCCGTCGAAGGAGACGGTTACTATAATGCTAGTAGAATATCCAATATTATTTCCAAGTATAATGGCATTTTATTTAGATTAAAACAAACACTTGCACCAAACTTTATTTTCTTTGTATCACGCATTAGTTCTCCCATATTTAAATTACCGTAACCGTAACCAATGTGAGTGAGTGGCCGAGCGGTTAAGACAGTGGAACTATAATTACGTAGCCATAACATCGGCAAGGGTTCGAGGCTCACTTACTCCATGGTTCTGGTGGTAAAACATAAGGACTATAAACCGTAGGTCCAGTGTACACATCTAGCTCGTGTGCACTTTAAAGAACCTAGTACATCTTTCGAGACGAGTAGGGGGTTACCCCGGTGTATTAGTACATCACAGCCACTGATCACCAACCACCAACTGGGCCCTCTGGGAGACCAGTCTTTGACTGAAGAGGTTACCCAGTATAAATATATATTTCAATTATTTGGGCAGATGTTATAGGCCTAATCTGAAAATCATTCACTTAGGCCTAAAACAAAAGAACATAATTAGACTACTCTGTTCAAACTGGCTGGTCCATACTGCACCTTTATTTTTTTAGTTACAAACCTTTATATTAAAACATTCTATGATATTCATAAATGACAAAAAGCAATTTTTAAATGTTCAATTTCGTTAATAAAAAAAAGTGATATATAGAGATGATATCATATCACTACCATATTTAAGCATAACACTACCATATATGGGAACATCACATTTTTTGACAAATAAAGTTTGATAGTTTAGAAAATGCTTTAAGTTTTAAACCAGTATCGTTATAAATTTTTTTTTTTATGAATTTTAAATAGGTTGAATGATAAAAAATCGTTCAAGATCCGCCCGTGAGAGGTATAAAGCTCTCGTTTTGAACCATAAAAATACCAACCTTAAAATTATATAAATCATAAAAATGGTAAAAATTAATTACGTGTTTTCCGGGATTATAATAATCATTAGGCTTATTACATTTAATTGCCTAGAAACTGTACTCTTTAGTTACCATGCTATACGGACTATCTTCAGAAGGTTCGAAATAGCACTGATCTAACGTTGGTAAATTATCAGGTGAACGTGGCTAGAGTGGTGCAAAACCTTTATTTCAGGACTGTGATTATGATACTAAATCAAGACAAAAACAAATTTAGGTTTGTTTCGTTTATATACTTTATATATCAAGCATGGATGATGGAGGTATCAAAATACGGGATTGCATGAGCACAAAATGGAAAAGCATAGTATAGGCTTTGCCATTTAGTGGCCCTGCTGCAATAATTGTCCACATCCAAACTTCTAGTGCGTGTTTCTGATGTGTTGTGTGCGGCGATTGGCCAGTTCTTGTTAGTTCATGTCGGAGTCACAGTAACAAGAAAGCTGATTGGTTGTACAGGTATTTGTTTGTGATTGGTCAAAACCACCTGTTGGTGTTGTGTGCGGCGATTGGCCATTTTTTTGTTTCTGATTAGTAAACTGTTTCTGATTGGTCAAAAGACAACACGTTCGTTATTTTGCCGCCAAGAATACAAGATCCACTTTTCAATCTTTCCGTCCGCCATTCAACACACCAAAAATAAAAAGATCAAAATCAAAAAATCAAAATCAAACCATGACTCGATTACAAACGTGAGTATTGTTTAAATCTTATTAATTCAATAGTAAACCTCCTAGGCCCTACTGTTGTCTTTTATAGCAAATGGTTTGCAATAAATCAAGAAGACTGAGGTTAGTTAGCCGAGACCGTTTGGGTCCATGGGTGCAGATTAGTGTGTACGGTCGGGCCACACTGACACTTTGTGGATTAGGCATAGACAGCTTGTTCATAATTATTAGAACATATGCTAGCCTAGTTGGGCTAACACAATACCGTTTGGGCCTAAAAAATCTAGCCTACACTTTGTTAATTTTATATAAAACTAATATTTTATATATATAAAAGGATCCCAATGAAAATAAGTGATTCTCTTTCTATTAATAATGGTATGTTAAATAGACACATACATGCTGCCAACACTCCCATTTTAGAAGGCTTATTGAGAGAAATGTGCCTCTTGTTGTTCAGGTTCCTTGTGTCCTAGTATCAACAACGACGGTTTCTAGTCAGATGGGGTAACTGTTTATCGGATAGTTTCCCAGTTACAAATGGTGTAAGGCAAGGGGGTGTAATGTCTCCTCTATTATACAATATATATGTTGACACTCTCAGTACGTCTCTTGGTAAAAGTAGATATGGATGTTATTTTAACAATGCATGTTTTAATCATTTATGCTATGCTGATGATTTGGTTGTGTTAGCTCCCTCTGCCTCAGGCCTTCAAAAACTGGTTAACACGTGTGTAGGTTTTTGCATGATATTATTTATAATAATAAAACTTAGACTCATATCCTAGCCTAACATGTGCTTCCAGTTTTCCATATTTTCTCCCGGATTACAAATATAACTGACCATCTGTGGTTATAATTGTTTGATTTGACAGAAAGGGGATTCCTCTCACAAGATCTTTGTTACCTCTCGATAATAGATAGAGGGCGCATTTGACCTTTCAAAAAACACCACCTATTAATTGATGCATGGTCTATAATAACAGGTACAAGGTACACATTTATCAGCCATGTCTTTTTTAAAATAAAACACTATTTTAAATTTTTCTGCAACCCGACGGATCGTTTTTATCATTATGAAATATTTAGCATCCCCCCCCCCCCCACCTGATTTATAATGCTGGATCCGCCCCTGAATAATATAAATGTATCTATGCCTAGGCTTCTGTGATTGTTGTATTTTAAACAATTTATATATCATGGTAGCACATCCCTTAAAAACTCGCATTGTATATTTTTTTTAAAATAAATGCAAACGTCTAAAAAAATATATTAACCCCATGAAAACCAAATAAAAGCGATTAAACCCTGTAGTGTATGATTTGAATGTAAATTCAACAAATTATTAATTAATGGTCTATTTTTAGGGTAAAACCGCATTTTTTAGTGAAAATAATAATTGTTAAACTCTGCAAACCTCAAAACACATACACATCCCATGAAAGCCAAATAAAATCAATAAAATCCTGTATTGCATAAATTGAATTGTATGTAAATTCAACAAATTATAATTTGTTGTTGTTTGGACAACCTATTTTTGGGGTGAAACATCATTTTTTTGGTTAAAAATAATTGTTAAACTCTGCAAACCTCAAAACACATACACATCCCATGAAAACCAAATAAAATCAATTAAATCCTGTATTGCATTAATTGAATTGTATGTAAATTAAAAAAATTATAATTTGTTGTTGTTTGGACAACCTATTTTTGGGTGTAAAACATCATTTTTTGGTTAAAAATAATTGTTAAACTCTGTAAACCTCAAAAACACATAGGCATCCCATGAAAACCAATTAAAAGTAATTAAATACTAGTAGTGTATGAATTGAATTGTATGTAAATTCAATAAATTATAATTTTGTTGTTGTTTTAACAACCTAGTTTTGGTGAAAAATAATTATTAAACTCTGCAAACCTAAAAAACACAGACGTCCCATGAAAACAAAATAAAAGCAATTACATCCTGTACTGTATGAATTGAATTGTATATGAATTCAACAAATTATTGACTGTAAAGTAACAACCTATTTTATGGGGTAAAACATCGTTTTTTTGGTATAAATAATTGTTTAACCGATCAAACCTAAAAAAAAACCAGAAAACCAATTAAAGCAATAAAATCATGTAGTTTTTTTGTTCTTTTAAAAACCTATTTTTGAGGTAAAACATCATTTTTTTTCTTTAAAATAATTGTTAAACTCTGTAAACCTCAAAAACACATAGGCATCCCATGAAAACCAATTAAAAGTAATTAAATACTAGTAGTGTATGAATTGAATTGTATGTAAATTCAATAAATTATAATTTTGTTGTTGTTTTAACAACCTAGTTTTGGTGAAAAATAATTATTAAACTCTGCAAACCTAAAAAACACAGACGTCCCATGAAAACAAAATAAAAGCAATTACATCCTGTACTGTATGAATTGAATTGTATATGAATTCAACAAATTATTGACTGTAAAGTAACAACCTATTTTATGGGGTAAAACATCGTTTTTTTGGTATAAATAATTGTTTAACCGATCAAACCTAAAAAAAAACCAGAAAACCAATTAAAGCAATAAAATCATGTAGTTTTTTTGTTCTTTTAAAAACCTATTTTTGAGGTAAAACATCATTTTTTTTCTTTAAAATAATTGTTAAACTCTGCAAACCTCAAAAACACATAGGCATCCCATGAAAACCAATTAAAAGTAATTAAATACTAGTAGTGTATGAATTGAATTGTATGTAAATTCAATAAATTATAATTTTTTGTTGTTTTAACAACCTAGTTTTGGTGAAAAATAATGATTAAACTCTGCAAACCTAAAAAACACAGACGTCCCATGAAAACAAAATAAAAGCAATTACATCCTGTACTGTATGAATTGAATTGTATATGAATTCAACAAATTATTGACTGTGAAGTAACAACCTATTTTTTGGGGTAAAACATCGTTTTTTTGGTATAAATAATTGTTTAACCGATCAAACCTAAAAAACCTCAGAAAACCAATTAAAGCAATAAAATCATGTAGTTTTTTTGTTCTTTTAAAAACCTATTTTTGGGGTAAAACATCATTTTTTTGGTTACAAATAAATGTTAAACTCTGCAAACCTCAAAAACACATACATCCCATTAAACCCCCCTAAAAAATTGATTAAGAGTCCTGTAGTGTATAAATTGAATTGTATGTAAATTCAACAAATTATAATTTGTTGTTGTTTGAACAACCTATTTCATGATGGTGTCATATCACTACCATATTTGGGCATATATCACTAGTTTGACAAAAATGGTACACAGAGCTTTACACAATTTAATTTTGATCACATATTCCTGGCAAGATCTCTTGAAACATTTCATTTATTTAAAAAAGATATATATAAATTTTCATTGCGCAAGTGTTGATATTTTTCAAAATTGATAAGGAAATGTGTTTTTGGAAAGTTTACAGAGTCTGTATCATGCGTACACGGATAACGATATTTTTGTTTTCGTTATGACCTTGAACTTTCACCTAAAAAAGTTGACCAGGTGTGGATTCATCATCTCCACCCACTTTATTTTACCATTTTTAGTCTCCACCCCGCCCACCACATATTTTTTTTTAAAATTCCTGGATCTTCCACAAAATCACTGGTCATCATTATAGGTTGCGCTATAGGGGTTATACTAACAAATAAGGTGATTTGGAGGTACATTTATTATTTGTGATTTGCATAAAAAAATATATTCAATATTTAGGAAAATGTGTTTTTGAAAAATTTACAGAGACTGTTTCTCCTACTTTCAATTTGATAGGATATTGATATGTAACACACGTTAATAGAATCTGGACCAATTTCATATAATGGACCATATTGATTAAAGTTTAATTTGTTTCACTCATTTATTATTATATTTTGTTTCTGTTTTTAACAGACTGTTAAACGAAGCACACAACTTTTTGTGCGAGGGAGTTTACCGTCCCTACGGTAGAGTTGCCCGGATAGATGAGGAAGTAGTATTTCGACAACGAGAATGTCGACGGTTTCATCCTTATGGCCGAACTGCAAGAGGTTTTAATCGCTCCCCACTACGTGTGCCTATACCACCACCACCACAACCACGACCACCACGCAGACGAAGACCACAGCATCATTCACCACCACGACCACAACATCATTCACCACCCAGACCACAAACACCACCAGACAGAATACAGTTCAGACGCACGAGACAACAACGACAACGTGAAGAACGTGAACGCCTCATTAGATTACGCAGACTACAACATTCCCCACCAAGACAACAGCATTCACCGCCACAACATCATTCACTGCCTCAGCGACGAAAATGTCCACGACAATGCACCACTTCACCTTCATCATCACTTACTTGTTCATCGTCTGAATGTGCATTTCGCCCACCTCCTAATTTGCCTCCTTACAATGCAGAGATGGAAAGACAGAGGGCAGTAGCGAATTGGCATCAGATGTGCGTGGCAGGTGGGCATTTTGATATGCTAGGCATCCCAAATCCAGGAGCCGATGATGGTGGGCCTGCGGCTGCGGCAGCGGCCGTGCCTCCTGCTCCGGCTGTTCCGGTAGTGGTGCCGGATGTGGCTGTAGTGGTGCCTGTGCCGGACGTGGCTCCGGTGCCGGATGTGGCGGCCGTGCCTGCTGTTGCAGCTGGCGTGTACAGAACTCGATCGGGAAGAATAAGTCGGCCACCAGTTAGGTATTCACCATATTAGTAAACTTTTTTTCTTTTTCTTTATTAATATTATTCATTTTTTTATGATGCACACCCCAAGTCCCCGTCTACCTGCAAGAAGGTAGATAATTATTAAAGAAAAAAACATTACTGAAATACAGTAATAACAGTCCCCACAGATGTTATCGGGCCATTTAGGCAATGTTAACTCAGATGTAACTTTTAATTTTTCTTATCATGAATAAATGGAATTAGCTCTTTTCAAACAAATTGCAAAATTAATAGTTGACCCTATTGAATCTTGTTTGGTTTAACCTAAAAATTGATTACAAAAATGTTTTACATTATATTATCAAGAAATTAGAAAATTAATAAAAACAATTATTTTATATGTACAATATAAATAGGAAGGATCCATCTTTCAAACATAGTAATTACTAATCTACAAGGAGTAAAAATGTTTGGTTGTAAGGTTGATGCACAGTCAATCCAGTTCATTAATCAAAACACAACACTGCATGTCATAAATTTCTTCTTTCCATGACACGACAACATGACGACATGACTATGCTGCTGGACTATCCACTCTTTTTGGAATATTTTTATTTACTTGCGACTCTCTACGGCCTAAATATCCAATAGCACTCTTTTCTCCTGAATAAGAAAAAATTTGTTTATTTTATGGCACCCATTCAAAATTTCTTCTTAAAATTGGATGTACATAAAATATTACATATTACAAACTTCATGTCGCTTACAAGGTTGTGAGCTTGCCTTGTTTATCATATCCAGTACACTTCCACATGTCTTTTATGATGTTTGCTAACAATTCTCTTATCAAAGTATGCCCTAGCATAATCACGACTGTGACATAGTCACGTATTCTTAACTTCTTTTATACGTTTTTAAGCGCAAATTCATGAATTCACAGTGCAAGCCAATGATATATAAATTGTTCAGGAGCATCTTACGCCCGTATTCTTAAACCGGACTTTAGTCGTAGTTCGAAGTTCGACTTGAAAAAGTCGTAGTTCGAGCTATTACTTCAAATTCGATTAAAAAACGAAGTAGTCGAAGTTTGCAGTTCGACTTAATGAAGTCGAGCTTTTAGTCGAGTTGCACACGTCTGGGTAACAAAGGCTATACATTGGCCAATGACAAGAGAGTATTTGAGGAGCAGACGAAATTTTGCGCATTGATATCACTTTCCATTTTCTTACAACACTTTTTACGCATCAGGACTATATACATAAAAAATAATTTTAATCGTTAATTATTAGAACAAGATCAGTATTAATTTAACAGTGAAGTACAACAAACAAAATCTTCAAAATATATTTAAGAACCATGGCGGTACGGTAACTTTCATATTTTCTAGGCCTCCAACAAAGTATGATCGCGACGAACCACGCACTTCATAGCGTGACAAGAAAGCGCTAGGCCCCCTAAACATTCCATCGCGTGGTGAATTGCCGCATTTCCCATTGTCACTATGGCGTGACGTAGTTCAAGTCGGACTTGCGCGAAGAAAATAATGTAATTTGTATACAGTTGTAAATAAAGATGATTTTCATTATTATAACTTATACCAATGTATATTTAATTAAGCTAATATAAATATATATATTTCATTCTTCAATATCTGACCAATATAACAACTCAATGACTGTTACGTTTTTTATAAACATCGTTTAAAAACCATTTAATCGACCATTTAGCCTGCCCCCTCCAGGACTAAAAAAATTGATCAAAATCCGTCTCGATTTAGTCGAGGTTGGCCTGATTTAGTCGGTGATTTAGTTGAAGTTCGGTTTATGAATTAAAATGACGTCATTTTTTTAGTTTTAGCTCGAACTACGACTGAAGTCCAGTTTAAAAATGCGGGCGTAAGGCCTAAATGTATTCATATTATTATAGACCATACAGCAATTAAACTTATCGTGTCGAGTAATTTAAGTCCAAAAAGGTTAGCTTATATTATTTTCATTGGGATCATCCTTTTTATAAAGGCATAATCTAAAATAAAATTACAAAGTATTGATTTCTTTTTATAAAAGGTCCAAACTGTCTACTTTGTGTTGGCCTAGCTTATCATTTAATTAGTCCACAACATGTGCAGTATGGCCCGATCTGCACCCAATCGTCCGTGGAACCAAACGAACCAATTATGTCCATAGGGATGAAACTGGTGAAACTCGCATTTCTTCATCTATCTTGGTCTCCGTAAGGAATGGTATTCAACGCCCTTTACAAAATTTTAGTTTAGTTTAGTAATCTTTGGTTACAAATTATTTTTTTTTTAGGGACGGTAAACTCCCTCGTATACAAAGTTGTGCCCCTCGTTTAACAATCTGTTAAAAACAGAAACAAAATATAATAAGTGAAACAAATTAAACTTTAATCAATATGGTCCATTATATGTAATTGGTCCAGATTCTATTAACGCGTGTCACATATCAATATCCTATCAATTCTAGGCTTAATATTTTCAAAAAGTTTTTGTTTACTTTCTGTTGTGTCCTTGTTGTGATTTCGCCTAGAACTAACAGCCGTAAGATGAGCCGTGTATTTTTGCCTCACTCTTATAGCATTTGCACAAAGTCACATGTGTAAAAATATTGATAATTCAGTAGTTTTCTGCTGTTCCAAATTTTCAATCTTAGTATGTTACTTCTTCATATCCAGCTTTAGATGTGTGAACAAAATTTAAAACTGCGGGCTTATTAAATTAATAAAAGTGTTAGATAAGATTTAAACATTATCCTCAGCACGTTTGTAAGCGACTCATGTTTGCTGTTTTTTGTTTGTTTAATTGATTGTGTTTTTTCTTCGTCTTCTTCTTCTTCTTCTCTGTGCGGATGTGTTCATCTATCCGGACAACTCTACCATAAGGAACAGTATTCAACCCCCTTAACGAAATTGAAGGCCTCCTTTTGTAATCTTTGGTTACAAAGTATTACTTTTTTTTATAAAAGCCCTGAATTGTCTTATATTGAACAAGATGTCTAGTCCACATCTATCCAGGTATCCATCCTTTGCATCCAGCACACTGAACACTTTAGCTTGACACAAATCTTAACGCCTCGTCTAGTGTCGGATAATGTCTGCATTTAATCACAGCATTGATATCCCTAGGATCTAGGCTTAATATTTCCAAAAAGTTTTTGTTAACTTTCTGTTGTGTCCTTGATGTGATTTCGCCTTGAACAAACGGCCGTAAGATGAGCCGTGTATTTTTTCCTCACTTTTATCGCGTTTGCACAAAGTCACATGTGTAAAAATATTGATAATAATTAGTGTATAGATCCGCCTATCGGTACATCCGGTTTCCCACATTTACTACAAATCTAAACGACTCTTCATCATCGGATAATGTTTGCATTTAATCGCAGCATTGAAATCTCTAGGATTTTTGTTGCATTAACAGCCGTAAGATGAGGCATCTTTTTCTTTGCTCTATGATGATCCCATTTGCACAAATCAGAAATTTATTCTCCTATTGCACTTGTTCTGCTAAGTTCTTACCCACAGTCTGTCTAGGCCATCCTAGGAAAAGTAACTCGCACTGTAAACAGAAAAGTATAATGTGTGCCACTTATCAATGTGACCTGTGTCAATGTGTACAGCACTGGGTCTCTCACCCCGCACAAACATGCCATCATCACCCAACTATTCTTAGCAAAGGGTAATTTGGAAAAGTAGGGAAGATACTTACTATTAAAAAAAATTAGTCTTGTGTCCTGTTTTGCATACCAATATGATATTGCGAGGGACATGACATATCATGAGTGACACGACATTGTGAAACGACAGGACTTTAACTATACCTCTTACAAGTTGGACAAAGATTTTTCATATATAATAAGGTACAGGAAAACTATTTGCTTTGAGATCATTTCATTTTTTAAATATACAGCTCTTGAAAACTTCTCTTGAAAAATTGTTATGCTTAAATCGTCGGTGAGGCAACCATTTTTGAAATTTTAAAGTTCTCATTTATTTTAAATATTACTTCTGAGAATTAAGTATATTATACTAAGGTACTCTTCAAATACAAATGATGTACCATGCTTTGCCATATGAATCTTTTCAAAGACATTTAAAAAATAAACAACTAACCAACCAAGGCATCAACCTTTTCAAAGACATTAAAAAAAACAACCAAGGCATGGACCTTTTAAAAGACATTAAAAAAAACAATAAATAAATCTGAAAAATAATAACTATGGATCTTAGAAGACAAAATTTGGTCAGTTTTATTTTAAAACGTTTTTAGAATTTTGTTTTATTTAGAATTTTATGTTATAAGCTCTACAGACTTTTAAAAATCCAAAACGTGTATAAACGTTTTGTTTGCTTGTTTGTACTTTGTAAAACTACCTCCTCTCCGACTCCTGTACATCCCCATGCTTTTTGTTTTGTTTTGGTTGTTCTGCCCACTAAGAGGCAAACCGAAAAGGCCAATTTGGTTAGACTTTGGAGTTCTCCAATGATTTGACATGGAATTACCTATGGAAATTGGTTATTAACCACTGGACAAATGCATGTAGAGTAGACTCTACCATTGTTAAAGTTCGTCTACTGGTGTTAGCGTTTGTCTACTGGTGTTAGCGTTTGTCTACTGATGTTATAGGGGATCTACTTCACACTCTTAATAGCGTTAGGCTAGCACTCTTGGTAGCGTTAGGCTCGCACTCATAATAGCGTTAAGCTTGCACTCTTACTAGTGTTAGATTCACACTCTTAATAGCATTAAGGCTCGCACTCTTACTAGAGTTAGGCTTGCACTCTTTAATAGCAGTAGGCTCGCATTCTTAATAGCGTTAGACTCGCATACTTAATAGAGTTAGTTCGCATTCTTAATAGCGTTAGGCTCGAATTCTTAAAAGAGTTAGGCTCGCACTCTAGCAGCTGTGGGCTCGCACTCTTTAGCAGCTGTAGGCTTGTACTTTAGCAGCTGTAGGCTCGCACTCATAATAGCGTTAGGCTCGCACTCTTACTAGAGTTAGGTTCGCTCTCTTAATAGCCGTAGGCTCGCATTCTTACTAGCGTTAGACTCGCACTCTCATTAGCGTTAGGCTTGCACTCTTTAATAGCAGTAGGCTCGCATTCATAATAGCGTTAGGCTCGCATTCTTAATAGAGTTAGTTCGCATTCTTAATAGCGTTAGGCTCACACATTCTTAATAGCGTTAGGCTCGCACTCTTTAGCAGCCGTAGGCTCCCACTCTTTAGCAGCTGTAGGCTCGCAATTTATAGCAGGTGTAGGCTTGTACTCTTTAGCAGCTGTATAGGCTTGTACTTCTTTAGCAGCTGTAGGCTTGCGCTCTTTAGCAGCTCTAGGCTCGCACTCTTTAGCAGTGATAGGCTGGTACTATGTAGGCTGGTACTTCTGTAGCAGCTGTAGGCTCGTACTTCTCAGCTGCGGTTGGCTTGTACTTCTGAAGCAGCTGTAGGCTTGTACTTCTTAGCAGCTTCTTCAGCAGATGTAGGCTCGTACTCTTCGGTAGGCTCGCACTCTAATGTAGGCATGTCCTCTATGGTTGGATCGCACTCTTTGGTAGGATCGCACTCTTCGGTAGGATCGCACTCTTCCGTAGGCACGCACTCTTCCGTAGGCACGCACTCTTCCGTAGGCACGCACTCTTCCGTAGGCACGCACTCTTCCGTAGGCACGCACTCTTCCGTAGGCACGCACTCTTCCGTAGGCACGCACTCTTCCGTAGGCACGCACTCTTCCGTAGGCACGCACTCTTCCGTAGGCACGCACTCTTCCGTAGGCACGCACTCTTCCGTAGGCTCGCACTCTTCAGTAGGCTCGCACTCTTCAGTAGACTTGCTCTAGCATTGGTAGGCGTGCTCTAACATCGGTAGGCACACTTTAACATCGGTAGGCGCACTCTAGCAATGGTAGAGTCTACTCTACATGCATAGTCTGGTGGTTAGTATCCAATTTCTGTGGGTATTTTCATGTCAAATTGTTGGAGTACTTCATAGTAAAATCAAATTGACCTTTTTGGTTTGTCATCTTAGTTGGCAGAACAACCAAAACAACACTTAAGCATGAGGATGTACGGCTCTTGGAGAAGAGGTGGTTTTTGTTTTGTTTGTATTCTTTTTTTTTTTCTTTTTTTTTTAAAGTTTATAAACGTTTTGGTTTTTTAAAAGTCTGTAGATCTTTGTATTCTAAATATTATGTTTTTATAATTTGTTTACTGGTGTGTTGGGATAAAATTGTATGCATTTATATGCAGATAACATATTTTATAGATTCTGTTATTTATTAGTAAAATATGATACTGTAAAATATACTACAGTATAACAAACCAGGACAAAACATCTGACCATAATGAACCATAATATTGCAATTTGTTACAATAGCTAATTCCATTTATTTATATATGTATTTTGACTATATTGCATTTTCAGTAACGTGTAGTACTACAACTAGAAAACTTTACCCTCTGTGTCTATGGCAGTTTTACAAACACTACTTTTCTGTCATAACAGCTTTTACTAATAAGATATTGGATCTGTAACAAGACCTGACCCTAAACCCATACTGTTTGTATGTGGTCAAAATGTGGCATCTTGACCTGCCACTATCCTTGTTTGCATGGACCAATGTGTTGTCAAATCGTGGCAGCTTGGCCTGCTGAATCATTAGGCTAGCTGCACACTCCTGCAGCATTAGACTAGCTGCACACTCCTGCAGCATTAGGCTGGCTGCACACTCCTGCAGCATTAGGCTGGCTGCACACTCCTGCAGCATTAGGCTGGCTGCACACTCCTGCAGCTTTTTGATCATTCAGTGTAGTGATCATTCTCGTCATTTGCTTATGGTTCAGACCAGAAACCTAATAAATTGAAGTCCATAGAATGAATTCAAAATATTAAATCAAATATTATTTCCCTTTTATTATTTCAATGCTATATGTCTTTACCTAATCTTTAAACATTCTTAAACCTTTGCTTGGTTATAAGACATAATGGTGATATTGTTTCACCTGTGCTCAAACGTCACTCTTTTTGTAGTCCTATCACCTAGAACTTTGCTGCTTCCAGGCTGGCTTCACACACCATTTGCATGTGTGGTCAAAAGCTGGCTTCACAATCCTGCATCCTTTTGATTATTCAATGTAATGATCTCGGACTTTCCTTGTGGTTCAGTCACAAAAGCTGTCTTCACACTCCTGCAGCATTAGGCTGGCTTCACACTCCTGCAGCATTAGCTGGCTTCACACGCCTGCAGCATTAGGCTAGCTGCACACTCCTGCAGCATTAGGCTGGCTTCACACTCCTGCAGCATTAGGCTGGCTTCACACGCCTGCAGCATTAGGCTGGCTTCACACTCCTGCAGCATTAGGCTGGCTTCACACTCCTGCAGCATTTGGCTGGCTGCACACTCCTGCAACATTAGGCTGGCTGCACACTCCTTTGGATTATTCAATGTAATGATCTTGTCCTTGTGGTTCAGTCACTGCTCTATTGACATGACCAGAAATGAATTTGAAATATTAAATCAAATATTATTTACCTATGCAATGTCTTTACCTTATCTTTAAAGATTCTTAAATCTTTGCTTGGTATAAGACATAATGGTGGTATTGTTTCACCTGTGCCAATAACGTCACTCTTTTTGTAGTCCTATTACCTAGAACTTTGCTGCTTCAAGGCAGCATGCAGAAGTTTTTTTTAAAAACAAATCAGAGCTTTGCACACTATCCTCTTATATCTAAATCTTTTTCTCATTTCCATTTTTAATGCTATAAGCTTCTTGCTTAAATACATATGTACCAACATTAGGTATGCTGTGTCTCTTACTTTTCAATTGCATCAACCATTGATTGTAGATTGTTGTATAGTGCTGTTATATGCAGCACTAGGTCTTAAAAACAATCTTTTTTTAAACCTGCCCATTCCCATTCTTGGTGCTATAAGCTTCTTGCTTAAATACATTTGTACCAATATTAGGTATACTGTGTTTCCTTTTTCTTTCCTTTTTAATTGCTATCGACCATTGATCGTAGATTGTTGTATAGTGCTGTTATATGCAGCACTAGGTTTTAAAAACAATCTTTTTTTAAAGCACTGTTCCTTTTCTTATAACCCGTAAGGCCTAGCTTGTATAGTGTTTATGAATTGCCTTTATGCAATATAATCAGCATAGTTCTAATTGATAACCCGATAGTTATCTTAAAAAAAATATCTCCATCAAAAATATCTTTATCAAAGCCATTTACATTTTCAAAATGGCCAATTCTGTGGATGACTTGTATCCTTTATTTTCAACTATATCCCGGCATTCTTTTGAACATTCAGTGTAATGATCTCGTCCTTTCCTTATGGTTTAGTCACTGCTCTGTTGACATGACCAGAAATTATTATCTACCTTGATTATTTCAATGTTGTTGAATAAACAAAAATCCATACTGTTCTTAAACCTTTACTTGGTGTAAGACATAATGGTGATATTGTTATCACCTGTACCAAAACATCACTTTTTAAAAAAGCAACCATTCTGCATGCTTTAATAGCTTTGCACACTACCCTCTTGCATCTAAACCTTGATTATTTCAATGCTATATGTCTTTACCTAACCTTTAAAGATTCTTAAACCTTTACTTGGTATAAGACAAAATAGTGATATATTGTTTCCCCTGTGCCCAAACATCACTCCTTTTGTAGTCCTATAACCTAGAACGCTAATAACCACTTTTGCATGCTCTAAGAGCATGCAGAAGTGATTGTTAAAGCACTATTCCTTTTCTTACAACCCGTAAGGCCTAGCTTGTATAGTGTTTATGAATTGCCTTTATGCAATATAATCAGGCATAGTTCTAATTGATAACCCGATAGTTATCTTTAAAAAAGGATCTTCATCAAAGCCATTTACATTTTCAAAATGGCCAATTCTGTGGATGACAATTATATCCCTTTATTTTCAACTATATCCCTGCATCCTTTTGAACATTCAGTGTAATGATCTCGTCCTTTCCTTATGGTTTAGTTACTGCTCTGTTGACATGACCAGAAATTATTATTCACCTTGATTATTTCAATGTTGAATAAACAAAAATCCATACTGTTCTTAAACCTTTACTTGGTACAAGACATAATGGTGATATTGTTATCACCTGTACCAAAACATCACTTTTTAAAAAAGCAACCATTCTGCATGTTTTAAGAGCTTTGCACACTACCCTCTTGCATCTACACCTTGATTATTTCAATGTTATATGACTTTACCTAACCTTTAAAGATTCTTAAACCTTTACTTGGTATAAGACAAAATAGTGATATATTGTTTCCCCTGTGCCCAAACATCACTCCTTTTGTACTCCTATTACCTAGAACGCTAATAACCACTTTGCATGCTCTAAGAGCCTTGCATCTACATCTTTTTCTCATTTTTTTTTTATTCTATAAGCTTCTTGCTTAAATACACTTGTACCAATATTAGGTATACTGTGGTTCTTCCGTTTCAATCGCATCAACCATTAATTGTAGATTGTTGTATAGTGCTGTTATATGCAGCACTACAGTAGGTCTTAAAAATAATCTTTTTTTAAAACCTGCTTTGCTGCTTCCAGGCTGATAGAGCATTCAGAAGGCTATCAGCCTGGAATCATACTAGCCTCTTGAATCTACACCTTTTTCCAATTCCCATTCTTGGTGCTATAAGCTTCTTGCTTAAATACATTTGTACCAATCTTAGTTATACTGCGTCTCTTTTTCCTTCCTTTTTAATTGTCATCGACCATTGATCATAGATTGTTGTATAGTGCTGTTATATGCAGCACTAGCTCTTAAAAACAATCTTTTTTTTAAAGCACTGTTCCTTTTCTTACAACCCGTAAGGCCTAGCTTGTATAGTGTTTATGAATTGCCTTTATGCAATATAATCAGGCATAATTCTAATTGATAACCCGATAGTTATCTTTTAAAAATATCTTCATCAAAGCCATTTACATTTTCAAAATTGCCAATTCTGTGGATGACTTGTATCCCTTTTTTTAAACTATATCCCTGCATCCTTTTGAACATTCAGTGTAATGATCTCGTCCTTTCCTTATGGTTTAGTCACTGCTCTGTTGACATGACCAGAAATTATTATTTACCTTGATTATTTCAATTTTGTTGACTAGACAAAAATCCATACTGTTCTTAAACCTTTACTTGGTACAAGACATAATGGTGATATTGTTATCACCTGTACCAAAACATCACTTTTTAAAAAAGCAACCATTCTGCATGCTTTAATAGCTTTGCACACTACCCTCTTGCATCTACACCTTGATTATTTCAATGCTATATGTCTTTACCTAACCTTTAAAGATTCTTAAACCTTTACTTGGTATAAGACAAAATAGTGATATATTGTTTCCCCTGTGCCCAAAAGTCACTCCTTTTGTAGTCCTATTACCTAGAACGCTAATTAACCACTTTTGCATGCTCTAAGAGCATGCAGAAGTGATTGCTTTGTTAAACAAAGCATTCAGAAGGCTATCAGCCTGGAAGCATACTAGCCTCTTGAATCTACATCTTTTTCCCATTCCCATTCTTGGTGCTATAAGCTTCTTGCTTAAATACATTTGTACCAATCTTAGTTATACTGCGTCTCTTTTTCCTTCCTTTTTAATTGTCATTGACCATTGTTCATAGATTGTTGTATAGTGCTGTTATATGCAGCACTAGCTCTTAAAAACAATCTTTTTTTTAAAGCACTATTCCTTTTCTTACAACCCGTAAGGCCTAGCTTGTATAGTGTTTATGAATTGCCTTTATGCAATATAATCAGGCATAGTTCTAATTGATAACCCGATAGTCATCTTTAAAAAATATCTTCATCAAAGCCATTTGCATTTTCAAAATGGCCAATTCTGTGGATGAGTTGTATCCTTTTATTTTCAACTATATCCCTGCATCCTTTTGAACATTCAGTGTAATGATCTCATCCTTTCCTTATGGTTTAGTCACTGCTCTGTTGACATGACCAGAAATTATTATTTACCTTGATTATTTCAATGTTGTTGACTAAACAAAAATCCATACTGTTCTTAAACCTTTACTTGGTATAAGACATAATGGTGATATTGTTTCACCTGTACCAAAACATCACTTAAAAAAAAAGCAACCATTCTGCATGCTTTAAGAGCTTTGCACACTACCCTCTTGGATCTACACCTTGATTATTTCAATGCTATATGTCTTTACCTAACCTTTAAAGATTCCTAAACCTTTACTTGGTATAAGACAAAATAGTGATATATAGTTTCTCCTGTGCCCAAACATCACTCCTTTTGTAGTCCTATTACCTAGAACGCTAATAACCACTTTTGCATGCTCTAAGAGCTTTGCATCTACATCTTTTTCTCATTTCCATTTTTATGCTATAAGCTTCTTGCTTAAATACACTTGTACCAATATTAGGTGTACTGTGTCTCTTCCTTTTCAATTGCCATCAACCATCGATTGTAGATTGTTGTATATAGTGCTGTTATATGCAGAAAAATAATCTTGTTTTCAAAACCTTATTCCTTTTCTTACAAGCAGTAAGACCTAGCTTGTATAGTGTATATGTATTGCCATTATGCAATATAATTGGGCATAGTTAACATTAAGGTTTTAAACTTCGTTTTGTTTTCCAAAAGAATACCAAAATTAAACAGACTCTGCAGTTCACCATTTGGTAAAAATTTAATTTAAATTTACTATTTGCTAATTGTCTTATATCTTTTGAGATTTGTACAAAGAGAAACAAATTTAACTACCATTTATTTAGTACATATTATGGAAAATTGAAATAATTTATGACAAGATACTGTACATTTTTCAATGCCCTTGTGTTTTTTAAATGACATATTGGCAACCAGGGATATTTAGACTGCACCTTACTATACAGGAATTTAAGTATAGTATAAATGAGTTGTTTCCTATTACTGATCAGGAGGCAAAGTAGCCTATGTTATATATATCCACATCCAATAAGTTTGAATCATCATAAAGAACAACAACCAGAATATGGTTTGGTAAAATTGTTGGCCAGTTCACAAAATAGCTGTACCGAACAGTACAACGTACCAGTTAGAGGAAATGGAATGGTTTCACAGGAAAACCGAATATTTTTAAATGTTGCACGCAGAGGATAAAAAAGAAAAAACATGAAAACCAGAATATGTTTAAATTAACAACTCTGGTTGATGGGACAAAGAAGAAATACGAACTAATTGGTATTGACAGAAATCATTGTTGGATGAACTAATTGGTATTGGGAGAAATCATTGTTGACCAGTTCACAAAATAGCTGTACCGGAAACTACAATGTACCAGTTAGAGGAATTGGAATGCTTTCACAAGAAAACTGTATGCTTTTGAATGTTGCATGCAGAGATTACAAAAAGAAAAAAACATGAAAACCAGACTACTTTGGTTGATAGGACAAAGAAGAAATACAAACTAATTGGTATTGATAGAAATCATTTGTTGACCAGTTCACAAAATAGCTGTACCGGAAACTACAATGTACCAGTTAGAGGAAATGGAATGGGAAAAAAACAAGAAAACCAAAGGCTTCTAAATGTTGCACGCAGAGAGCATAAAGAATAAAAACCGTCTGTGAAAAACACTGAACACAAGTAAATGGATGGTTACATTTTAAAAGCTTCTCATACAATCCTCAAACGATCTTGGCATTTCCAACGAGATCTATAATACCATTAGTAATGGTGAATTGTGGGGTCAATTTGAAATTTTAACAACAATGGTATCGCATTTATTTTTTGAAACAAAGTTTTCAATCAAAGCGTGTATTTTTCTAATACATAACCTATAAGAAAGCTTCTCATAATATTTAAAAATCTTCAACCAGTTCCTATGATAGCATTTGCTATAAAAGGAACCATTTCCTTATATTGGCAACAGCAGTTTATTTAGTTTATACCTTTATGTATGCAACTAAAGTTGTTTTAAAAAGAGCCTTTTATAAATCCTATTTCTGTATGGAAAACACTTCTTTCCTGTATTTTGTTGATACTGTAGTAGACCTCCCCCAGCCATGTATTGAAATTGACAGGTGTAGAAAATCCATAAACTGCCCATTGATTTTTCATATCAGTATGGTACAACAACATTGAAAAAGTATAACAAATATTTATTACAAAATATTGCTTAATTTATGGTTTAAAGTGCTCATCATATCCACTGGTCCATGTTTATTTTCTTAGGGCCATAGGTAAGGTTTCAACCTTGACAACCCAGTGACTTGAACACATCCCTTCTCTTGCATATAGAGTGCAAACAAAAATTGATTGCACTTGACCTATTTCTTTTCTCGGAGCCGTACATTTGTACTGTCCATCCTTTGTTGATGAACTTGCCGCTCCTACCATCTCTAGATAGAGTTGCGTTCCGCCCTTAGTAATTTTCAATAACACGTTGGCTGAACATGAAATTCCCAAAAATGAATTTGTCAATTTCTCTATTCATTTTAAATACTTGAATAAGGTCAGCTTTTTTTCTAATATCTTCTAGTGTCAGTAAGTTTAGTTGTTTTATTCTTGTTTCATATGAATTTTCTTTAATCTCTAATATAATTGTTGTTGTTCTACGTTGGATTGCAGGCTTGTGTCAGTAATCCAGGTGAGGTATTCAGGGCCGTTGGATTGCAGGCTTGTGTCAGTAATCCAGATGAGGTATTCAGGGCCGTAGCCAGTCTGAAATGTTCAACTTTCACCACCCACCCCAATTTCCCAGCACAGATCGTCGTATTTTATAACAATAATTATATTTAAAGCATCTTTACCTCATATTAATATAGATCAATATTTAGAATGCATCTTTGCCTTATCTGTTTTATACTTCTCGCTACGGCCTTCTTATTTCTTTACTCCTGTTTATTTCTCAATAATTAAAATCTCCCCTCACCATTATTTCTTGCTTATCAACTTTCTGTAAGTCTATACATTTTGCATAATTGGTGTTTTATAAATTACTCCAGTTAATATTGTATTAGGCCTACTGTTTTTGTTCTTTTTTGTAAGTGCATCACCTGTCTCAATATTGTGTAGCTTACACTGTACCGATTCTTGAAATTCAAAATCTTCTCTTTAAATCATTTCAAGGTGGGAACTGCATCTTACAGTTGTTTCTTTCATATCTGCTCTAAATACTTTGTCTTGGTATACGTCATTTAGGCCAAATTACTCTTGTCTCTTGAGAGAATTGAATGTCTCAAAACAAGATGCTAAAATATGGCTGCTAATCAATATTTATTTCTCAATAATTAAAATCACCATTATTTCTTGCTTACCAGCTTCTGGCTGCTAATCAATATTTAGGATCTGCAGTTACTGAAAATGCAATGTCAAAAAAAAAAAAAAATCGATAAGATATAAAATACCATCTGGTTTAAGAGAGTAGCCTAAGTTGATTATTAAGAAACCCCTATCTGGTTTAATGGAATAGCCTAAGTTAATTATCAAATAATAAGAAACCCCTATCTGGTTATGGAGTATAGCCTAAGTAATTTACTTATACAAACAAATAACAAAATCATCTGTGGGTTAATTTTCCGCTCATTTACTTTCAGTTTCCGTAGGCCAAATTTTGTGCATCTTTTTTTAATTATTTTTATTATTATTGTTTGTTATAATTTATTTACATTATTTTTATTTATTTATATTAATTTTTTTATTTATTTTTTTATATTTAATTTAATATTTATTTTATTTTATTTAATATTTTTTTTATTTATTGTTTTATTTTTATTTATAAATTTCATTTATTATTATTTATTGGTGAATATTGGTAGCTGACGACTTTCTTCCCATTTAACATCTGATCTTGTTCGTACACATACCCACTGATGATTCGAATGGATTGAATGCCCGGCTATCTGTGTCCTGCTAGCCCCACTCTGTGCCTCTTCATGCCGTTGCCTGAACTTTTTCTTTCTCTTCATTGCTTTTTATTTTTCTTCCTTTTATCTTCTTTACTTCTTTTATTTTACTTCCTGTGGCCACCATGCTTTGTATTTACTACTGTTTATATCATGGACAGAGATAAAACACTCTCTGTAATCAATGCAGACAAGATAATGCCGTGTCTGCATCAAGTATATCATGGACAGAGATAAAACACTCTCTGTAATCAATGCAGACAAGATAATGCCTTGTCTGCATCAAGTATATCATGGACAGATAAAACACTCTCTGTAATCAATGCAGACAAGATAATGCCATGTCTGCATCAAGTATATCATGGACAGAGATAAAACACTCTCTGTAATCAATGCAGACAAGATAATGCCAAGACAACATGTCATTCAAATCTACTTTTTTCTGGTTCTCATGGGAAAAAAAATAAAATGCAAAAAAAAAATACAAAAAATAAAATACAAAAAAATTATTTTGAAAAATATTTCTGTAAAAATGTTTCTGAAGTCAAAGATATCTGGTATCTAACCTGGCCACAGGCATGTTTTTCTTTTTTATCTTTTTGTTTAATTTCTATTTTTGTCATTCTTCTGTTTATTTTCATTGCTTTTTTATTCCTTGTGTTATTATTTTACTTTCTTGTTGTGTATATGATTTGGGCATAGTTTTGTAGTGTAGATTATTGGGTGCATTTCGACCTAGGATGAAACCATTCCTATCCGCGCATCTCAGGCCGTAAAAAAAAAAAAAAAATAAAAAAAAAATTAAAAAAATAAAATACAAAAAAATTGGTATTTTCAACTTTTCACAGTTTCTGTGCAGTTTAAAAAAAAAAAATACAAAAAAAATACAAAAAATAAAATACAAAAAAATTGTTTTGAAAAAGATTTCTGAAAGTTTTTGAAGTTACTAAAAAGTTTGTGTGTTAAAAAAATGGATGGCAAAAGAGAAGTTTATCTGCCAAACTTTCTCAAAAGTACCAAAGTTATTTGAAATAAGACAAGGAGTTAAAGGATGTGGATATTGAAAAACTCCTTGTGAAGTAAAAATCCTCATGTGGTGTTATGGCAGAGTCCAGGTTAGTTCAAACATCTATTTTGTAGACAAACAAGTATTTAGTCTATATTGCTTTGTATAATAATACAATAGACCTACAAATGATTTTTAAAGCAGTTGCTGATGTCTATTTACAGGACAATACAGGACACAAGACATTTCTGGAACAGCAGACATCAAACTGTCCAGTATTAACATAGTTGAATAATAATATTAGTAATATTTTTTTCTTGGTGTTTTAGAAGGTCAATCCTGGACATTCTGAAATCTATCGATGAACTGGAAACCAAGCAGCAGATAATGCCTTTCAATGTGGAACATTGAGGATAATGTTGCTATGATTTTTCAGACATCAAATATTGCAGAGGTATTGTAAACATTTTGTTGTTGTCATCATAAGATAATGAAATGATGAAAATGTTGCTTAAAAAAATAAACTTTACTTTTCGTTAATTGTTAATAATAAGTATGATTGGTGAATACAGCTACTGGATTATTATCATTGTTGTTGCTATCGAGTAATAAGTTAAGCATTACTTTAGTATTATTTTTGATTACAGAGTGAATTCCAGCAATACCATCAACAACTGCATCAAGCTATCTCTATAGCACGAAGTACAGTGGTAACTGCCCAAGACAAATCGGTGTAAATGGGTTGATGGGATTCATTCAAACAAAAGCTATTAGTGATAAACACACTTATCAGGAATTTATTTACTGTGTGAACGAGGTTGGAGTGGATATAAACTAACACACAGTCATTGATGCAGTTTGTGTGTGGACTGGACCCAAGAAAAGCAGGAGCAATTATTAAAGTATGCCTACCTAATGCAGAATGCATTTCTCTATAAAATAATTTGTTGAATTATATCTACTCCTACCCTATTATGCTAAATATGATTTTATATTTATTTTATTTATAGTTTTAATTTACAGACATTGAAATAAGAACACCAAAGGCTTGAGAACCAGAAACTGCCTGTGACAACTTGCAGTTTGGGTCCCAAAGTATTTATGAATCGTGCTGGTTTTATCAAGATTGATACAGCAAAGATAGGTGAAAGGTAAACATTCAACATAGTTACTTTTATATCAGTTAATCAGGAGATGTGCTTGACCATACACATGTACACCCAAAACATTTGTAAGATGGCAGTGGATGATTTTGAGTATTACAGTCAGCTGTGGACGCTAGTCCTGCAGATGCTTTGAATGAGATTCTTGAGAAGCTACAGTTGTAGTCTAGCCTTTGTAGCACTTAGAGTACATGGATAGAAACTTGACTACTATCAAGTTATTCTTTCTACCATTTTATATGAATATGTCATAAATATTTCGTTTTTTTTGTTTACTAGTACTATGGAAACAAAACAATTACTTTGTACGATATCCGTGCAGAATTAACCAATCGATGCAAGGATTTGAGATCTTTATTCCAAATAGGGACCCCTGAAGAGCGATTCCAGATGTTGACGAAAGAAACACTGGCTAATTTTATATTGGTAAGCTACAGTGAAAAATGTGTTGTTAATCATCCTCTATTTACCAGGAAACTGAAGAAATTTGAATAAAGAATTTAATTTTATTATTGCAGGAAAATTGGTGGTAGGGCAAGTAAAACAAATTGTTCGTCGACTATAGAGTGAATTCCGGCAAAACACTCTCCGACTGTGTCAAGCTATCTCCATAGAACGAAATCTGTGTCAATGTGCGTCTTGATAATGGGTTCATGGGATTCATTCCAACAAAAGCAATTTGTGATAAACACAATTTATTTACTGTGTGAACGAGGTTGGAGTGGATATATTGATGCAGTTTGTGTGCGGACTGGGCCGAAGAAAAGCAGACATAATTATTAAGGTATGCCTACCTTACGACGTAAGAAAACCAAAGGCTTGATAACCGGAGACAGCTTGAGATGCATTTAAGATAATGATTTTAATATTACAATGTTTTAAATTGCAGAATTGCATGATGAAACAAAATGTAGTTGTAGAAGATGTCACAGCTACCTACTAGAAATTGTCCAACCAGTTGTGATGAAGATAAAGCCTTCAATGCTGAAATGCAAGTGTTCTTTGATGGTTACGTACACAACATAACTACGTTCAAGTATGTAATGGATCCAATATATTTCACATGTCGAGTCCGAGTATTATTATTATGATGTCAATGATGGAACTTTGGTTTTCAGGTACATTTTGAAAGCTTTTTTTAGTCTTGCATATTTTTATTTTTTGACAAAGTAGGTAATGGTCCAATGAATAGTGTCAAGTAGTATTCCCCAACCAGACTTGGAAAGTCATAATAAAAATATAATTATAATAATTATTTAAGCATGACAAAGCAGCTTCCAGGGGGCGGATCCAGGAGAGTGGCACTTGCTGATATTAATATGTTAGTGCTCCCCCGTTTAATAATATTTTTAATTTGTGTTTTATCTTTTAGGAGCACAACCTGAAACTTGCACAAAATGTTGAAAATGATGTTGAGTTTGAAGGTAAAAGTTGTGATGATGTGACATTGATGGTGGTAACTGCCCAAGACAAGAAATCTGTGTCAATGTGCGTCTTGATAATGGGTTGATGGGATTCATTCCAACAAAAGCAATTAGTGATAAACACAATTTATTTACCATGTGAACGAGGTTGGAGTGGATATAAACCATACTGTTTAGCATCCTCACACAGTCATTGATGCAGTTTGTGTGCGGACTGGGCCCAAGAAAAGCAGGTGCAATTATTAAGGTATGCCTACCTAATGCATAATGCATGTATTCTCTGTAAATTAATTTGTTGAATTATATCTACTCCTACCCTATTAAGCTAAATATGATTTTATATTTATTTTATTTACTGTTTTATTTTGACAGACATTGAAACAAGAAAACCAAAGGCTTGAGAACCGGATTCAGCTTGGCCAAGTAATAAAAATTGCTTGTTGACGTCCATGTGGTTAGGAACTTGATAATGCCAACCCAGTGCGTAAAGATGATACTGGTCTGTGTCCATTCTTTTTACAGGACGACTTTCCTGAACTAAGTGAGGTACTTAAGATACAATATTGAACAAATATTTGTGTATTTACTTATTTTGCTTTACTTTATTTACATAATAAAGTCAAGTAGTATTCCCTAACCACACTTAGAAATTCATAATAAAAAAAAAATTAATTATTTAAGCATGACAAAGCAGCTTTGTTGTATTATGTTTCCAGGGGGCGGATCCAGGAGAGTGGCACTTGGGTTGCATGCTCTCACTTTTGACGGCTAAAATGTCATTATGAACTATTTTTGATATTAATATGTTTAGTGCTCCCCCGTTTAATAATATTTAATATTTTTATTGTGTTTTATCTTTTAGGAGGCACAACCTGAAACTTGCAAAAAAATGTTGAAAATGATGTTGAGGTTGAAGGTAAAAGTTGTGATGATGTGACATTGATGGTGGTAACTGCCCAAGACAAGAAATCTGTGTCAATGTGCATCTTGATAATGGGTTGATCCTCACACACAGTCATTGATACAGTTTGTGTGCGGACTGGGCCCAAGAAAAGCAGGTGCAATTATTAAGGTATGCCTATACCTAATGCATAATGCATGTATTCTCTATAAAATAATTTTCCCTCACCATTTTACTAAATCAACTTCTATTGCTATTTTTAAAAAAATAACTTAAAATGCATCTTTTTAACATCCCATATAAGCGCCTTTGATTTTTACTTTGGTTTAGTTGATTCTGCCGCTTTACAAATACCTAAATTATTATTAAATTATTATTATATCTACTCCTACCCTATTATGCTAAATATGATTTTATATTTATTTTATTTACTGTTTTAATTTGACAGACATTGAAACAAGAAAACCTAAGGCTTGAACCGGATTCAGCTTGGCCAAGTAATACAAATTGCTTGTTAACGTCCATGTGGTTAGGAACTTGATAATGCCAACCCAGTGCGTAAAGATGATACTGGTCTGTGTCCATTCTGTTTACAGGATGATTTCCTGAACTAAGTGAGGTACTTAAGATATTACAATATTGAACAAATATTTGTGCAAAGTATCGACATAAATCATTATTGTAGTATGAGAGGAAAAAATATGGTCTATCAGTCATCTTCATCTTGGATACTAATCTTACCTTGCTATTGTGCAGTGTCCATGTAATATGTGTGTTTTTCTTTATCATGTTTCTAATTTTATTCATTTGATTTTGTTCAGGTTTTGAGTCATTTTGACGGTGGTGACTGCCCAGGTCAACCAATCGGTGTCAAGTGCGTCTTGATAATGGCTTGGAGGGTTTTATTCCAACAAAATCAATTAGTGATAAAGATGTTATAAACCCAGAAGGTAGGTTTAACGAAATTACCATTTGTCTTTTAATTAGTATTTAAAGGACAACTTGACCGAGGACCATATTTTAACAACGTATTAGGGATGTACATATGATTTCAGAACAATTGCGCTCGCCGTCAATTGCTGTGACGTCAATGATGCATCACAATATCTACTTAATGAGTTTTCACTGTTGTTAACATACAAGAGATAGTATTGCCATACAATCTTTGGTGTGCAAAATCCGGAGCAAGTATGCATTAGGTGCATGCTTAGTTAAAAAATAATTACCAACCTAAGAGATGCATTTAAGATAATGATTGTAATATTACAATTTTTTAAATTTCAGAATTGCATGATAGAACAAAATGTAGTTTGTAAGACGCCACAGCTACAGTACCTACTAGAAATTGTCCAACCAGTAAATTAGTGACCCACTATTTTTGTGATGAAGATGAAGCCTTGCAATGCAAGTGTTCGTTGATGGTTACGTATACAACATAACTATGTTCAAGTACGTAACGGATCCAATATATTTCACATTTGATGTCAAGTCCGAGTATTATGATGACGTCAATGATGAAACTTTTATCAATTCTACTGAGTTTACAGGTTTTACAGGTACATTTTGAAAACCTTTTTTCAGCCTTACATATTTTATTTTTGACAAAGTAGGTACTGGTCCAATGAAGGTGATCAAGTAGTATTCCCCAACCAGACTTAGAAATTCATAATAAAAATATAATTATAATTATTTAAGCATGACAAAGCAGCTTTGTTGTATTATGTTTCCAGGGGGCGGATCCAGGAGAGTGACCCTTGGGTGGCATGCTCCCACTTTTGACGGCTAAAATGTCATTATGAACTACTTTTTGATATTAATATGTTTAGTGCTCCCCCGTTTAATAATACTTAATTTTTTTATTGTGTTTTATCTTTTAGGGGGCACAACCTGAAACTTGCAAAAAAATGTTGAAAATGATGTTGAGGTTGAAGGTAAAAGTTGTGATAATGTGACATTGATGGTGGTAACTGCCCAAGACAAGAAATCTGTGTCAATGTGCATCTTGATAATGGGTTGATGGGATTCATTCCAAAAAAGCAATTAGTGATGAACAAAATTTATTTACCGTGTGAACGAGTTTGGAGTGGATTTAAACCGTACTGTTGAGCATCCCCACACACAGTCATTGATGCAGTTTGTGTGCGAACTGGGCCCAAGAAAAGCAGGCGCAATTATTAACGTATGCCTACCTAATGCATAATGCATGTATTCTCTATAAAATAATTTTCCCTCCCCATTTTACTAAATCAACTTCTATTGCTATTTAAAAAAAAAGAACTTAAAATGCATCTTTTTAACAACCAATATAAGCACATTTGATTTTTACTTCAGTTTAGATGAATCTGGTGCAAATACAAATACCTAAATTATTATTATTATATCTACTCCTACCCTATTATGCTAAATATGATTTTATATTTATTTTATTTACTGTTTTAATTTGACAGACATTGAAACAAGAAAACCAAAGGCTTGAGAACTGGATTCAGCTTGGCCAAGTAATACAAATTGCTCGTCGATGTCCACATGGTGGGGAACTTGATAATGCCAACCCAGTGCGTAAAGATGATACTGGTCTGTGTCCATTCTGTTTACAGGACGACTTTCCTGAACTAAGTGAGGTACTTAAAATATTACAATATTGAACAAATATTTGTGCAAAGTATCTACATAAATTATTATTAGACTTGGAAAGTCATAATAAATTATAATTATTTAAGCAAAGCAGCTTCCAGGGGGCGGATCCAAGAGAGTGTCTCTTGTGTGGCATGCTCCCACATTTGACGGCTAAAATGACATTATGAACTACTTTTTGATATTAATATGTTTAGTTCTCTCTAATATTTTAATTTGTGTTTTATCTTTAGGGGCACAACCTGAAACTTGCAAAAAATTTTGAAAATGATGTTGAGGTTGAAGGTCAAAGTTTTGATGGGACACTGACTGATACAATGCTGTACAACTGCACTAGTAGAGTGTGCTCATTTTTTTCAAATTCTACAAATTTATGTCAAGGCAGATGAGGCAGTTAGCTTGTCTGGAGTTTTGAATTTTCACACAGCTTGTGTAATTTATATTACTAAATATATTTAAAACATCTTTGCTTAATTTATTTTTTACCTCTCGCTGTGGCCCTGTATATAGAACATACACTAGATAATCGTTTTTGTTATACTTGATCTTGGATAAGTCTGTTTTAAAACTACCGAAATTTGGATTGCTACAAACACAATTAATATATTTTTTCATTTTTACCTGGTATTGTTTCAAATTAAATCACTAGCCGATATTACCATATGAAATAAAAAAAAAAAAGATATAACTGTAAAAGGTAATTAAAAAGTATTGGGTTTATATAATACGGCTCTTGCCGATTTAATAAAATATAAAAGATACAATTACAGAAACGGAGAATTAATTTTAACATCAACTTTAGTGAATGTTGATGTTGTCCCTATTAATGCTTTCATTATATATAAATTAATTAATTAATTAAATATAAATAATACCACAATCATTTCCTGCTGCACATCATTTCCTTTTTCGGTCAAAAAAAAAAAATCTGTCAAAATTTCAGGGAAAATTATTACATGTACATTTAACCCATTATCTTCTTTGATAACTTGGCTTTAGTGGCCTACTCCTCATTACAGGCAGCTGATTGGCTGGAAAGGCAATGCAAGCAAAAAGATGTTTCTTTTCTGTCAGAATCTGCTTGGCCTCAATTTTGGATTTCTGACATTTTTCAGAGTGCTTCTTTATCTTTGCTTTCTAAACTAACTTATCTTTGCTAACTAAACAAACGGCTAAATTCATGAAGTCAAAACCTTCAAAATGTTAACAAAGGACATCCATATCATCGCATCTGGTTTTTGCTGTGCATAAGTGACCACATTACTGATAGTATCAACTTCATATTTACTATGGCTCACCTCCACAAAAGAGAGTAAGCTTCCTGTGACATACTTTAATCCAACCATGAAGGTACTTTTTTATTGCTCCTATGGCTATAAGCCTGCAACTATTGTCTATCAAAGTCTCAAATACATATCCCTTTTCAGCGCCTTCTACTAAACTTAGCATTTTCTTAATGGCATCAGAAGTTGAACTTTTATACGTTTCTTGTTCACGGCTTATTTGGATCCTATAGTACAACATCTCTATACCCTGCATGTACTTAGCAACATTTGTTTCCATCATGAATGTAAAATTCATAATCCCTGTCCATCAGGTGGTTTTCTTTGGCCCGTACCTCGTAAGTTAAAGTCAACTTTTACCATGTCCTTTATATCATTCAATGATGCTATTTTGGCTATTTGACTAATTAATTCAGGATCATATCGTGTGAATCCATCTCCTCCTTTGGGAGAAATGTGGAAATGATTAACCTGATTTGTTCCCCCATGGTTGAGGCCATAATCAGATCGGGATCATAGTTCTGGAACAATGATTCCCATGTTGGATTATTTGGCGTTTCAAAATTTAACAAGTGTCCATATACCATTGTAAACGTTAATGCATCATCAGGTTATTGTATTTGTGAAAGATCGAACTTGTAAGAGGCAATTCCTATGTTTTGAAAGTAGCATGTTCTGATTTGCAAAAGTCCGTCACCTCTGGTGGAAAGAGTTCTGAGGTGAATAGTACCACAGAAGATTTATGATTTAAAAAAATTGTATTTCCTGTTTTTCTGCATTATCTATCCTACAACATACTGACGTCCAAAGCTTTTGTAATATAACCCTTTCTCTTTACCTCTTCCCATAATTGCTGATCACTTAAGTTACATGGTGACCCAGCATCTATTTTACACTTTGCCTTCTTCTCCTTTTGCGAAATGTCCTTGTTTCCCACATTTCATTCATTCATTTTTTCTAACAGTAGCTTGTTCAGGTGATCAGCAGTGCATTCTTGAATCAATAGATCTCTCAATGGGTTCTGTCTTTCCATTTAGCAGTAAACAATGCCACAGTCTCTGTTGGACCATTTTATGAAATTTATGATTTTCATATGGTTTTCATTTTCTGTGTAAAATAGTTTTGTGATTGCCCTTTCATACTCATTTTGTTGTTTAGCCTGATCATCTCCATCTGTAAAGTTGATTTGTTGCAATCTCACCCCTTTGGCATGCAATAATACTGCTTCTTTTGGCGCATTATCTGCTATTCACTTGGTCCCAATTAAATACATTACCGCCACTGTGTAGATTGTGTTGTCGGCTCCGTGTCCAAGTTTAGCCTAGGTAGGTCTATGTCCTCGGTAAACGTAAACATTTCCTATGTATAAAATAAAACTGCTTATCCTGTATTATTTGCTTATCCTCGCCTTTAGGCACACTTATTCTACTGTGCACATTTTTTGTCAAGAATGGAATTATACAATTTCCGAGTGTAATTCTTTCAAATTTTTAATTTTTCTTGTGAATAAATAAAGTTTACATATATAGTTCAAACTATATCACCGAGATTTGGGAGCTTCTTCTGTCCCATTGGCCCCTTAAAGGTTCATAGTAATAATAGTAATATATACAAGCAAATTTATTTTTTCCGCCACATTCTATTCTGTAATCAACCAATAAATTGAAGGCATGAACCTGCCAACACCAGGCTACAGTAAGTTAAGCCTTTTTAAAGTTTATCAACACCATAGTAATAACAACAACAAAAAGGTAGTAAATTTAGAGATTGTAAAACTTAGAAAATAAAATTGTTTGTTTTTGTTTAAATGAGGCCGTTAAATTTCTGTAAAATAACTGTATTTTGTTGGAATGTAGAAAATTATTGATAAATTGAATGAATTATTGCTGATAAGGGTTGATTATAATGATGGTAAAAGAATGGAGGTCTCCAAATGTGAGGCACAATAAACTTTGTCTACTTTATCTATCTAAAAAAGATACAGTATATTTGAATGGATATCACACTATTATTGATATTGAAACTAGGTTGTTGGAACTAAACTGTTGTATATATAATAAATAATATGAAAAGTAGTGTTTTAGTAGTTTATATATATATATATATATATATATATATATATAAATGTATGAGATGTGTAGAAACTCATCTTGTAAAATACATTCCAACAGAAGTTTTATTACAGAATGAATCATATGGTACGCCAAAGGTGCAGCATTAAACATGCATTCCCCCTTACTGTTTTATGAATAGTAAATGTAATTAGAGTTATGCAATCGTTCATAATTATGTTTCATATAAAGTTTCTTGTAGTTATCTTTCAATGCAAATAATAAAGTTCAAATTAAATGAATGGCTTAATGGCCAAATTTAAATGTTTGCAAAAATGTCTGCTCGGCCATTTGTTCTGGGGTGCTGTAGTAGATCTCGTTGGATAATGTGTGGCCATTAAACATTGAGTTCATGAACGACCTTGCAAAATCTATATAATTGAAGTACCATGTATAATCAAATAAATACACCCTAGATATAAACAAAAAATATAACATTTATTCAAAAGTAGGGCGTTTATTCAAACAATTTTTAAAATAATTTTGATATTGAAAATGTGTGTAGTTGGTCGCTTTCTCGTCGATGCTTTTATTGTAGAACGTAATTTATTTATTTTTCTCTGTTCTGGGTTGACCAACTAGCATAGGTGTTTAGCACCTGTTTGGTCTTTCTGTGCCTCCTTTTATAATTGTTTTTGTCTTCTTATGTTTATGGCAGAAAGTGAATAAATAAAATAAATAAAAAATAAAAAAAAAATAATTACGGTAGGGCCTAATCTGACAAATAAAATACTTGCAACCAATCAAAAATGCGAACGCGAATCCACGGTTACAACCAATCAGAAACGCAAACTCAATCCACGGCTACAACCAATCAGAAACGACTCTGCTCTTGAGGCTAAAAATTTTACCAAATTGGACTCTCTCAATTCCCCGTTCTCTAGCCAGCCGGCCGGCCATGTGTGTGTGGAGCAGTGCAAATGTAAATTTGACTAGAGCCCTCTATAGTTTTATAAGCTTAGCAACAATATTTTCAACTGTAAACAGTCGACATTAAAAACCCTATTTTTCACCTTTCACAAGTAAAATGGAAAATCCTAGACAAGATGAAGCTAAAGAGTATTTAGAAAAGCACAAGATTCTTGAATTATTTGACAATATCACTGCAAGTTTAGTTTTTCAACGACCAGGTAAATTTTAGGCCCACTCACTAAATAAATACTATAGGCCTAACTGAAGTCTGACAAGAGGACTGTGCCTGTCTGTAGCCTATGTGGCCTACTCTGACCGAGTGAATGATATGAGTGTGAGCTAGGCCTAGGCTTACTAGCGCCGGCCTAGCCTACAGAATATCTAGTACTTATTAGTGGCATAGCATCAGTCAGAAGTCATCTACTACTAGGCCTAAGCTTAGGCCCTACTAGGCCTAGGCTTACGCATACCCAGCCTAAACAATTTAATTCACAATAATAATCTTACATTTTGACAGTCTTTGACTTTTGTTTGTTTTTTAACAAAGAAAATCCAAAAGAATTTATGATACAAGAGATAAAACAATTAAAAGAAGCAAGAACAACCCAGATGGACTACCCATGTTTATTTGATGACAGTAACATCATGTCGGTGTATGGCATGCTGGACCCAACAAAAAAGGGTTTCATCACTCTTACACAGTATAAAGAAGGTAAGGTATTTTATTAGTTAGGCACCACATTTTAAAGTTGAAAGAAGAAATGCTCTCTTAACCTTTGACCCTTTTCTTTATTCCTAAAAATTTGATTTGTTTCAGCATTGACTGCTTTAGGATGCAAGACCTTTGACCCGTGTCCTGTTGGTATGGAATTTGATCGCATCTCTCAAGATACCTTTACAAGAGAAGCGTAAGTATATTTAACAAGGAAGTAATCTACATTAAACTGCTGTTATAATTTGGTTATAACTTAAGCAGTACTAATGCACTTGTCAATTGTATGACCCACTATACGACCCCCGGGAGAGGTGCGTCATTTGTCCGATGTGCGTCATACTTTTGAATACCATGACGCACCCGTGCATCAAAAAGGTGACTTACCTTTAGGTGACCATGGCGCACCTATTTTGACGCACTGTGACCATGTTGTTTATATGGTGGGTGGTAAAGTGACGGACATTGACACACCTTGTTCATTGATGTGACGTACCATCTAGGTTTTTTTGACGCACCCCTGTGTCAGTAATTATTTGTAAATGACGCACCCATGACGCACCTCTCCCGGGGGTCGTATAGTGGGTCATACAATTGACAAGTGCATAAAAGTATGATGATATCAAATTATAATTATTATACTTATATTCTTTTTTTTTTCATACTAGGAAAATGGGATTAAAGAGATCATCAGCTACAGTTGCACCTTTGTAATTTTATATTTAAAACTTAGACTTGGCACTCCATACTTAACAATACTTGTCACTCCATACTTAACAATATATGGCACTCCATACTTAACAATACTTGGTACTCAATACTTAACAATACTCGGTACTCCATACTTTGTGAAGCAAAGAGAATTGTAGGAAATATCACTGCTAAATCTTATTTGCTGATTTGTAATGCCAGAAAATGTAATAATAATAATTTATTATGAAATATGTCACTCTCGGCCTGAAAATAATGTAATATATTTGTTTTTGTAAATAAAATATTATTGAATCTTTAGTTTTGTATTTTTTAACATGTATCCACATGACTAAAACTGCTATATATATTCAGGGGCAGGTTGATGTTTTTTTTAATGTTTCAATATTTATTCTATAAGGAATTTTTTTTTGCAAAATAATCCTTATATAATGGTGTTCTGTAATTATAGACAAGGGAACACATTTTCCCTACACTGTGTTTTGGTTTTGGTTTGAGATATATTCTTTGCGATCTAGCCTTCGGCTATAATATAACATTTTTGGTTTTATGACAATTAAAATAATTGTCATAGCGCCCTCTATTTATGAACACAGCACAGTTATTTGGACGGTGCATTGTAAAGTAGGCATGAGCCCAAACAGAAAACTGCTCTTACTCCATCATTACTTATAAAATACAAAAATAACAAAACTAAGTAGCACAAATTAAGTCAAAATAAAACAAAACAAAGTTATAATGAGATACACCAATTAAAAATAAGCTGCATTGAATAAACAATATAAACAATTACAACTTAACATTTTGAGATCAAATGTTTGATGAGTTGGGCTTTAAAGTCTGAAATTGTAGCACATTGTTTAATTTCATTGGGAAGTTGCTCCCATAATCTAGGGAAAATAACAAACGATGAATTTAAAAATGTATTGGTCTTTGCCTTCCAATGTATTAACCGCCCTTCACACCTCTCACTTGATCTCACAAACTCATTAAAGGATGATGGACAGAGGCCATGCATTATTTTAAAACCTAATGTGAGTCTATACACTTTAAATATATCTTCAATACTTAAAATATTTAGGGTCTTTAACCTATATAAATATGAAGTGTCCCAATTTCCTTCTTTTCTGTACATAATTATTCTAGTGGCCTTTCTCTGAACCCTTTCAAGTCTATACATATGAGATATTTCAGTAGGTGCCCACATACAACAACAGTAAGTCACAACAGGTAGTATTAGTGCTTTGTAAAGATTTAGCATTGCCATCCAAGACATTGCTTTACTACATCTTGAAACAAAACCAAGAAGTTTGCTTGCCTTACTACAAACATAATCTACATGAGAGTGGCATGTTAATTTACTGTTGATATATACACCAAGTAGTTTGAATTCATGGACTCTTTCCGTTGAATCGGAATTGATATCGTAAGCAAATATGATGGGATCTTTACACCTGGATAAACTCATTGCTGCACATTTTGATGCATTTAATGGTAGTTTATCTAAACTTTGAGCCCATGAATGAAACGCCTTAGTGAGTAACAATTCAGTACTGTAATTTCCAGATACAACAGGTCATCTTGGACATTGGTCAGGTGATGGAGAAACTCAAATGTCATGTGTTTATCGGGGGGACGCTAATTGGTCCAGATAAACAAAATTTGAAGAAATGTCATATTGCAGTTGGAACCCCAGGTGAGATTTTGAAAAAAACGGATTAAAAGCAGAGCAATGGAACAAAAATCACTACTTCTATTTACAGTATGAAACATTTGGACTCATTTTGTGAGAAGTTTCTCTTTTGGAAGTAATTCGCACGGTGCTAATTTTGGTTGACTACATAAATACATAAATAAATGTTTTATAGTCATGCGGTACGTAGGCCTACATTTTGAAATCGCCAGTTTTTTTACGCTGAAATTACTATGTATTCGAGAACCATATGTGGGCACGACCTAGATGGTACGCGAGCGAAGCGAGCGTGCCATCTAGTTAATTAAAATAATATTAATTATTTGCCTATCTACAGACGTACCACCATTTTCAAAACTCTTTCAATAGGCCTATATTCTAGCAATACTTTCGAATTCCTAAATAACAGTGGACTTTTTTTTTAAACTTCAGATTACGGACGTAGGCAACGTAACACTTGCAAGTGTATTTAAAATATAGGCCTAGTCTTTAATTTTATTACAATGAATTTTACTGACCGCCGCATACATTGCATATTTATAATAAGCATTTAGCCTACCATGACTTTCTTTCAATATCAATCCTTTGTGTACAAATGGATTTAAACCATAAAAAAATAAGACTTCAATTGCAATTCCTGCATATTATTTTACCTTAGGCCTACGTTTGACAAGTTTTCTCGGCGCGGTTGAAATCAACATCATCATTCGCGGTACTATACGTACCATTTATTTGTATCAACAAAATATATATAATTATACAGTAATTCTTTCACAAGAATATTTCTATAAACGTATTTGATACAAAACGGGTATGCAATGAGTCGAAGCTCTTAAACACATTACCATATAATACAGATATCTAATTAGCAAATAAAACAATAAAAGTACAAATAGAAATAAAAAGTAAAAGTAACAAAAGTGAACTCTACATGAGTGTATTTATTTATTAATAGTAGTTGTATTTCCTTTTTAAATTTTCCGATTTTAGTTTCACACTTTATGTTTTCAGGTAAACGGTTCCAAATATTTGCCCCTCTATAGACAATACTCCTATATTTGTTCTTTTTAGAGGAATACGGAAATCACTCTTCTTCCGCGTACCATACTCATGTACAGATTCCATTTTTGTAAAAAAAGAGTTAAATGAAACTGGTAAATTGCCCATACAGAATTGAAACATAAATACAGCAGTGTACTTCTCATACAAGTCAAAAATATTCAATAGGTTTTTGTTATAGAATAAATTTGCTGATGGATGCTGATAATGCACTTTACATATAATTCTGATCGCTCGTTTATTAAGTATATGTATTCTATGTAGTTTCGTTGCCCCCGCAACTCCCCAAATAGTTATTGCATATATTAGGTGAGGTAAAATTACCAAGTTCTACATTATCAACAAAACATCTGATTGAACAATATATTTAAGTTTGTTCATCACACCAATGACCCTTGCAATTTTCATAGTCGGCGGGGCTCACGACGTCGAAGAAGACGGTTACTATAATGCTAGTAGAATATCCAATATTATTTCCAAGTATACTGACATTTTATTTAGATTAAAACAAACACTTGCACCAAACCTTTTATTTTACCGTAACCGTAACCAATGTGAGTGAGTGGCCGAGCGGGTTAAGACAGTGGAACCGTAATTACGTAGCCATAACATCGGCAAGGGTTCGAGGCTCACTTACTCCATGGTTCTGGTGGTAAAACATAAGGACTATAAAAACGTAGGTCCAGTGTACACATCTAGCTCGTGTGCACTTTAAAGAACCTAGTACATCTTTCGAGACGAGTAGGGTATTAATCCGGTGTATTAGTACATCACAGCCACTGATCACCAACTGGGCCCGCTGGGAGACCAGCCTTTGAGGTTACCCAGTATAAATATATATTTCAATTATTTGGGCAGTTGTTATAGGCCTAATCTGAAAATCGTTCATTTAGGCCTAAAACAAAAGAAAATAATTAGACTACTCTGTACAAACTGGCTGGCCCATACTGCACCTTTATTTTTTTATTTACAAACCTTTATAACATTCTATGATATTCATAGCAATTTTTAAATGTTCAATTTCGTTAATAAAAAAAAGTCATATATGGACATGATATCATATCACTACCATATTTAAGCATAACACCACGCTTAAGGAAGCGGATAACATTTAGAAATAACATTAAAACAAACAAATTAATGCTAGACATCACACTTGGCCTGTATACAATACTTGAAATGTATTTCGGAAATTGACCAGTTTTAGCTCGGTATCTATTTTATGCTTTTGTAGCGTTTGGCAGAGAGCCTAACAAAATAGAACTAAAATTTGTATTCTCTTTATCATTGAAACGATCTAAATTATAATAGGAAAAAGTAGCTAAAGATAGATGTTATATTCTATTTATGGGTTTTGTTGTTATGGTCAACTACACCAGCATTTATTATAAATCTTTATTTTATGAATTTGAAATGAATTGATACTTGATAAAATCGTCCTAAATCCGTAGGCCTATTGCTTTTAATTTCCCAAAAGTGTACTCTTTAAGCTTGGTTCCCACTAGCGACGCAACGTAACGCAATCAATGCAACGTAAAGCTTGGTTCCCACTAGAACGTAACGCAAGGACGTAAACGCAACGCAAGCGTTTTAACCAATGACAAGCGAAGTTATAGACAGTTAGCAATAATCACAAGCGAATAAGCCATCGCTTGTGATTGGTCAATTCACTTGCGTTGCGTTACGTCGTTGTGTTGCGTCGCTAGTGGGAACCACGCTTATCTGTCTATAACTTCGCTTGTCATTGGTTAAAACGCTTGCGTTTCGTTTACGTCCTTGCGTTACGTTCTAGTGGGAACCAAGCTTTAATAATTGTGTTTGTCCCCGCCTGCGTGAAATCAAACCTGCGATGTTTGTAGCGTTATTGCGTCGTCGGTTTCCACTTGTGATTACGCAATACAGCACTTTGCGTAAATACGTCGCTGCGTTGCGTTCTAGTGGGCACCACGCATTAAGCTTGGTTCCCACTAGAACGTAACGCAAGGACGTAAACGCAACGCAAGCGTTTTAACCAATGACAAGCGAAGTTATAGACAGTTAGCAATCACAAGCGAATAAGTCATCGCTTGTGATTGGTCAATTCAATTGCGTTGCGTTACGTCCTTGCGTTGCGTCGCTAGTGGGAACCACGCTTACGTTACCATACTATACGGACTATGTTCAGAAGGTTCGAAATATCACTGCTCTAACGCTGGTCAATTGAGCTTGCGATGTTTGCAGCATTATTGCGTCGTCGGTTCCCACTTGTGATTACGCAATACATCACTTTGCGTCAATACGTCGCTGAATTGACCAATCACAAGCGATGGCTTATTCGCTTGTGATTGCTAAAGCTTGGTTCCCACTAGAACGTAACGCAAGGACGTAAACGCAACGTAAGCGTGTTGACCAATGACAAGCGAAGTTATAGACAGTTAGCAATCACAAGCGAATAAGCCATCGCTTGTGATTGGTCAATTCACTTGCGTTGCGTTACGTCCTTGTGTTGCGTCGCTAGTGGGAACCACGCTTAACTGTCTATAACTTCGCTTGTCATTGGTTAAAACGCTTGCGTTGCGTTTACGTCCTTGCGTTACGTTCTAGTGTGAACCAAGCTTTACAGAGGTACGTGTGTACACACATGCATCGATAACATGGTACATGGTAGGCTTAGTCTCTTTATTTAGAAAATGTTTCGTTTCGTTTTTCAAGCATGGAGGTATGAAGGTAGTAGTAGATGGCTTTTGTTTAAATCGACACTTTATAAGAGGCCTAATAATAATAATAATCAATAATAATTAAAACATTATTCTGATGGTGGCCATAAATTGCAGTTTTCGTAAATTTAATACCGGTAACATCACAGTACATCAAAATACGGGATTACAGAAACATAAAATGGAAAAGCATAGGCTTTGCCATTTAATGGCACTGCTGCAATAATCCAAACTTCTAGTGCGTGTGTCTGATGTGTTGTGTGCTGCGATTGGCCAGTTCTTGTTGTCCATGTCAGAGTCACAGTAACAAGAAAGCTGATTGGTTGTACAGTTGTTCTTTTGTGATTGGCCAAAACCACCTGTTCGTGTTGTGTGCGGCGATTGGCCAGTTTTTGTTTCTGATTACTTATGCTGTAAATCTGATTGGTCAAAATACCACCTCTTCGTGATTTTTGCCGCCAAGTTTTACTTTTTCAATCTTTCCGTCCGCCGCAGCCATTCACGAAAGAACCAAAAAACTAAAAATTTTATTAAAGAACTAAAAATGAACCGAAGACTACAGTTGTGAGTAAAGTTCAAATCTTATCTAATTCAATAGTAAACCTAGGCCCTTCTGCTGTCTCATACTATATAGCAAATTGTTTGCAACAAATTAAAATGAGCTTGAGGTTAGTTAGCCGAGAGCAGCTAGGGCCTCGTCGCCTCCAGACGTACGTAGAAGAAGCAAGCAGATTGGGTGCAGATTAGTTCGGGCCACACTGCACACATTATGGACTAGACATCTTGTTCATAATAATTAGGATAGGCTAGGCCCTAACCTAGCTAGGCTAACAAGACAAATAAGACAGTTTGGGCCTTTTATAAAAAAGTCTTTGTAATTTTATTTTAGATGCCCATAAAAGGATGATCCCAACCGTTACCTGACATGACAAATTAAATTGCTGTAGGCCTATGGTCTATAATAATACGAATGCATCTAGGCCTAGCCTAGGCTGCTTTAATTGATGATACACTCCTAGAAAATAAGGTTGCAGTGCACATCCTATGAAAACTCACTTTGTATATCAATTAAAAACATTTTTTGGTTAAAAATAAATGCAACACATCACATGAAAACAACAAATAAACAAATAAAAGTAAATAAATCCTGTAGTGTATGAATTTATTTGTATGTAAATTCAACAAATTATAATTTGTTGTTTTTTTAACAACTTATTTTTGGTGTAAAACATCATTTTTTGGGTTAAAATAAATTGTTAAATTCTGCAAACCTAAAAAAAAAACAGACAACTCTTGAAAACCAAATAAAAGTGATTAAATCCTGTAGTAATTTTGTGTTGTTTTAACAACCTATTTTGGGGATAAAACATCATTTTTTGGTTTAAAATAATGGTTAACTATGCAAACCTAAACAAAAAACATCCCATGAAAACCAAATAAAAGTGATTAAATCCTGTAGTGCATGACTTTAATTGTATGTAAATTCAACAAATTATTAATTGATGTTGTTTTAAGAACCTATTTTTTGAGTAAAACATCATTTTTTGGTTTAAAATAATTGTTAAACATGGCAAACCTAAAACATGTAGACATCCACTGAAAACCAAATAAGTGATTACATTGTATAAATTGAATTGTACATAAATTCAACAAATTATAATTTGTTGTTGTTTTAACGCCCTATTTTGGGGGTAAAACATCATTTTTTTGGTTTAAATAAATTGTTAAATTATACAAACCTAAAAAAACAGACAATAAATCCTGTAGTGTATGAATTTAATTGTATGTACATTCAACAAATTATAATTTGTTGTTGTTTGAACAACCTATTTCATGATGGTGTCATATCACTACCATACTTGGGCATATATCACTAGTTTGACAAAAATGGTACACAGAGCTTTACACAATTTAATTTTGATCGCATATTCCTGGCAAGATCTCTTGAAACATTTCAAATGTTAATGAAAAATGAATGAATGAATTTATTTAAAAAAGATATATATAAATTTTCATTGCACAAGTGTTGATATTTTTCAAAATTGATAAGAAAATGTGTTTTTGGAAAGTTTACAGAGTCTGTATCACGCATACACGGATAACAATATTTTTGTTTCGTTATGACCTTGAACTTTTACCTAAACAAGTTTACCAGGTGTGGATTCATCATCTCCACCCACTTTATTTCACCATTTTTAGTCCCCACCCCGCCCACCACATATTTTTGAAAAAATTCTTGCATCATCCACAAAATCACTGGTCAGTCGCATCATTATAGGTTACGCTATAGGGTTTATACCAACAAATAAGGTGATTGGAAGTTAAACTTAAGAGGTACATTTATTATTTGTGATTTGCATGAAAAAAATATATTCAATATTTAGGAAAATGTGTTTTTGAAAAATTTACAGAGACTGTTTCTCCGACTTTGAATTTGATAGGATATTGATATGTGACACACGTAGAATCTGGACCAATTTCATATAATGGACCATATTGATTAAAGTTTAATTTGTTTCACTCATTTATTATTATATTTTGTTTCTTTTTAACAGATTGTTAAACGAATCCTTAAACTTTATCCATGAGGGTGTTTACCGTCCCTACGGTAGAGTTGCCCGGATAGACGAGGAAGTAGTATTTCGACAACGAGAATGTCGACGGTTTCATCCTTATGGCCGAACTGCAAGAGGTTTTAATCGCTCCCCGCTACGTGTGCCTATACCACCACCACCACAACCACGACCACCACGCAGACGAAGACCACAGCATCATTCACCACCACGACCACGACATCATTCACCACCCAGACCACAAACACCACCAGACAGAATACAGTTCAGACGCACGAGACAACAACGACAACGTGAAGAACGTGAACGCCTCATTAGATTACGCAGACTACAACATTCCCCACCAAGACAACAGCATTCACCGCCACAACATCATTCACTGCCTCAGCGACGAAAATGTCCACGACAATGCACCAATTCACCTTCATCATCACTTACTTGTTCATCGTCTGAATGTGCGTTTCGCCCACCTCCTAATTTGCCTCCTTACAATGCAGAGATGGAAAGACAGAGGGCAGTAGCGAATTGGCATCAGATGTGCGTGGCAGGTGGGCATTTTGATATGCTAGGCATCCCAAATCCAAGAGCCGATGATGGTGGGCCTGCGGCTGCGGCAGCGGCCGTGCCTCCTGCTCCGGCTGTTCCGGTAGTGGTGCCGGATGTGGCTGTAGTGGTGCCTGTGCCGGACGTGGCTCCGGTGCCGGATGTGGCGGCCGTGCCTGCTGTTGCAGCTGGCGTGTACAGAACTCGATCGGGAAGAATAAGTCGGCCACCAGTTAGGTATTCACCATATTAGTAAACTTTTTTTCTTTTTCTTTATTAATATTATTCATTTTTTTATGATGCACACCCCAAGTCCCCGTCTACCTGCAAGAAGGTAGATAATTATTAAAGAAAAAAACATTACTGAAATACAGTAATAACAATCCCCACAGATGTTATCGGGCCATTTAGGCAATGTTAACTCAGATGTAACTTTTAATTTTTCTTATCATGAATAAATGGAATTAGCTCTTTTCAAACAAATTGCAAAATTAATAGTTGACCCTATTGAATCTTGTTTGGTTTAACCTAAAAATTGATTACAAAAATGTTTTACATTATATTATCAAGAAATTAGAAAATTAATAAAAACAATTATTTTATATGTACAATATAAATAGGAAGGATCCATCTTTCAAACATAGTAATTACTAATCTACAAGGAGTAAAAATGTTTGGTTGTAAGGTTGATGCACAGTCAATCCAGTTCATTAATCAAAACACAACACTGCATGTCATAAATTTCTTCTTTCCATGACACGACAACATGACGACATGACTATGCTACTGGACTATCCACTCTTTTTGGAATATTTTTTTTTACTTGCGACTCTCTACGGCTTAAATATCTAATAGCACTCTTTTCTCCTGCATAAGAAAAAATTGGCTTATTTTATGGCACCCATTCAAAACCCATTTCTTCTTAAAATTGGATGTACATAAAATATTACATATTACAAACTTCATGTCGCTTACAAGGTTGTGAGCTTGCCTTGTTTATCAAAGTATGCCCTTGCATAATCATGACTGTGACATAGTCACGTATTCTTAACTTTTTTTATACGTTTTTAAGCGCAAATTCATGAATTCGCAGTGCAAGCCAATGATATATAAATTGTTCAGGAGCATCTTAGGCCTAAATGTATTCATATTATTATAGACCATACAGCAATTAAACTTATCGTGTCGAGTAATTTAAGTCCAAAAAGGTTAGCTTATATTATTTTCATTGGGATCATCCTTTTTATAAAGGCATAATCTAAAATAAAATTACAAAGTATTGATTTCTTTTTATAAAAGGCCCAAACTGTCTACTTTGTGTTGGCCTAGCTTATCATTTAATTAGTCCACAACATGTGCAGTATGGCCCGATCTGCACCCAATCGTCCGTGGAACCAAACGAACCAATTATGTCCATAGGGATGAAACTGGCGAAACTCGCATTTCTTCATCTATCTTGGTCTCCGTAAGGAATGGTATTCAACGCCCTTTACAAAATTAAAGGCTTCGTTTAGTAATCTTTGGTTACAAAGTATTTTTTTTTTAGGTACGGTAAACTCCCTCATATACGAAATTGTAAGCCTCGTTTAACAATTGTTTGTTTGTTTTATTAGTTTCTCCACACATTTTAAAATAAAAATTACAAATTTTTACAATCTGTTAAAAACAGAAAAAAATTTTTATAATAAATGAGTGAAACAAATTAAACTTTAATCAATACTACTTCCTCATCTATCCGGGCAACTCTACCGTAGGGACGGTAAACTCCCTCGCATAAAAAGTTGTGTGCTTCGTTTAACAATCTGTTAAAAACAGAAACAAAATATAATAATAAATGAGTGAAACAAATTAAACTTTAATCAATATGGTCCATTATATGAAATTGGTCCAGATTCTATTCTATAACGCGTGTCACATCAATTCTAGGCTTTCTGTTATGTCCTTGTTGTGATTTCGCCTAGAACTAACGGCCGTAAGATGAGCCGTGTATTGTTTCCTCACTCTTATAGCATTTGCACAAAGTCACATGTGTAAAAATATTGATAATTCAGTAGTTTTCTGCTGTTCCAAATTTTCATTCTTAGTATGTTACTTCTTCATATCCAGCTTTAGATGTGTGAACAAAATTTAAAACTGCGGGCTTATTAAATTAATAAAAGTGTTAGATAAGATTTAAACATTATCCTCACGTTTGTAAGCGACTCATGTTTGCTGTTTTTTTGTTGTTGTTTAATTGATTGTGTTTTTTCTTCGTCTTCTCTGTGCGGATGTGTTCATCTATCCGGACAACTCTACCGTAAGGAACAGTATTCAACGCCCTTAACGAAATTGAAGGCCTAGTTTTGTAATCTTTGGTTACAAAGTATTAATTTTTTTTATAAAAGCCCTGAATTGTCTTACATTGAACAAGATGTCTAGTCCACATCTATCCAGGTATCCATCCTTTGCATCCAGCACACTGAACACTTTAGCTTGACACAAATCTTAACGCCTCGTCTAGTATCGTCATCGGATAATGTCTGCATTTAATCGCAGCATTGATATCCCTCTAGGCTTAATATTTCCAAAAAGTTTTTGTTAACTTTCTGTTGTGTCCTTGATGTGATTTCGCCTTGAACTAACGGCCGTAAGGTGAGCCGTGTATTTTTTCCTCACTTTTATCGCGTTTGCACATGTGTAAAAATATTGATAATAATTAGTGTATAGATCCCCTATTGGTACATCCGGTTTCCCACATTTACTACAAATCTAAACGACTCTTCATCATCGGATAATGTTTGCATTTAATCGCAGCATTGAAATCTCTAGGATTTTTGTTGCATTAACAGCCGTAAGATGAGGCATGTTTTTCTTTGCTCAATAGTGATCCCATTTGCACAAATCACAAAGTGTAAAAACCAGCGACAGTAGGGGCGGTACACACCATTATTTAAAAGCTTCGGCCTGTAATCACAAAGTGTGCAGTTTGGCCTGACAATACACGCTAGTCTGAACCCAATTGTTTGGGACCTCTACAGCCTCAAATTACGCTAGAAACACGTTGCTTCCAGGGGCTTCGCATAGCCTCCTACCCAACCCCCTCGGCAAAAATCCAGGGGCCACCACTGCTCTACAAGGGTATCATTTCATTTCATAGTAACATTTATTTCCTTCATAATATACAAAATAAATAATTTAATACAAAATTGGGTAATACTTGTACATAAATATTGTATCTTTCTAAAATTTATACTTATTCTCTTTATGGAGAAAGTTTGTCCCTATGTGTCGTAGTTTTATTGGCATTATTATGATCTGAGTGAATTATAGCATCATCAAAAACAAACTGATTATAACTGACCTCTTTAAAACTGGTATAGGTCACCCCGGGGTTTGATTTATGGTTCACCACCTCACATTCCCTATACCACACTGCATCATTGTCACATTCTAGCTTCCAGCACTCTTCTTTTGGGAAGAGGCACTTCACTTTGAAAGAGGTTTTGTGAAAAACTCTAACATGCTATTTATTGTCATACAACATTTTCAGCCACTCTCATTGTCTGTATGTGATTTTGCTGCACACTTCAGATGCATAATCAGCACATTTTTTAGAAGTTTGAGGATCAACTCTAGCATTGGTCTTCTCTCCTCGAACTCTATGATTGCAAGTCCCTCCTCAGCCATCAACTTCTCCATTGCTATGGGATGTTGCAGGAAAAATCCACTCAACATTCCCATCCATCAAAGTTATTGAATAGAGCGTGAACTTCTGCTTTAAAATTTTGAGCAGTACGTCACTCTGGAATATCTTGTTTTCAGGGTGACGACTCTTCTCAACTGACTAAAAAAATTTTGTTTAAAAGCATAGTCGGACACAACTGGTTGAATTTTAATGTCATTGCTGCGAATATCCTTATAGTGACTCATTACAGTGAATAGGGTACAAGATGATCCCTTGAACCTCATCAGAAATTTATTCTCCTATTGCACTTGTTCTGCTAAGTTCTTACCCACAGTCTGTCTTTCCTAGGAAGGCCTAGGCCATCCTAGGAAAATTAACTCGCCTTGTAAACAGAAAAGTATAATGTGTGCCACTTTTCAATGTGACCTGTGTCACTGGGTCTCCCACCCCGCACAAACATGCCATCATCACCCAACTATTCTTAGCAAAGGGTAATTTGGAAAAGTAGGGAAGATACTTACTATTTAAAAAAAATTAGTCTTGTGTCCTTTTTTGCATACTAATATGATATTGCGAGTGACATGACATATCATGAGTGACATGACATTGTGAAACGACAGGATTTTAACTATACTGTACCTTTTTTCATATATAATAAGGTACAGAAAACTATTTGCTTTGAGATCATTTCATTTTAAAAATATACAGCTCTTGAAAACTTCTCAAAAATTTCTTGAAAAATTGTTATGCTTAAATCGTGAGTGACAACCATTTTTGAAATTTTAAAGTTCTCATTTATTTTAAATATTACTTCTGAGAATTAAGTATAATGCTAAGGTACTCTTCAAATACAAATGGTGTACCATGCTTTGCCATATGAATCTTTTCAAAGACATTTAAAAAATAAACAACTAACCAACCAAGGCATCAACCTTTTCAAAGACATTAAAAAAAACAACCAAGGCATGGACCTTTTAAAAGACATTAAAAAAACAACAAATAAATCTGAAAAATAATAACTATGGATCTTAGACGACAAAATTTGGTCAGTTTTATTTTAAAACGTTTTTAGAATTTTGTTTTATTTAGAATTTTATGTTATAAGCTCTACAGACTTTTAAAAATCCAAAACGTTTATAAACGTTTTGTTTGCTTGTTTGTACTTTGTAAAACTACCTCCTCTCCGACTCCTGTACATCCCCATGCTTTTTGTTTTGTTTTGGTTGTTCTGCCAACTAAGAGGCAAACCGAAAAGGCCAATTTGGTTAGACTTTGGAGTTCTCCAATGATTTGACATGGAATTACCTATGGAAATTGGTTATTAACCACTGGACAAATGCATGAGTAGACTCTACCATTGTTAAAGTTTGTCTACTGGTGTTAGCGTTTGTCTACTGGTGTTAGCGTTTGTCTACTGGTGTTAGCGTTTGTCTACTGATGTTATAGGGGATCTACTTCACACTCTTAATAGCGTTAGGCTAGCACGCTTGGTAGCGTTAGGCTCGCACTCATAATAGCGTTAAGCTTGCACTCTTACTAGTGTTAGATTCACACTCTTAATAGCATTAGGCTCGCACTCTTACTAGAGTTAGGCTTGCACTCTTTAATAGCAGTAGGCTCGCATTCTTAATAGAGTTAGTTCGCATTCTTAATAGCGTTAGGCTCGCATTCTTAAAAGAGTTAGGCTCGCACTCTTTAGCAGCTGTAGGCTCGCACTCTTTAGCAGCTGTAGGCTTGTACTTTAGCAGCTGTAGGCTCGCACTCATAATAGCGTTAGGCTCGCACTCTTACTAGAGTTAGGTTCGCTCTCTTAATAGCCATAGGCTCGCATTCTTACTAGCGTTAGACTCGCACTCTCATTAGCGTTAGGCTTGCACTCTTTAATAGCAGTAGGCTCGCATTCATAATAGCGTTAGGCTCGCATTCTTAATAGAGTTAGTTCGCATTCTTAATAGCGTTAGGCTCACATTCTTAATAGCGTTAGGCTCGCACTCTTTAGCAGATGTAGGCTCCCACTCTTTAGCAGCTGTAGGCTCGCAATTTATAGCAGGTGTAGGCTTGTACTCTTTAGCAGCTATATAGGCTTGTACTTCTTTAGCAGCTGTAGGCTTGCGCTCTTTAGCAGCTCTAGGCTCGCACTCTTTAGCAGTGATAGGCTGGTACTATGTAGGCTGGTACTTCTGTAGCAGCTGTAGGCTCGTACTTCTCAGCTGCGGTTGGCTTGTACTTCTGAAGCAGCTGTAGGCTTGTACTTCTTAGCAGCTTCTTCAGTAGATGTAGGCTCGTACTCTTCGGTAGGCTCGCACTCTAATGTAGGCATGTCCTCTATGGTAGGATATCACCCTTTTTAGGATCTCACTCTTCCGTAGGCATGCACTCTTCCGTAGGCACGCACTCTTCCGTAGGCACGCACTCTTCCGTAGGCACGCACTCTTCCGTAGGCACGCACTCTTCCGTAGGCACGCACTCTTCCGTAGGCACGCACTCTTCCGTAGGCACGCACTCTTCCGTAGGCTCGCACTCTTCCGTAGGCACGCACTCTTCCGTAGGCACGCACTCTTCCGTAGGCACGCACTCTTCCGTAGGCACGCACTCTTCCGTAGGCACGCACTCTTCCGTAGGCACGCACTCTTCCATAGGCTCACACTCTTCAGTAGACTTGCTCTAACATTGGTAGGCGTGCTCTAACATCGGTAGGCGCACTTTAACATCGGTAGGCGCACTCTAGCAATGGTAGAGTCTACTCTACATGCATAGTCTGGTGGTTAGTATCCAATTTCTGTGGGTATTTTCATGTCAAATTGTTGGAGTACTTCATAGTAAAATCAAATTGACCTTTTTGGTTTGTCATCTTAGTTGGCAGAACAACCAAAACAACACTTAAGCATGAGGATGTATGGCTATTGGAGAAGAGGTGGTTTTTGTTTTGTTTGTATTCTTTTTTTTTTCTTTTTTTTTTTAAGTTTATAAACGTTTTGGTTTTTTAAAAGTCTGTAGATCTTTGTATTCTAAATATTATGTTTTTATAATTTGTTTACTGGTGTGTTGGGATAAAATTGTATGCATTTATATGCAGATAACATATTTTATAGATTCTGTTATTTATTAGTAAAATATCATACAGTAAAATATACTACAGTATAACAAACCAGGACAAAACATCTGACCATAACGAACAATAATATTGCAATTTGTTACAATAGCTAATTCCATTTATTTATATATGTATTTTGACTATATTGCATTTTCAGTAACGTGTAGTACTACAACTAGAAAACTTTACCCTCTGTGTCTATGGCAGTTTTACAAACACTACTTTTCTGTCATAACAGCTTTTACTAATAAGATATTGGATCTGTAACAAGACCTGACCCTAAACCCATACTGTTTGTATGTGGTCAAAATGTGGCATCTTGACCTGCCACTATCCTTGTTTGCATGGACCAATGTGTTGTCAAATCGTGGCAGCTTGGCCTGCTGAATCATTAGGCTAGCTGCACACTCCTGCAGCATTAGACTAGCTGCACACTCCTGCAGCATTAGGCTGGCTGCACACTCCTGCAGCTTTTTGATCATTCAGTGTAGTGATCATTCTCGTCATTTGCTTATGGTTCAGACCAGAAACCTAATAAATTGAAGTCCATAGAATGAATTCAAAATATTAAATCAAATATTATTTACCTTTTATTATTTCAATGCTATATGTCTTTACCTAATCTTTAAACATTCTTAAACCTTTGCTTGGTTATAAGACATAATGGTGATATTGTTTCACCTGTGCTCAAACGTCACTCTTTTTGTAGTCCTATCACCTAGAACTTTGCTGCTTTCAGGATGGCTTCACACACCATTTGCATGTGTGCTCAAAAGCTGGCTTCACACACCATTTGCATGTGTGCTCAAAAGCTGGCTTCACACACCATTTGCATGTGTGCTCAAAAGCTGGCTTCACACACCATTTGCATGTGTGCTCAAAAGCTGGCTTCACACTCCTGCATCCTTTTGATTATTCAATGTAATGATCTCGAACTTTCCTTGTGGTTCAGTCACATTAGGCTGGATTCACACTCCTGCAGCACTAGGCTGGCTTCACACTCCTGCAGCATTAGGCTGGCTTCACACGCCTGCAGCATTAGGCTAGCTGCACACTCCTGCAGCATTAGGCTGGCTTCACACTCCTGCAGCATTAGGCTGGCTTCACACGCCTGCAGCATTAGGCTGGCTTCACACTCCTGCAGCATTAGGCTGGCTTCACACTCCTGCAGCATTTGGCTGGCTGCACACTCCTGCAACATTAGGCTGGCTGCACACTCCTTTGGATTATTCAATGTAATGATCTTGTCCTTGTGGTTCAGTCACTGCTCTATTGACATGACCAGAAATGAATTTGAAATATTAAATCAAATATTATTTACCTATGCAATAGTCTTTACCTTATCTTTAAAGATTCTTAAATCTTTGCTTGGTATAAGACATAATGGGGATATTGTTTCACCTGTGCCCATAACGTCACTCTTTTTGTAGTCCTATTACCTAGAACTTTGCTGCTTCAAGGCAGCATGCAGAAGTTTTTTTTAAAAACAAATCAGAGCTTTGCACACTATCCTCTTATATCTAAATCTTTTTCTCATTTCCATTTTTAATGCTATAAGCTTCTTGCTTAAATACATATGTACCAACATTAGGTATGCTGTGTCTCTTACTTTTCAATCGCATCAACCATTGATTGTAGATTGTTGTATAGTGCTGTTATATGCAGCACTAGGTCTTAAAAACAATCTTTTTTTAAAACCTGCCCATTCCCATTATTGGTGCTATAAGCTTCTTGCTTAAATACATTTGTACCAATATTAGGTATACTGTATATGTTTCCTTTTTCTTTCCTTTTTAATTGCTATCGACCATTGATCGTAGTATTGTGCTCTTATATGCAGCACTAGGTTTTAAAAACAATCTTTTTTTAAAGCACTGTTCCTTTTCTTACAACCCGTAAGGCCTAGCTTGTATAGTGTTTATGAATTGCCTTTATGCAATATAATCAGGCATAGTTCTAATTGATAACCCGATAGTTATCTTAAAAAAAATATCTCCATCAAAAATATCTTTATCAAAGCCATTTACATTTTAAAAATGGCCAATTCTGTGGATGACTTGTATCCCTTTTTTTAAACTATATCCCTGCATCCTTTTGAACATTCAGTGTAATGATCTCGTCCTTTCCTTATGGTTTAGTCACTGCTCTGTTGACATGACCAGAAATTATTATTTACCTTGATTATTTCAATGTTGTTGACTAGACAAAAATCCATACTGTTCTTAAACCTTTACTTGGTACAAGACATAATGGTGATATTGTTATCACCTGTACCAAAACATCACTTTTTAAAAAAGCAACCATTCTGCATGCTTTAATAGCTTTGCACACTACCCTCTTGCATCTACACCTTGATTATTTCAATGTTATATGTCTTTACCTAACCTTTAAAGATTCTTAAACCTTTACTTGGTATAAGACAAAATAGTGATATATTGTTTCCCCTGTGCCCAAAAGTCACTCCTTTTGTAGTCCTATTACCTAGAACGCTAATTAACCACTTCTGCATGCTCTAAGAGCATGCAGAAGTGATTGCTTTGTTAAACAAAACATTCAGAAGGCTATCAGCCTGGAATCATACTAGCCTCTTGAATCTACACCTTTTTCCCATTCCCATTCTTGGTGCTATAAGCTTCTTGCTTAAATACATTTGTACCAATCTTAGTTATACTGAGTCTCTTTTTCCTTCCTTTTTAATTGTCATTGACCATTGATCGTAGATTGTTGTATAGTGCTCTTATATGCAGCACTAGGTTTTAAAAACAATCTTTTTTTGAAAGCACTATTCCTTTTCTTACAACCCATAAGGCCTAGCTTGTATAGTGTTTATGAATTGCCTTTATGCAATATAATCAGGCATAGTTCTAATTGATAACCCAATAGTCATCTTTAAAAAATATCTTCATCAAAGCCATTTACATTTTCAAAATGGCCAATTCTGTGGATGAGTTGTATCCTTTTATTTTCAACTATATCCCTGCATCCTTTTGAACATTCAGTGTAATGATCTCGTCCTTTCCTTATGGTTTAGTCACTGCTCTGTTGACGTGACCAGAAATTATTATTTACCTTGATTATTTCAATGTTGTTGACTAGACAAAAATCCATACTGTTCTTAAACCTTTACTTGGTACAAGACATAATGGTGATATTGTTATCACCTGTACCAAAACATCACTTTTTAAAAAAGCAACCATTCTGCATGCTTTAATAGCTTTGCACACTACCCTCTTGCATCTACACCTTGATTATTTCAATGTTATATGTCTTTACCTAACCTTTAAAGATTCTTAAACCTTTACTTGGTATAAGACAAAATAGTGATATATTGTTTCCCCTGTGCCCAAAAGTCACTCCTTTTGTAGTCCTATTACCTAGAACGCTAATTAACCACTTCTGCATGCTCTAAGAGCATGCAGAAGTGATTGCTTTGTTAAACAAAACATTCAGAAGGCTATCAGCCTGGAATCATACTAGCCTCTTGAATCTACACCTTTTTCCCATTCCCATTCTTGGTGCTATAAGCTTCTTGCTTAAATACATTTGTACCAATCTTAGTTATACTGAGTCTCTTTTTCCTTCCTTTTTAATTGTCATTGACCATTGATCGTAGATTGTTGTATAGTGCTCTTATATGCAGCACTAGGTTTTAAAAACAATCTTTTTTTGAAAGCACTATTCCTTTTCTTACAACCCATAAGGCCTAGCTTGTATAGTGTTTATGAATTGCCTTTATGCAATATAATCAGGCATAGTTCTAATTGATAACCCAATAGTCATCTTTAAAAAATATCTTCATCAAAGCCATTTACATTTTCAAAATGGCCAATTCTGTGGATGAGTTGTATCCTTTTATTTTCAACTATATCCCTGCATCCTTTTGAACATTCAGTGTAATGATCTCGTCCTTTCCTTATGGTTTAGTCACTGCTCTGTTGACGTGACCAGAAATTATTATTTACCTTGATTATTTCAATGTTGTTGACTAGACAAAAATCCATACTGTTCTTAAACCTTTACTTGGTACAAGACATAATGGTGATATTGTTATCACCTGTACCAAAACATCACTTTTTAAAAAAGCAACCATTCTGCATGCTTTAATAGCTTTGCACACTACCCTCTTGCATCTACACCTTGATTATTTCAATGTTATATGTCTTTACCTAACCTTTAAAGATTCTTAAACCTTTACTTGGTATAAGACAAAATAGTGATATATTGTTTCCCCTGTGCCCAAAAGTCACTCCTTTTGTAGTCCTATTACCTAGAACGCTAATTAACCACTTCTGCATGCTCTAAGAGCATGCAGAAGTGATTGCTTTGTTAAACAAAACATTCAGAAGGCTATCAGCCTGGAATCATACTAGCCTCTTGAATCTACATCTTTTTCCCATTCCCATTCTTGGTGCTATAAGCTTCTTGCTTAAATACATTTGTACCAATCTTAGTTATACTGCGTCTCTTTTTCCTTCCTTTTTAATTGTCATTGACCATTGATCGTAGATTGTTGTATAGTGCTCTTATATGCAGCACTAGGTTTTAAAAACAATCTTTTTTTGAAAGCACTATTCCTTTTCTTACAACCCATAAGGCCTAGCTTGTATAGTGTTTATGAATTGCCTTTATGCAATATAATCAGGCATAGTTCTAATTGATAACCCAATAGTCATCTTTAAAAAATATCTTCATCAAAGCCATTTACATTTTCAAAATGGCCAATTCTGTGGATGAGTTGTATCCTTTTATTTTCAACTATATCCCTGCATCCTTTTGAACATTCAGTGTAATGATCTCGTCCTTTCCTTATGGTTTAGTCACTGCTCTGTTGACGTGACCAGAAATTATTATTTACCTTGATTATTTCAATGTTGTTGACTAAACAAAAATCCATACTGTTCTTAAACCTTTACTTGGTATAAGACATAATGGTGATATTGTTTCACCTGTACCAAAACATCACTTTTTAAAAAAGCAACCATTCTGCATGCTTTAAGTGCTTTGCACACTACCCTCTTGCATCTACACCTTGATTATTTCAATGCTATATGTCTTTACCTAACCTTTAAAGATTCTTAAACCTTTACTTGGTATAAGACAAAATAGTGATATACTGTTTCCCCTGTGCCCAAACATCACTTCTTTTGTAGTCCTATTACCTAGAACGCTAATAACCACTTTTGCATGCTCTAAGAGCTTTGCATCTACATATTTTTCTCATTTCCATTTTAATGCTATAAGCTTCTTGCTTAAATACACTTGTACCAATATTAGGTATACTGTGTCTCTTTCCTTTTCAATTGCCATCAACCATTGATTGTAGATTGTTGTATATAGTGCTGTTATGTGCAGAAAAATAATCTTGTTTTCAAAACCTTATTCCTTTTCTTACAAGCAGTAAGACCTAACTTGTATAGCGTATATGTATTGCCATTATGCAATATAATTGGGCATAGTTAACATTCAGGTTTTAAACTTCGTTTGGTTTTCCAAAGGAATTTCAAAATTAAACAGACTCTGCAGTTCACCATTTGGTAAAAATTAAATTTAAATTTACTATTTGCTAATTGTCTTATATCTTTTGAGATTTGTACAAAGAGAAACAAATTTAACTACCATTTATTTAGTACATATTATGGAAAATTGAAATAATTTATGACAAGATACTGTACATTCTTCAATGCCCTTGTGTTTTTTTAAATGACATATTTGAAACCAGGGATATTTAGACTGCACCTTACTATGCAGGAATTTAAGTATAATATAAATGAGTTGTTTCCTATTACTGATCAGGAGGCAAAGTAGCCTATGTTATATATATCCACATCCAATCAGTTTGAATCATCATAAAGAACAACAACCAGAATATGGTTTGGTAACATTGTTGGCCAGTTCACAAAATAGCTGTACCGAACACTAAAACGTACCAGTTAGAGGAAATGGAATGGTTTCACAGGAAAACCGAATATTTTTAAATGTTGCACGCAGAGGATAAAAAAGAAAAAACATGAAAACCAGAATATGTGTAAATTAACAACTCTGGTTGATGGGACAAAGAAGAAATACGAACTAATTGGTATTGACAGAAATCATTGTTGGATGAACTAATTGGTATTGGTAGAAATCATTGTTGATCAGTTCACAAAATAGCTGTACCGGAAACTACAATGTACCAGTTAGAGGAAATGTAATGGTTTCACAAGAAAACTGTATGCTTTTGAATGTTGCATGCAGAGAGCATAAAAAGAAAAAAACCTGAAAACCAGACTACTCTGGTTGATGGGACAAAGATGAAATACAAACTAATTGGTATTGAAATCATTTGTTGACCAGTTCACAAAATAGCTGTACCGGAAACTACAATGTACCAGTTAGAGGAAAAGGAATGGGAAAAAACAAGAAAACCAAAGGCCTCTAAATGTTACACGCAGAGAGCATAAAGAATAAAAATAGTCTGTGAAAAACACTGAACACAAGTAAATGGATGGTTACATTTTAAAAGCATCTCATACAATCCTCAAACGATCTTGGCATTTCTTCAATCATGCAACGAGATCTATAATACCATTAGTAATGGTGAATTGTGGGGTCAATTTGAAATTTTAAAAACAATGATATCGCATTTATTTTTTGAAACAAAGTTTTCAATCAAAGCGTGTATTTTTCTAATACATAACCTATAAGAAAGCTTCTCATAATATTTAAAAATCTTCAACCAGTTCCTATGATAGCATTTGCTATAAAAGGAACCATTTCCTTATATTGGCAACAGCAGTTTATTTAGTTTATACCTTTATGTATGCAACTAAAGTTGTTTTAAAAAGAGCCTTTTATAAATCCTATTTCTGTATGGAAAACACTTCTGTCCTGTATTTTGTTGATAGTAGACCTCCCCCAGCCATGTATTGAAATTGACAGGTGTAGAAAATCCATAAACTGCCCATTGATTTTTCATATCAGTATGGTACAACAACATTGAAAAAGTATAACAAATATTTATTACAAAATATTGTTTAATTTATGGTTTAAAGTGCTCATCATATCCACTGGTCCATGTTTATTTTCTTAGGGCCATAGGTAAGGTTTCAACCTTGACAACCCAGTGACTTCATCACATCCCTTCTCTTGCAAACAAAAATTGATTGCACTTGACCTATTCCTTTTCTCGGAGCCGTACATTTGTACTGTCCATCCTTTGTTGATGAACTTGCCGCTCCTACCATCTCTAGATAGAGTTGCGTTCCGCCCTTAGTAATTTTCAATAACACGTTGGCTGACATGAAATTCCCAAAAATTAATTTGTCAATTTCTCTATTCATTTTAAATACTTGAATAAGGTCAGCTTTTTTTCTAATATCTTCTAGTGTCATTAAGTTTAGTTTTTTTATTCTTGTTTCATATGAATTTTCTTTAATCTCTAACATAGTTGTTGTTCTACGTTGGATTGCAGGCTTGTGTCAGTAATCCAGGTGAGGTATTCAGGGCCGTTGGATTGCAGGCTTGTGTCAGTAATCCAGATGAGGTATTCAGGGCCGTAGCCAGTCTGAAATGTTCAACTTTCACCACCCACCCCAATTTCCCAGCACAGATCGTCGTATTTTATAACAATAATTATATTTAAAGCATCTTTACCTCATATTAATATAGATCAATATTTAGAATGCATCTTTGCCTTATCTGTTTTATACTTCTCGCTACGGCCTTCTTATTTCTTTACTCCTGTTTATTTCTCAATAATTAAAATCTCCCCTCACCATTATTTCTTGCTTACCAACTTTCTGTAGGTCTATACATTTTGCATAATTGGTGTTTTATAAATTACTCCAGTTAATATTGTATTAGGCCTACTGTTTTTGTTCTTTTTTGTAAGTGCATCACCTGTCTCAATATTGTCGGTGTAGCTCACACTATACCGATTCTTGAAATTCAAAATCTTCTCTTTAAATCATTTCAAGGTGGGAACTGCATCTTACAGTTGTTTCCTTTCATATCTGCTCTAAATACTTTGTCTTGGTATACGTCATTTAGGCCAAATTACTCTTGTCTCTTGAGAGAATTGAATGTCTCGAAACAAGATGCTAAAATATGGCTGCTAATCAATATTTATTTCTCAATAATTAAAATCTCCATCACCATTATTTATTGCTTACCAGCTTCTGGCTGTTAATCAATATTTAGGATCTGCAGTTACTGAAAATGCAATGTCAAAAAAAAAAAAAATAGATAAGATATAAAATACCATCTGGTTTACGAGAGTAGCCTAAGTTGATTATTAAGAAACCCCTATCTGGTTTAATGGAATAGCCTAAGTTAATTATCAAATAATAAGAAACCCCTATCTGGTTATGGAGTATAGCCTAAGTAATTTACTTATACAAACAAATAACAAAATCATCTGTGGGTTAATTTTCTGCTCATTTACTTTTCAGTTTCCGTAGGCCAAATTTTGTGCATCTTTTTTTAATTATTTTTATTATTATTGTTTGTTATAATTTATTTATATTATTTTTATTTATTTATTTATATTAATTTTTTTATTAATTTTTTTATATTTCATTTAATATTTATTTTATTTTATTTAATTTTTTTTTTATTTATTGTTTTATTTTTATTTATAATTTTCATTTATTATTATTTATTGGTGAATATTGGTAGCTGACGACTTTCTTCCCATTTAACATCTGATCTTGTTCGTACACATACCCACTGATGATTCGGATGGATTGAATGCCCGGCTATCTGTGTCCTGCTAGCCCCACTCTGTGCCTCTTCATGCCGTTGCCTGAACTTTTTCTTTCTCTTCATTGCTTTTTATTTTTCTTCCTTTTATCTTCTTTACTTCTTTTATTTTACTTCCTGTGGCCACCATGCTTTGTATTTACTACTGTTTATATCATGGACAGAGATAAAACACTCTCTGTAATCAATGCAGACAAGATAATGCCATGTCTGCATCAAGTATATCATGGACAGAGATAAAACACTCTCTGTAATCAATGCAGACAAGAAAATGCCAAGACAACATGTCATTCAAATCTGCTTTTTTCTGGTTCTCATGGGAAAAAAAATAAAATGCAAAAAAAAAATACAAAAAATAAAATACAAAAAAATTATTTTGAAAAATATTTCTGTAAAAATGTTTCTGAAGTCAAAGATATCTGGTATCTAACCTGGCCACAGGTATGTTTTTCTTTTTTATCTTTTTGTTTAATTTCTATTTTTGTCATTCTTCTGTTTATTTTCATTGCTTTTTTATTCCTTGTGTTATTATTTTACTTTCTTGTTGTGTATATGATTTGGGCATAGTTTTGTAGTGTAGATTATTGGGTGCATTTCGACCTAGGATGAAACCATTCCTATCCGCGCATCTCAGGCCGTAAAAAAAAAAAAAAAAATACAAAAAAAATTTAAAAAATAAAATACAAAAAAATTGGTATTTTCAACTTTTCACAGTTTCTGTGCAGTTTAAAAAAAAAAAATACAAAAAAAATACAAAAAATAAAATACAAAAAAATTGTTTTGAAAAAGATTTCTGAAAGTTTTTGAAGTTACTAAAAAGTTTGTGTGTTAAAAAAATGGATGGCAAAAGAGAAGTTTATCTGCCAAACTTTCTCAAAAGTACCAAAGTTATTTGAAATAAGACAAGGAGTTAAAGGATGTGGATATTGAAAAACTCCTTGTGAAGTAAAAATCCTCATGTGGTGTTATGGCAGAGTCCAGGTTAGTTCAAACATATATTTTGTAGACAAACAAGTATTTAGTCTATATTGCTTTGTATAATAATACAATAGACCTACAAATGATTTTTAAAGCAGTGTTGCTGATGTCTATTCACAGGACAATACAGGACACAAGACATTTCTGGAACAGCAGACATCAAACTGTCCAGTATTAACATAGTTGAATAATAATATTAGTAATATTTTTTTCTTGGTGTTTTAGAAGGTCAATCCTGGACATTCTGAAATCTATCGATGAACTGGAAACCAAGCAGCAGATAATGCCTTTCAATGTGGAACATTGAGGATAATGTTGCTATGATTTTTCAGACATCAAATATTGCAGAGGTATTGTAAACATTTTGTTGTTGTCATCATAAGATAATGAAATGATGAAAATGTTGCTTAAAAAAATAAACTTTACTTTTCGTTAATTGTTAATAATAAGTATGATTGGTGAATACAGCTACTGGATTATTATCATTGTTGTTGCTATCGAGTAATAAGTTAAGCATTACTTTAGTATTATTTTCGATTACAGAGTGAATTCCAGCAATACCATCAACAATTGCATCAAGCTATCTCTATAGCACGAAGTACAGTGGTAACTGCCCAAGACAAATCGGTGTAAAAGTGCGTCTTGATAATGGGTTGATGGGATTCATTCAAACAAAAGCTATTAGTGATAAACACACTTATCAGGAATTTATTTACTGTGTGAACGAGGTTGGAGTGGATATAAACTAACACACAGTCATTGATGCAGTTTGTGTGTGGACTGGACCCAAGAAAAGCAGGAGCAATTATTAAAGTATGCCTACCTAATGCAGAATGCATTTCTCTATAAAATAATTTGTTGAATTATATCTACTCCTACCCTATTATGCTAAATATGATTTTATATTTATTTTATTTATTGTTTTAATTTACAGACATTGAAATAAGAACACCAAAGGCTTGAGAACCAGAAACTGCCTGTGACAACTTGCAGTTTGGGTCCCAAAGTATTTATGAATCGTGCTGGTTTTATCAAGATTGATACAGCAAAGATAGGTGAAAGGTAAACATTCAACATAGTTACTTTTATATCAGTTAATCAGGAGATGTGCTTGACCATACACATGTACACCCAAAACATTTGTAAGATGGCAGTGGATGATTTTGAGTATTACAGTCAGCTGTGGACGCTAGTCCTGCAGATGCTTTGAATGAGATTCTTGAGAAGCTACAGTTGTAGTCTAGCCTTTGTAGCACTTAGAGTACATGGATAGAAACTTGACTACTATCAAGTTATTCTTTCTACCATTTTATATGAATATGTCATAAATATTTCGTTTTTTTTGTTTACTAGTACTATGGAAACAAAACAATTACTTTGTACGATATCCGTGCAGAATTAACCAATCGATGCAAGGATTTGAGATCTTTATTCCAAATAGGGACCCCTTAAGAGCGATTCCAGATGTTGACGAAAGAAACACTGGCTAATTTTATATTGGTAAGCTACAGTGAAAAATGTGTTGTTAATCATCCTCTATTTACCTGGAAACTGAAGAAATTTGAATAAAGAATTTAATTTTATTATTGCAGGAAAATTGGTGGTAGGGCAAGTAAAACAAATTGTTCGTCGACTATAGAGTGAATTCCGGCAAAACACTCTCCGACTGTGTCAAGCTATCTCCATAGAACGAAATCTGTGTCAATGTGCGTCTTGATAATGGGTTCATGGGATTCATTCCAACAAAAGCAATTTGTGATAAACACAATTTATTTACTGTGTGAACGAGGTTGGAGTGGATATATTGATGCAGTTTGTGTGCGGACTGGGCCGAAGAAAAGCAGACATAATTATTAAGGTATGCCTACCTTACGACGTAAGAAAACCAAAGGCTTGACAACCGGAGACAGCTTGAGATGCATTTAAGATAATGATTTTAATATTACAATGTTTTAAATTGCAGAATTGCATGTTGAAACAAAATGTAGTTGTAGAAGATGTCACAGCTACCTACTAGAAATTGTCCAACCAGTTGTGATGAAGATAAAGCCTTCAATGCTGAAATGCAAGTGTTCTTTGATGGTTACGTACACAACATAACTACGTTCAAGTATGTAATGGATCCAATATATTTCACATGTCGAGTCCGAGTATTATTATTATGATGTCAATGATGGAACTTTGGTTTTCAGGTACATTTTGAAAGCTTTTTTTAGTCTTACATATTTTTATTTTTTGACAAAGTAGGTAATGGTCCAATGAAGAGTGTCAAGTAGTATTCCCCAACCAGACTTGGAAAGTCATAATAAAAATATAATTATAATAATTATTTAAGCATGACAAAGCAGCTTCCAGGGGGCGGATCCAGGAGAGTGGCACTTGCTGATATTAATATGTTAGTGCTCCCCCGTTTAATAATATTTTTAATTTGTGTTTTATCTTTTAGGAGCACAACCTGAAACTTGCACAAAATGTTGAAAATGATGTTGAGTTTGAAGGTAAAAGTTGTGATGATGTGACATTGATGGTGGTAACTGCCCAAGACAAGAAATCTGTGTCAATGTGCGTCTTGATAATGGGTTGATGGGATTCATTCCAACAAAAGCAATTAGTGATAAACACAATTTATTTACCATGTGAACGAGGTTGGAGTGGATATAAACCATACTGTTGAGCATCCTCACACAGTCATTGATGCAGTTTGTGTGCGGACTGGGCCCAAGAAAAGCAGGTGCAATTATTAAGGTATGCCTACCTAAATGCAGAATGCATGTATTCTCTGTAAATTAATTTGTTGAATTATATCTACTCCTACCCTATTAAGCTAAATATGATCTTATATTTATTTTATTTACTGTTTTATTTTGACAGACATTGAAACAAGAAAACCAAAGGCTTGAGAACCGGATTCAGCTTGGCCAAGTAATACAAATTGCTTGTTGACGTCCATGTGGTTAGGAACTTGATAATGCCAACCCAGTGCGTAAAGATGATACTGGTCTGTGTCCATTCTTTTTACAGGACGACTTTCCTGAACTAAGTGAGGTACTTAAGATATTACAATATTGAACAAATATTTGTGTATTTATTTATTTTGCTTTATTTTATTTACATAATAAAGTCAAGTAGTATTCCCTAACCAGACTTAGAAATTCATAATAAAAAAAAAATTAATTATTTAAGCATGACAAAGCAGCTTCGTTGTATTATGTTTCCAGGGGGCGGATCCAGGAAAGTGGCACTTGGGTTGCATGCTCTCACTTTTGACGGCTAAAATGTCATTATGAACTACTTTTTGATATTAATATGTTTAGTGCTCCCCCGTTTAATAATACTTAATATTTTTATTGTGTTTTATCTTTTAGGGGGCACAACCTGAAACTTGCAAAAAAATGTTGAAAATGATGTTGAGGTTGAAGGTAAAAGTTGTGATGATGTGACATTGATGGTGGTAACTGCCCAAGACAAGAAATCTGTGTCAATGTGCATCTTGATAATGGGTTGATCCTCACACACAGTCATTGATACAGTTTGTGTGCGGACTGGGCCCAAGAAAAGCAGGCGCAATTATTAAGGTATGCCTATACCTAATGCATAATGCATGTATTCTCTATAAAATAATTTTCCCTCACCATTTTACTAAATCAACTTCTATTGCTATTTTTAAAAAAATAACTTAAAATGCATCTTTTTAACATCCCATATAAGCGCCTTTGATTTTTACTTCGGTTTAGTTGATTCTGCCGCTATACAAATACCTAAATTATTATTAAATTATTATTATTATATCTACTCCTACCCTATTATGCTAAATATGATTTTATATTTATTTTATTTACTGTTTTAATTTGACAGACATTGAAACAAGAAAACCTAAGGCTTGAACCGGATTCAGCTTGGCCAAGTAATACAAATTGCTTGTTAACGTCCATGTGGTTAGGAACTTGATAATGCCAACCCAGTGGGTAAAGATGATACTGGTCTGTGTCCATTCTGTTTACAGGATGACTTTCCTGAACTAAGTGAGGTACTTAAGATATTACAATATTGAACAAATATTTGTGCAAAGTATCGACATAAATTATTATTGTAGTATGAGAGGAAAAAATAGGGTCTATCAGTCATCTTCAGCTTGGATACTAATCTTACCTTGCTATTGTGCAGTGTCCATGTAATATGTGTGTTTTTCTTTATCATGTTTCTAATTTTATTCATTTGATTTTGTTCAGGTTTTGAGTCATTTTGACGGTGGTAACTGCCCAGGTCAACCAATCGGTGTCAAGTGCGTCTTGATAATGGCTTGGAGGGTTTTATTCCAACAAAATCAATTAGTGATAAAGATGTTATAAACCCAGAAGGTAGGTTTAACGAAATTACCATTTGTCTTTTAATTAGTATTTAAAGGACAACTTGACCGAGGACCATATTTTAACAACGTATTAGGGATGTACATATGATTTCAGAACAATCGCGCTCGCCGTCAATTGCTGTGACGTCAATGGTGCATCACAATATCTACTTAATGAGTTTTCACTGTTGTTAACATACAAGAGATAGTATTGCCATACAATCTTTGGTGTGCAAAATCCGGAGCAAGTATGCATTAGGTGCATGCTTAGTTAAAAAATAATCACCAACCTAAGAGATGCATTTAAGATAATGATTGTAATATTACAATTTTTTAAATTTCAGAATTGCATGATAGAACAAAATGTAGTTTGTAAGACGCCACAGCTACCTACTAGAAATTGTCCAACCAGTAAATTAGTGACCCACTATTTTTGTGATGAAGATGAAGCCTTGCAATGCAAGTGTTCGTTGAGGGTTACGTATACAACATAACTACGTTCAAGTACGTAACGGATCCAATATATTTCACATTTGATGTCAAGTCCGAGTATTATGATGACGTCAATGATGAAACTTTTATCAATTCTACTGAGTTTACAGGTTTTACAGGTACATTTTGAAAGCCTTTTTTCAGCCTTACATATTTTATTTTTGACAAAGTAGGTACTGGTTCAATGAAGGTGATCAAGTAGTATTCCCCAACCAGACTTAGAAATTCATAATAAAAATATAATTATAATTATTTAAGCATGACAAAGCAGCTTTGTTGTATTATGTTTCCAGGGGGCGGATCCAGGAGAGTGACACTTGGGTGGCATGCTCCCACTTTTGACGGCTAAAATGTCATTATGAACTACTTTTTGATATTAATTTTTTTATTGTGTTTTATCTTTAGAGGCACAACCTGAAACTTGCAAAAAAATGTTTAAAATGATGTTGAGGTTGAAGGTAAAAGTTGTGATGGTCTGACATTGATGGTGGTAACTGCCCAAGACAAGAAATCTGTGTCAATGTGCATCTTGATAATGGGTTGATGGGATTCATTCCAAAAAAGCAATTAGTGATGAACAAAATTTATTTACCGTGTGAACGAGTTTGGAGTGGATTTAAACCGTACTGTTGAGCATCCCCACACACAGTCATTGATGCAGTTTGTGTGCAAACTGGGCCCAAGAAAAGCAGGCGCAATTATTAAGGTATGCCTACCTAATGCATAATGCATGTATTCTCTATAAAATAATTTTCCCTCCCCATTTTACTAAATCAACTTCTATTGCTATTTAAAAAAAAAGAACTTAAAATGCATCTTTTTAACAACCAATATAAGCACATTTGATTTTTACTTCAGTTTAGATGAATCTGGTGCAAATACAAATACCTAAATTATTATTAAATTATTATTATTATATCTACTCCTACCCTATTATGCTAAATATGATTTTATATTTATTTTATTTACTGTTTTAATTTGACAGACATTGAAACAAGAAAACCAAAGGCTTGAGAACTGGATTCAGCTTGGCCAAGTAATACAAATTGCTCGTCGATGTCCACATGGTGGGGAACTTGATAATGCCAACCCAGTGCGTAAAGATGATACTGGTCTGTGTCCATTCTGTTTACAGGACGACTTTCCTGAACTAAGTGAGGTACTTAAAATATTACAATATTGAACAAATATTTGTGCAAAGTATCTACATAAATTATTATTAGACTTAGAAAGTCATAATAAATTATAATTATTTAAGCAAAGCAGCTTCCAGGGGCGGATCCAAGAGAGTGTCTCTTGTGTGGCATGCTCCCACATTTGACGGCTAAAATGACATTATGAACTACTTTTTGATATTAAGATGTTTAGTTCTCTCTAATATTTTAATTTGTGTTTTATCTTTAGGGGCACAACCTGAAACTTGCAAAAAATGTTGAAAATGATGTTGAGGTTGAAGGTCAAAGTTTTGATGGGACACTGACTGATACAATGCTGTACAACTGCACTAGTAGAGTGTGCTCATTTTTTTCAAATTCTACAAATTTATGTCAAGGCAGATGAGGCAGTTAGCTTGTCTGGAGTTTTGAATTTTCACACAGCTTGTGTAATTTATATTACTAAATATATTTAAAACATCTTTGCTTAATTTATTTTTTACCTCTCGCTGTGGCCCTGTATATAGAACATACACTAGATAATCGTTTTTGTTATACTTGATCTTGGATAAGTCTGTTTTACAACTACCGAAATTTGGATTGCTACAAACACAATTAATATATTCTTTCATTTTTACCTGGTATTGTTTCAAATTAAATCACTAGCCGATATTACCATATGAAATTTAAAAAAAAAAGATATAACTGTAAAAGGTAATTAAAAAGTATTGGGTTTATATAATACGGCTCTTGCCGATTTAATAAAATATAAAAGATACAATTACAGAAACGGAGAATTAATTTTAACATCAACTTTAGTGAATGTTGATGTTGTCCCTATTAATGCTTTCATTATATAAATAATATCACAATCATTTCCTGCTGCACATCATTTCCTTTTTCGGTCAAAAAAAAAAAATCTGTCAAAATTTCAGGGAAAATTATCACATGTACATTTAACCCATTATCTTCTTTGATAACTTAGCTTTAGTGGCCTACTCCTCATTACAGGCAGCTGATTGGCTGGAAAGGCAATGCAAGCAAAAAGATGTTTCTTTTCTGTCAGAATCTGCTTGGCCTCAATTTTGGATTTCTGACATTTTTCAGAGTGCTTCTTTATCTTTGCTTTCTAAACTAACTTATCTTTGCTAACTAAACAAACGGCTAAATTCATGAAGTCAAAACCTTCAAAATGTTAACAAAGGACATCCATATCATCGCATCTGGTTTTTGCTGTGCATAAGTGACCACATTACTGATAGTATCAACTTCATATTTACTATGGCTCACCTCCACAAAAGAAGCTTCCTGTGACATACTTTAATCCAACCATGAAGGTACTTTTTTATTGCTCCTATGGCTATAAGCCTGCAACTATTGTCCATCAAAGTCTCAAATGCATATCCCTTTTCAGCGCCCTCTACTAAACTTAGCATTTTCTTAATGGCATCAGAAGTTGAACTTTTATACGTTTCTTGTTCACGGCTTATTTGGATCCTATAGTACAACATCTCTATACCCTGCATGTACTTAGCAACATTTGTTTTCATCATGAATATAAAATTCATAATCCCTGTCCATCAGGTGGTTTTCTTTGGCCCGTACCTCGTAAGTTAAAGTCAACTTTTACCATGTCCTTTATATCATTCAATGATGCTATTTTGGCTATTTGACTAATTAATTCAGGATCATATCATGTGAATCCATCTCCTCTTTCGGGAGAAATGTGGAAATGATTAACCTGATTTGTTCCCCCATGGTTGAGGCCATAATCAGATCGGGATCATAGTTCTGGAACAATGATTCCCATGTTGGATTATTTGGCGTTTCAAAATTTAAAAAGTGTCCATATACCATTGTAAACGTTAATGCATCATCAGGTTATTGTATTTGTGAAAGATCGAACTTGTAAGAGGCAATTCCTATGTTTTGAAAGTAGCATGTTCTGATTTGCAAAAGTCCGTCACCTCTGGTGGAAAGAGTTCTGAGGTGAATAGTACCACAGAAGATTTATGATTTAAAAAAATTGTATTTCCTGTTTTTCTGCATTATCTATCCTACAACATACTGACGTCCAAAACATTTGTAATAGAACCCTTTCTCTTTACCTCTTCCCATAATTGCTGATCACTTATGTTACATGGTGACCCAGCATCTATTTTACGCTTTGCCTTCTTCTCCTTTTGCGAAATGTCCTTGTTTCCCACATTTCATTCATTCATTTTTTCTAACAGTAGCTTGTTCAGGTGAGCAGCAGTGCATCCTTGAATCAATAGATCTCTCAATGGGTTCTGTCTTTCCATTTAGCAGTAAACAATGCCACAGTCTCTGTTGGACCATTTTATGAAATTTATGATTTTCATATGGTTTTCATTTTCTGTGTAAAATAGTTTTGTGATTGCCCTTTCATACTCATTTTGTTGTTTAGCCTGATCATCTCCATCTGTAAAGTTGATTTGTTGCAATCTCACCCCTTTGGCATGCAATAATACTGCTTCTTTTGGCGCATTATCTGCTATTCACTTGGTCCCAATTAAATACATTACCGCCACTGTGTAGATTGTGTTGTCGGCTCCGTGTCCAAGTTTAACCTAGGTAGGTCTATGTCCTCGGTAAACGTAAACATTTCCTATGTATAAAATAAAACTGCTTATCCTGTATTATTTGCTTATCCTCGCCTTTAGGCACACTTATTCTACTGTGCACATTTTTTGTCAAGAATGGAATTATACAATTTCCGAGTGTAATTCTTTCAAATTTTTAATTTTTCTTGTGAATAAATAAAGTTTACATATATAGTTCAAACTATATCACCGAGATTTGGGAGCTTCTTCTGTCCCATTGGCCCCTTAAAGGTTCATAGTAATAATAGTAATATATACAAGCAAATTTATTTTTTCCGCCACATCCTATTCTGTAATCAACCAATAAATTGAAGGCATGAACCTGCCAACACCAGGCTACAGTAAGTTAAGCCTTTTCAAAGTTTATCAACACCATAGTAATAACAACAACAAAAAGGTAGTAAATTTAGAGATTGTAAAACTTAGAAAATAAAATTGTTTGTTTTTGTTTAAATGAGGCTGTTAAATTTCTGTAAAATAACTGTATTTTGTTGGAATGTAGAAAATTATTGATAAATTGAATGAATTATTGCTGATAAGGGTTTGATTATAATGATGGTAAAAGAATGGAGGTCTCCAAATGTGAGGCACAATAAACTTTGTCTACTTTTTCTATCTAAAAAAGATACAGTATATTTGAATGGATATCACACTATATTATTGATATATAATAAATAATATGAAAAGTAGTGTTTTAGTAGTTTATATATATATATATATATATATATATATATATATATATATATAAATGTATGAGATGTGTAGAAACTCATCTTGTAAAATACATTCCAACAGAAGTTTTATTACAGAATGAATCATATGGTACGCCAAAGGTGCAGCATTAAACATGCATTCCCCCTTACTGTTTTATGAATAGTAAATGTAATTAGAGTTCTGTGACTGCATCAATCGTTCATAATTATGTTTCATATAAAGTTTCCTGTAGTTATCTTTCAATGCAAATAATAAAGTTCAAATTAAATGAATGGCTTGATGGCCAAATTTAAATGTTTGCAAAAATGTCTGCTCGGCCATTTGTTCTGGGGTGCTGTAGTAGATCTCGTTGGATAATGTGTGGCCATTAAACATTGAGTTCATGAACGACCTTGCAAAATCTATATAATTGAAGTACCATGTATAATCAAATAAATACACCCTAGATATAAACAAAAAATATAACATTTATTCAAAAGTAGGGCGTTTATTCAAACAATTTTTTTAAATAATTTTGATATTGAAAATGTGTGTAGTTGGTCGCTTTCTCGTATAGGTGTTTAGCACCTGTTTGGTCTTTCCGTGCCTCCTTTTATAATTGTTTTTGTCTTCTTATGTTTATGGCAGAAAGTGAATAAATAAAAAATAAAAAAAAAATAATTACGGTAGGGCCTAATCTGAGAAATAAAATACTTGCAACCAATCAAAAATGCGAACGCGAATCCACGGTTACAACCAATCAGAAACGCAAACTCAATCCACGGCTACAACCAATCAGAAACGACTCTGCTCCTGAGGCTAAAAATTTGACCAAATTGGACTCTCTCAATTCCCCGTTCTCTAGCCAGCCGGCCATGTGTGTGTGGAGCTCGAGCAGTGCAAATGTAAATTTGACTAGAGCCCTCTATAGTTTTATAAGCTTAGCAACAATATTTTCAACTGTAAACAGTCGACATTAAAAACCCTATTTTTCACCTTTCACAAGTAAAATGGACAATCCTAGACAAGATGAAGCTAAAGAGTATTTAGAAAAGCACAAGATTCTTGAATTATTTGACAATATCACTGCAAGTTTAGTTTTTCAACGACCAGGTAAATTTTAGGCCCACTCACTAAATAAATAACTGAAGTCTGACAAGAGGACTGTGCCTGTCTGTAGCCTATGTGGCCTACTCTGACCGAGTGAATGATAGCTAGGCTAGGCTAGGCCTAGGCTTACTAGCGCCGGCCTAGCCTACAGAATATCTAGTACTTATTAGTGGCATAGCATCAGTCAGAAGTCATCTACTACTAGGCCTAAGCTTAGGCCCTACTAGTCTTACGCATACCCAGCCTAAACAATTTAATTCACAATAATCTTACATTTTGACAGTCTTTGACTTTTGTTTGTTTTTTAACAAAGAAAATCCAAAAGAATTTATGATACAAGAGATAAAACAATTAAAAGAAGCAAGAACAACCCAGATGGACTACCCATGTTTATTTGATGACAGTAACATCATGTCGGTGTATGGCATGCTGGACCCAACAAAAAAGGGTTTCATCACTCTTACACAGTATAAAGAAGGTAAGGTATTTTATTAGTTAGGCACCACATTTTAAAGTTGAAAGAAGAAATGCTCTCTTAACCTTTGACCCTTTTCTTTATTCCTAAAAATTTGATTTGTTTCAGCATTGACTGCTTTAGGATGCAAGACCTTTGACCCGTGTCCTGTTGGTATGGAATTTGATCGCATCTCTCAAGATACCTTTACAAGAGAAGCGTAAGTATATTTAACAAGGAAGTAATCTACATTAAACTGCTGTTATAATTTGGTTATAACTTAAGCAGTACTAATGCACTTGTCAATTGTATGACCCACTATACGACCCCCGGGAGAGGTGCGTCATTTGTCCGATGTGCGTCATACTTTTGAATACCATGACGCACCCGTGCATCAAAAAGGTGACTTACCTTTAGGTGACCATGGCGCACCTATTTTGACGCACTGTGACCATGTTGTTTATATGGTGGGTGGTAAAGTGACGGACATTGACACACCTTGTTCATTGATGTGACGTACCATCTAGGTTTTTTTGACGCACCCCTGTGTCAGTAATTATTTGTAAATGACGCACCCATGACGCACCTCTCCCGGGGGTCGTATAGTGGGTCATACAATTGACAAGTGCATAAAAGTATGATGATATCAAATTATAATTATTATACTTATATTCTTTTTTTTTTCATACTAGGAAAATGGGATTAAAGAGATCATCAGCTACAGTTGCACCTTTGTAATTTTATATTTAAAACTTAGACTTGGCACTCCATACTTAACAATACTTGTCACTCCATACTTAACAATATATGGCACTCCATACTTAACAATACTTGGTACTCAATACTTAACAATACTCGGTACTCCATACTTTGTGAAGCAAAGAGAATTGTAGGAAATATCACTGCTAAATCTTATTTGCTGATTTGTAATGCCAGAAAATGTAATAATAATAATTTATTATGAAATATGTCACTCTCGGCCTGAAAATAATGTAATATATTTGTTTTTGTAAATAAAATATTATTGAATCTTTAGTTTTGTATTTTTTAACATGTATCCACATGACTAAAACTGCTATATATATTCAGGGGCAGGTTGATGCTTTTTTTAATGTTTCAATAGGAAATATTCTATTTATTCTATAAGGAATTTTTTTTTGCAAAATAATCCTTATATAATGGTGTACTGTAATTATAGACAAGGGAACACATTTTCTCTACACTGTGTTTTGGTTTTGGTTTGAGATATATTCTTTGCGATCTAGCCTTCGGCTATAATATAACATTTTTGGTTTTATGACAATTAAAATAATTGTCATAGCGCCCTCTATTTATGAACACAGCACAGTTATATGGACGGTGCATTGTAAAGTGGACAAAACATTTCCCTTGGGAAAATAAAGTCTAATACATACTTTATACATGCAGTTAGTAATGTGGAATTATTGTTAATAAATTATAATGAAAGCCACTTGTGTTTTTAATATAATATTACAGAAGAAATACACAAATTGCATTCCCCAGATATTAATTATATGATCAATAAAATATTACTACAGTAGTATGTATGAAATAAAGTACAGGGGTTGATTACTATATACAATAACTCGCATGAAATAGTGTACAAAATTATAAGTGTACCAAATTTGAAATGCATAATAAAATTTTATATTTATTATTTAATGAATTTCTAAAAATGTCACCTGTTTTTTTCTCTATGAATAAATTTTGCTGGCAGAATAATATGAAGAAGAAACATACATTTATTTACTGCAACAGATAGAATACAAACTGAAACAAGATATATTATCTACTGTTTGTATATTAATACATTACAAGAATTTCAGAAGTATTTTGAAAAAAATGTTACAAATTTAAGAGGATTTTAAATTCATATTTATATAATTTGTAGTACATACAATAAATGAATAAACATTCATTAAAAATCGCAAGATATGATGAAAAAGATTATAGATAGCCCGCCCTCAAGTCTAATTTTGTTAATGGACTTTTGCACGGTGGAGAGAGAAGAGCGACAGACACAGACGAAGAAACCAGACTTTTGACCAGCTTGCATTTTATATTCTGCCTTCAAAGTACGAAAGAGTTTACTGTTATTGGTGGTGATAAAAGCCTAAATAATAATTGGTAAGATTTATCATTATTTTTGCTACTAACTTTTGTGTAATTCTTTCTTGTAGCTAGGCCGTCGTCGTGTCGCAGTGTGGAAACTCAAGCAGCAGGCAGGGAGGGGACTAACCGCTGGGTGGGTGGGGATCACCTTCCATCATACGGGTACTACAGCCTAGGGCCTAGGTCTCTGCTTTTGTTTCATATGACATTGAAACAGCATTGAATTGGATATTTTTTGCATGTCTATAGTAATTTGAGTTAATAATTAATAAAATGATGACGATGGTGAATAAATTATAATAATAAAGACGTTAATTACAATACATTACAAAAATACAAGTTCACCAAAATGATCAGACAACACTACTATCTAATCATGTTTACAACTGTTCTTTACCTATCTTAAAGTATTACCCAGTCGATAGCAGAACGTTTATTTTTCTATTAATGTGGTAAATAAAAGATATATTTCAAGATTAAGGTCCGTAAAATTTTTAATTATACAAACACCTGTTTACGTATCCTGATGTTCTATTAGCAAATGTTTTACTAATGATGCTTACACAAGGCAGTCCATGGTACAATAGGGCATTTACATCCTGGATTGCCTTGTTGATTGCCTTGTTGTACCATGGTTGTACAGTACAACAATGCACACTCTAGTACCACCATGCCCCAACACCATTTATTTATAGTTCAAAAAAAATTATTTAATGATGTAATCATGCTAGCAGTGATTCAAGCTGCGTGTAAAGGTTAGTAAAATCGAGCAAAAAAAAAATATATATAGTTAAAACTATATAGTAAAGACTAGGCTTAGTGATCTGCAAAAACCATCTGCTAATGTTATTGTTTTTGTCATGCTTGACTGCCTTGTATGCTTTAAGCACATGCTTACATTGAGGGCTAGCTTAAGTGATATATCTTGAATACTATTATGTTGTATTCATAACATACATTTGCTTTATTCCATGTAACAAATCTATTTTAGTTTGGGGCTCACATGTATTGGTAAAACTACCTTTGTAAATCTCTTAATTAAATATTACCTGTAAATTGGACCCCAGGAATGTTTTGTATACCAAACTATAAAGACTGTATTATCAAATTCCAGATTCTGTTCCTTTATAATATTCACGATACAAAAGAGGGGCTATTTTTAAAATTCTTGAATAAAAAATTTTCTACCCCAGCAAACATGTGTTCATAAAAACACACACAGACCGAACCCAATGTGAGAAGTGCTATAGTACTGTGTAATGGGGCGTAAGAATCTTCTGATTGGCGTGTGGTTTTTAGTATCACACCTCTGTATTGCTAAGATCTGGAATAATTTCCACAGCTTGAGGTTCTATCAATTCAAATTCATAATATTAAAAGGTACTTTTACCTACTAAAGATATGTTTTGTTGTGACACAATTACGAATTACCCTACCTAGTCCCTTGCTAAAGCGTGGTTCCCACTAGAACGTAACGCAAGGACGTAAACTCAACGCAAGCGTTTTAACCAATGACAAGCGAAGTTATAGACAGTTAGCAATCACAAGCGAATAAGCCATCGCTTGTGATTGGTCAATTCAGTTGCGTTGCGTTACGTCCTTGCGTTGCGCCGCTAGTGGGAACCACGCTTTAAGGAGAAACATGTACATGTAAAAATTTATATTATTATTTTATCACATTACGGTACCTGTAAATTGTAATGTAATAGTTCAATAATGCTATACTGTACTGTACAGTTGAGTATAGCTATTCAATGCTACTGTATGACCAATCACCCGCTCCTTAGGTTTTTACTGTATGCAGTACACTATACAATCAACAATTAACTTAAAATCCCTTGAGTCTGGTTTGCTACTGTAATTCAAATTCTAATATTTCAACTTCTTCTTTATCCTTGATGTCGTCGGTCTTAAACATTTCTTGAGGTACATTAGTCAAGACAGCTGATTATGTCTTGCTTGTTCAGGCGTAGCATCAAAGCAATCAAAATAACATGTGACTTCTTATTGCATGAAAATGTCTATTAAATGAGTCACATTGCATGTGCATATTTTACCTATATTGCAGAAAAATAATACAGTAGTAATATTGAATAGTCTTGTTCAATTCAAGGTAATTCATTCAGCACTGAACAGTACATGTAGATACCATCTTGTTAAATCGTTGCACTGAAAAATGCAATTTACTCCACAATGAAAATTATACATCAAATAATATACCCCTTGTTTGGTAGTGTTTACCTTTATTTCCTATTAGTACCACCAGTAGGCCTAGAGTCCATTGCTTCATTTTAAATTAGATGCCTCCTTTGCTATTGCTCAACCCCCCAGGGTTAATTGTTGTGGTCGTGAACCTACTAGCAATGCCATTTTATGGTAAAGTCATCATGTTGTTTACTCAATATTGGTTAATGGTAGTTTACTTTAGAGTGAATTCTGTGCCTACAAACAAGCATTCTAAAATTCTTATTAAGTGATTCATACAGTACAGTAGATAAAGATGGTTCACATTAACTTATATCCAGTAAACTAAATCAAAATCGTTGGGTTTAATGCACTGTCTTTATGTTTTTTGGTGGCGCCATTCTTTTTCGAAACCATTGAATGTGGATCAACATTCCTCGTCTGTACCCAACAAGTTACCATGTTTTATTTCTTTGTTCATGTCTGATTTGTCAGCGTACATAGATTATGCAAATCTTGTAATTTGCATAATTGATCACTTTATCAAATTAAAAATTTAATTATTGGTTTGTGCATGTTACGGACTAACCACCATTAATTTTCTTAGCAATTAGGTTCCAAGATCTTTCTGTCTGCATGATTAGAGCTGTTGAAAATATTTAATTTTGATTATTAAATGTGTTGGCGTACAGTATGATATTAATAATGGTTCAGGGTACTGATAATGTTGAATGTAATTTTTCTTTCACATGATGTTAGTACACTACCCGAAAAGTTGGCATTTTGGTAGGCCCAAACCGATAATAAAATAAATATATTCTGTAGTTTAGTGAGACTAGAAAGAACTTACAGAATGGACCATTTTCTAGCAAAGCTATTTGGTTTTCTCCATTTTGCCGTTGGTAAATTCAAGTGGTTATCGATCAGGTTGTACTGTTCCCTCTTCTTTTGATATCAGCCTATTAATATTCTAAAGGCTCCTCAGTTTAGCAAATATACAATTAAATGAAAATTGGTATGTTTTTTTGGACGCAAATAAAATGGGTGTTTCATTGGTGAAAATCAATTTAAAATAACAGTACATACTGTAGTGTATGTATCGTGTTTATAAACGTTGAAAAAGTCCTTTCCATAGTTTGAACCTAGGGTCTTAAGATTTGAAGGCAATCATTATAAATGAGCTGTAACACTTAATAAATAACTAAATGAAGCCTTGAAATCATAACCAACCTTTGCTTAGTAAAATCAATACTCACAATGCATAATGAATGAATCCATTCCACATTTTGTGCATAGCGGAAAATGATTTGGACTATAAGATAATTCTGAAGAGAACAAGGATTCCCATAGGAATATGACGATGCTTCTTAACGGAATTATAATGCTAACCAGTCACGAAAATGTCGTTAAGTTTATTACAAACATGTTTAAAAATATCATTCTTGTTATGATGTGAGTTGTGTTGATAGCTTCAGTATGTCTTTAGCCAATCATTGCTTTATCCTGCTATGAGAGTGAATCTTTGGATTTTATATATTATTTTTTTTTTGGCAAATTTTTAATTAAAATGATTTTAACCGGAGATAAAGTATTGAATTATTGTTGTGGTACAACATTTCCCGCCCCTCTCCCTACCTCCCTGTTTAGGAATGGTTGGTAGATGAAAGAAGGATTCGGTATTTAAAGATTAATCTGCGAGTAGCATGGCTAGTAACCATATACCGTTCCGTTAATTATCCGGATTGTATTTTGTCAAGTTTAATCCAAAAGGAAGGTTTGCTATTCATGAAACAGGACTGTTAAACCTAGGTCCGTTATTCAAATTCTGATTTAGAGTTCATAGTAAGCGTTTGTACTTTATGTTGTTCTGGAAGGAGGACACTACTGTATGGATGGAGGTTGAGATCCAAGTAGGAGCACCAAAGGCCATTTGAATCTGTCACAGAGCTTGCACCTGTGCAGTGGAGCAGAAACTTCAGCATTCAGATCCCATGAGTCAGCCAGCTTTTAAAACTGTTTTGAATAGTGTTTTCTTGAGCATCAATTAAAACAAACAAGATTATTAACTGGCTGTTTAGTGTTAACATGTGGCCTACATCGTTGATTGCCATTGGTCAATTTCGCACTTTGATAGTGTACTTTGAGATCTTGAAATTATAGATATTTGATTTTGCTCTGTTTACATGTGTTTTCATGAGTGCTTCCAAAGTCTACCAATAATCACAGGATTTTCCCGATATTTCAAGTGAACTGCCGCCTCTTGCTAAATGTTAAATTTCTCATAATTATTTTAGAAAAAAAGAAAACCGATTGCATAAATAAACTTATCATTCCATTCAGTCTCTGTTTTATTAGTATTTACACTCAATCCTTGTATTGCCTAAAGATGGAATATGTGATGCGAACGCACGATGCATGACTGCAAATGCTACGACGCTTGCACTGCCTAGCATACCCATTGTTTATTGTACTGTAGATTGTAATACCAGATATTTCTTTTTATAGTGCCCTCTATGTTTGGTTGTGTGTTTATCCAAAAATATACAGTAGTACTGTACCCTCTATGGTTCAGCCATTTGTTCCAAGGTGGGTCTTCTGGAGTATTGACTCATAGTATGGGTTAATACAGATTCTTTCAAAGATTACATCTGGTTTTTATGTACAGACCAATTAGAACTATAATTATCTTGTTCTCCTTGAAATATAAACAATTTACAGGTCCATTTAGGAAGTAGATTATTTAAGGATTAAACTTAATCCAAAAGGATTAAATATTGTATAAAATGTTTAATCTATTTGAATCAAGTAGGATTAAGTGCTGAAGTAGGTGTTTTTTCTTGCTTCTGTTACCAATACCTCAAGTTTTAGATTTTGTTCAATGTAACTTTTTTGTTGTTGGCAATGATACCTGGTGAGAATATTGCCTTCCGGAGATGCCCAAATGGATTTTAAGAGGCCAAGGCGTGTAAGTATCGCCCCATCATGCTGGTTTATGGTCCTAAAGATTAGTGCAACCAAATACCCATTGCAAAGCGCAAGTGTAAATAGGGTATAAGTAATTGGCTTCATATTGTATATTTTTCCAAGTGACTCAAAATAGTTTAATTTATTTCCATTGTTCTACAGTACATGTTCCACCTTTGTTTGACGGCAATGCATAACTACAGAAGCCATGTTTAAGGGTTGATTCAAAGACTGTACCATTTATGGAAAGGGAATTAGACTTTTCTATTGAAGAGAATTAGGTTATTGTCAGTTTATCCAGGTACACACAGAACTACCAAAATACAGTATTACGGAAAGAAATTAAATGAATAATTACTCAGTTGGAATTAAATTTATCTTCACTATTATAATGTTAAGTAAGCATGTAATTATTCTTTTTATTGGGCTTAAAATACAAAGACTGTTTGTTATCAAACGTAATTGTACAAGTCCAACAAAAGATAGTCTCATTATTTAAATTGGTGTTAGCACCTTAGTGCGACTTGATTTTAGAAGATGTAATTCTACAGCTGGAGTTAAGTTGGACCTAACACAATACACTACTGTGTTTATTTGTTCATTTTCTGCTTGAAGGAATTGATTTAATGAAAAAGATTGTATTATTTGTAGTATCTGAGGAAGACTTAGCAGCTACTTATGCAGTAGGTGAATGTACTGTTGAGGGTTCACTTAGATGACCTAAAGGAACTCCACAAAACTAGAATTATCCTAATGTCCAAAAGGACCCTTGAAGTTTTATCCTCTATTATGGTACAATAATAAATGCTGTCAACACAATGTTTAAAAGCTAAGTGAAGTTATAGAGTGTAGTAAAAGAAAAACACTTTTTATTTTGTACTGTATAGAATCAAAGAATTTTTAAATTAAATTTAATTATGCTTAAATTTTGATGGGTAATGAATAAAACTATATGGCCCTTAATTTGTAGCAATTACTGTACTAATAAAATGTAAACTTGTTAACGCCCTCTATTTTGTTTAAACATAAAATAACTATATTTTGGTACGTCAGTACTGTAAAACATTTACTTTAAAAAAATGTATGTGCTGTTTGTAGTTTAAGGTGTAGGCGATTATACAATTAGGCGATAAATTGAAATCCACAACAGCAGCGTAAATTGTAAAATTAAATGCATAAATGTTATTGATGCTACTGTATAGCTAAATTAGTTGGCAGAACATTGTTGTTATTAACCCTGTTCTCAGTCAGTAGTCTTGAAGTCTTTACGGGTCAAACTACTTCTTTCTTCAAATGTCAATAGTGCCTTAACCTTTTGTTAATATTAATAAAAATTGGTTGCCAGAATATTGTTATATTTATCCGCCCTATTTTCCAGAATTTGACTTGTATCAATTCTCAAGAGTTGACTTGACCCTTGATGACTTTGGCAAGTGTTTACATTATATAAAGCCTTCATGCATAAAGTATACTCTTTGCTTATTTTAAGGTAAATAACTGTCCTGACTATCACAGTTAAAATGAGTTTATTCTTAATCCCAATGACCCACACTAAATACTGGTGGTATATAGTAGTCATGCTAGAAATAAATGAATGAAACTTCTTCATTCACTGTGTTGGGCACCAATATGATAAAGGATGAGTAGGGAATAGCATGGGGTGTTGGTATTAATGGGAGATAGATCTACGCTTTTTATACTGTACAGTGTACATAGGACAGTTTTTAGGTTTTTCTAACTCATCTTACTGTAATAAAACACACTACAATTGTGGGGTGTCACGAAACCTAAGATCACGAAAGCTAAGACCCCCTAAGACCTAAGATCACGAAAGCTAAGACCCAAGACCTAAGATTACAAATTCTAAAGATATACTACAGCTTAAAAACAATACTTGTTTATCCATACATAATTTTAAACACAGTAGGTTTCATTTATTACCATAAATATAATTTAATACCACCGCAAAACATAGATAAACTCACATTATTTTCGCCCGTTGAGTAAATGTATATTTTTTCTTTACAACAAACAAACTTGACGGGTTGTTTGTTTGTATATATTTACTCCATTGTGTTGGTTCAGAGGATGTTTTTCTTACGCACCTGCCTTTCTTGTATTTTGACTCCAAATTTGTTGACTAACTTTATCCTGAACACCACACTTTAAAATTAGGACTTATAAAGTACTTTCAGAAGGAGAAACACATAATAACAAATAAATAAATCCTTTAAATTTATGATTTTACAGATGTGTTTCTTTGTATACTGTAATGTAACTCCTCGAGCTCCCCATGCTCAATGTTTTTGTTTCTATGGAGCGCCAAAAGAGCAACAATAATAGTACAAGTATAAAAACAGAAAGAAAACGAAACAAAAAAACTTCATCATCATGATTTTTTAATTAAAATTTATTTGCCAGTATTTATTTCCTCGTACTTGCATGATTATACTATTATCATTACAATTTTAATTTTACATTGTTCCATCCACACTGTAGATGGACTCCACAGAGTTTTCAGCCCTCTATATAATTTTTGCTCTTTTGACGTTCCATATAAACAAAAACATTTACTGTACTGTAGGCTAGTCATTTTGTGTGCGAGAAAAACGTCTGTAAAATCATCAATTTAAAAATGTATTTGTTACTTTTTATGTGATTCTTTTTCATGAAAGTGCCAATTCTAAGGTGTGGTATTCAGAATAAATGTTGGGAGTTAAAATACAAGGCAGGTGCGAAAGATAAATATTTGTAATCTTAGGTCTTGGGTCTTAGCTTTCGTGATCTTAGGTCTGAGGGGGTCTTAGCTTTCGTGGTCTTAGGTTTCGTGACACCCTACAATTGTGTGTGTGTCTTGGTAACAATAGACCTTTTGTAAGTTTCTTTATAAATTGGATGAAGGTTCCTTTATTTATGTAAACAAAGAAGGTGTTATCTAAGATAAATTTCGAAGACCTTTACTGATACATTAAATAAATAGAATCTGTGGGCTGTCTTTTAGCATAGACAGCATTTATTAGGTAGACCCAAATACTCGTCAAATCTAGTAACCCCAAACTTTACCCTCCCCAATCAGATAAACCCATAAAACCCATAATACTTGTTCATATTTAAAAAAAAAACCTTTGTTGAATAAACAAAAAGTTTGCGATTGGTGGTTTTTCTCTAAGTGCTGTATTTGTTATTTAAAAATAGATGGAATTCTAAGAGTCAATGCTGTAAAAACCCTGGTAAGATATTAAGTATACAGAGATTTTAAACACAATAGATTTACTACCCAGTTTGACTTGAATAGACGTCAGGAATTGTAGATAGGTTAATTGTAGTGGTTTATGAAATGATCCTACGTAACATAGTAAAACCAGTCAATAGTAACGAGGGGTTTAACTTTTTAGAATACAAACAAATTAAAAAGCTTTTATTGGTCTTGTTTATCAACAAAACAAAAAGAGCAAAAAGTATAGGTGATAATATCTAGCTACCAGTGGGTTATTACATGATTTCTTGGTTGCTTTTTTAATGTTCAAGGAAAAAAAATTGTCATCAGGCCTACAGTAGTGTCATCATACACATAAGGTGCTGTATTTACTGAATGATCCTATGGTACTTGCCAAATATTGTCGTATGCACCTATAACTCATCTCTTCCACTTTCACCTAAGCCTACACTACACAATATGGTAACTTTACAAGGGTGTCACGAAAGCTCAGACCACGAAAGCTCAGACCCCCTAAGACCTAAGATCACGAAAGCTAAGACCCAACACCTAAGATTACAAATATTTACCTTTCGCACCTGCCTTGTATTTTAACTCCCAACATTTATTCTGAATACCACACCTTAGAATTGGCACTTTCATGAAAAAGAATCACATAAAAAGTAACAAATACATTTTTAAATTGATGATTTTACAGACGTTTTTCTCGCACACAAAATGACTAGCCTACAGTACAGTAGGCCTACCCCATGGGCCATGTTCAATGTTTTTGTTTCTATGGAACGTCAAAAGAGCAAAAATTATATAGAGGGCTGAAAACTCTGTGGAGTCCATCTACAGTGTGGATGGAACAATGTAAAATTAAAATTGTAATGATAATAGTATAATCATGCAAGTACGAAGAAATAAATACTGGCAAATAAATTTTAATTTAAAAATCATGATAAGTTTTTTTGTTTCGTTTTCTTTCTGTTTTTATACTTGTACTATTATTGTTGCTCTTTTGGCGCTCCATAGAAACAAAAACATTGAGCATGGGGAGCTCGAGGAGTTACATTGTCATTACAGTATACAAAGAAACACATCTGTAAAATCATCAATTTAAAGGATTTATTTATTTGTTATTATGTGTTTCTCCTTCTGAAAGTACTTATAAGTCCTAATTTTAAAGTGTGGTGTTCAGGATAAAGTTAGTCAACAAATTTGGAGTCAAAATACAAGAAAGGCAGGTGCGTAAGAAAAACATCCTCTGAACCAACACAATGGAGTAAATATATACCAACAAACAACCCGTCAAGTTTGTTTGTTGTAAAGAAAAAATATACATTTACTCAACGGGCGAAAATAATGTGAGTTTATCTATGTTTTGCGGTAGTATTAAATTATATTTATGGTAATAAATGAAACCTACTGTGTTTAAAATTATGTATGGATAAACAAGTATTGTTTTTAAGCTGTAGTATATCTTAGTATTTGTAATCTTAGGTGTTGGGTCTTAGCTTTCGTGATCTTAGGTCTTAGGGGGTCTTAGCTTTCGTGGTCTGAGCTTTCGTGACACCCAACTTTACAACTTACAATTTACCTGATCAGAACTGGAATTGAACTCACACCTCTCAAAAGTAAGAGTTTTAGCCACCAACTAATTTTTCAAATAATAAGTATGGATATAGGTTTTACAATTTGCTAAAAAAAATACTTAAATTGCAATTTTGACAGTTTTTATTTGAAATTTGTCCAGCAAAATGTCACGCTTTAGTTATAACGTAATTCCAGCAATTACTATTTTTTAATTTGTTGGTAAAAAAGGCCTTGTACAAGTGCAATGATTAGTTTGCATTGCATAGATTTGTTCTTTGTTTGCGTTTGTTAGTGGGTGGGCGAGTGAAAGTTTTCAAGGGCAATTTTAACACCAATTTTCATTTTATTACTATTCCACATTCCTTTTATTTTAATCAATTTTAAAATTTTAATGAAAGAAATGTTTTCTTAATGAACTAGGACAATTTTCATCCTCATCATCTTCCTTCAAAAAAAAGTTCCCAAATATGGTAGTGATATGCCCAAATATGTTATATGGGTACATCACATTTTTGTCACATAGTCATAATAGTTTGATAGTGTAGAATGAGCTAAAAGCTGTCACCAGATAGCCCTTATTCGTCTGTCCACATCAGCATTGATTGACATACTGCTGTAACCAGTGCATTGGGGTAACCCTACTCTTTCTGAAAATACACTGGTTTCTTCAAAGTACATGTGCCAGATGTGTACACTGGATCTACAGTTTCGTTATAAATTGTTACTGTTATGTAACTTTGGTGTAAAACAGTAATGTAATGTTTTATTGGGAAGTTCATATGTAAACTATGTAATTTACATGTTACAAATCTCTGTGTTTCAGCGAAGTTCAAGATGTTTCTTCTCTAGCTTTGTGTTAATAGATTAGAAAATACTCTAGGCACTCATTAAGGTTTTAACCTGCCTGTTTAATTGAGTTTAACAAGCTTCTCGGGGGAATTGTGACATTTTAAATGAATTTTAAAGCATGTTTCGTGACATTTCGCTGGACTTTTAAAATGGTACCAGATGCTGCTGCTGCCAGGCAGTAGCATTATGTACATTATTAAATACAAACAATGTTGTGTTTACATTTCTTGTACATTAGGGTCTGTTTCTGCTGCATAGCACCGAATAAACGATTATATAAAAAATTAAATTTTTATATCGTCTGCATTTCTGCTCAATTTTTGCTCCAATTATAATTTAGATTATTGGGTGGTCAAATTACCCAAAATGCAATTGGTCCTGGTGGTTAATTCAAACATTGCAGTGTAGTTGACATGAGGTCAGCAGCTGTCAATCAAATAATTTTTATGCAGCAGAAACAGGACCATTAGTATACATTCCACTTCAGTGTTAACTTAAAAATTGTATTGTACTTGTACAGTAGATTGAACTATTCATGTCGTATTAATGATTTGGTGATTTTCGTTAATAAATAAATATTATAACATGGGTTCAAGGATGTAGCCATGCCGAAATGAGTCACGTGTGTGCGCTCTTTATTTTTTCACTATCATGTATGGAGTGCAAAAATATTATATTTGTTTAATAATATATAGTCATAGTTTTCGTAACAAAGAAAAGTCACCTTTCTAAATTAAGGCATTACTCATTACAAAAAGTCGACAGTGGCGTTACCTCTCGGAAATTAAAGTTTTTACGATTCAATTTTGAGATTTCAGTCCGTGTAAGACAATGCTCACAAGATTAAGCCACGTGTAATTTGATGTTAATTGGTGCTAATTTGTCGCTAATTTGTCATTAATTTCAGAATCTCCACCGACAAATTAATGACGTGTTCATCAGGTGAGATATGCCAACGGCAACATTAAGATTAAAAATTACAAGTTAATTTGTCTGCAAATTGATACAAAGTGTAGGAAGTATATGTTTTCATTTTTTTCTTGTTAACATTAACTACTGTAAATAGTAATATTACAATTTAAGTTGACTTAAGCTCTGTCTACACTATCAATTCAAACTAGTGTGATGTGCCCAAATAGTGTAGTATGCCTAAATATGGTAGTGATATGAGGTCATAGTATTCATCACATTTTGTTTCACATAAAGTTTGATAATGTAGACAGAGCTTTATTTATCCCTCCTTTGGATCCCTATTTAGGAGACACCACTTTTAAGGGGACACCACTTTTAAGGGGACACCACTTTTAAGGGGACACCACTTTTAAGGGGACACCACTTTTAAGGTGACACCGCTTTTAAGGGGACCGGGACCCCACTTTTAAGGGGACACCACTTTTAAGGGGACACCACTTTTAAGGGTACACCACTTTTAAGGGGACACCACTTTTAAGGGGACACCACTTTTAAGGGGACAGTTGTAAAATGAATGAGGAACGTATGTTTTAAACTAACCCCTACTGTATTAAGGGGAACTTTATTGGGTACTGAAGGGGTTCTACTTAGCAAGTTAAACCCTTGAATCATATCATGGAAGTTTACTTCCTTAAATCTACCCATGAAAGTTTAAAGTTCAAAGCTGAGGTAAAAAGGGGCTACCAAAAGGTGAAAGAAAACTGGGTTGAAATTTTTTAAAGTAGATCAGGTCACATGTCATCTTAAGATCATGAACTGTAATTCAATTACAATATCTGGATTAATTAATGAATATTTATTATTAAAATTGTTTATTATTATTCATTAGATTAATATTTGGAATACATTTATAAGTAACATTCAGTATTTAATTCACTAAATCTAGTGTAAAGCTGGGATATTAAAATATTCATTTGCATGTTAAGGTTTAATACACTTAACATTCAATATTAATTTTAATATAAAGTTCATTTATGTTTTTAACAGTTATAACTTTATCATGTACTTAACACTTACTGAGAGAGGCAACCATTCAATAGATAAAGTCATCTTGTTTTTCCCCGATCCATTACCTAAGATCATGAACTCTAATTAAATTACAATATCCGGATTAATTAATTAATATTTATGATTAAAATTGTTTATTATTATTCATTATAGATTTAAGTACATGTTTAATACATAAAGTAACATTCAATATTTAATTTACTAAATCTAGTGTAAAGCTGGGATAATTAAATATTTATAAATATTTTACAAAATGATTGTTGGTTATTTAATCATTGTGATTATCTAGGTCAGTGTTTCCATGTAAAGGTTTAATACACTTAACATTCAATATTAATTTTACTGTTTTTTTTTCAAGTTCTTATACGTACTTAATAGTGGTTGAACCTAATTATGTACTTAACGGGGACTTAACAGGGAGAGAGAGAGAGAGAGAGAGAGAGAGAGAGAAAGAAGGTCAACCATTCAGAAATCTTAACGATAATTTTGTTGATAGCTACTGTAATCATCAGTATTATATAGGGATATTTTACCTGAATAATTCTGGTGTCATGTGGCTGAATTTTAGGACCACAAATTTAGCTTTTTAAAAAGTTTTAAAGGAGTTTGGAGTACTGTAGAGTGGGAGACTCTTAGTCTTAAATTCATTTTATTTTAAAGTATTAAATGCTATTTAATGTTTCTTTAAGTGCCTGCATTTTTAAACGGTAGGTTTCATTTCGGAAACTGCGCTCATGTTGTCAGGATGCGAGCAATTATAAATAGCTGATTATGTATTAACTAGCGGCAATATGTGCCAGTATAAGGGAAGTAAACATCTAAAAATATTAAGTCTGATAATTATTAATAATCCAACAACATTGAATAAAATCTCCCTCTTTGTAAATATAACTCATGCCATGTTGACTTTGGTCTAACCCACTTGGTGAGAGCTAACAACAAAACTGTGTAGATCTTTGTGCTATAAAAAGTTTTCCAATTCTTAAGTCAAGGTATTTTGATTTATAAATTGTGTAGGGTCATCTTTCAAGTAACAGATTTCCTAGTTGTTTGCTTGAGTTATCAAATTTTCTCCTGGACTGGTATTTTGAAAAGTTATTTTTGTAGTTGTAAACAATTGTGGAAATAAAAAACTCCAAAAAAAACATATAAAAAAACTATAATATAAATCAATCAAAACTGTTTATTCCTTTTATATAGTCAGCAAAAGCTAGTGCATTGATGATGCATCCTATACGTGTGCCACAATTAACCATCACTCACAATTAAATATGACACAGTATAAAAAGTATACTTGTGGTTGGACACAGGATGTTGTAGATAATTGTACATAAGCAGTTGGTGTAACTTACCTTGTATTATTCAATGATAAAGGAAGTATTCAGGCTAGTATTAAATTGGCTTGTAGCTCTTAATATTGGCAAATTAAATTATCTATCTAGTATTACAATACTCTGGGATAGCAATCAAGGAGGTTGTGTTTACACTTGCGTTACAAGCGACAGCCCTGACAATTCATTTACCTTATTTTCTCAAGCCATTGGTCATAGTTCACTGCATAAGCCGGCCCAAATCTAAAAGCTGCTCCTGGATTCACGTAGAGAGGTGGTCCAGTTCTGAATTTCAGGATCAGCGTAGTGTTATCGATTGCATGTGTAAGTAGGTCAAAGTATCTTGTTAGGGATGTCCTGAAATGGGATGGCTGTAGTTTTAAACATAATTCCTCCTTGTTCGTGAGAAAGTGTCCTCTTAATAGAGGTGTCCCCCTGAATAGGAGTGTCACCATGACTAGAGTGTCTCCTGAATAGAGGGGTCCCTTGAATAAAGGGGGTCCCTTGAGTAGAGTCTACTGTAGGCTCTGTGGAAGAAAAATATTTGTGGGAGGGTGGACGACCTAGAAAGTGGGTCTTCCGTGGAGACTACAAACCTTTAGTATCTCACAGCATGGAAGTTATTGTACTTCATGTTTTATAGTATACAGTGCAGAGTTTTTCTTGGGTTGGGACTGAATTTTAATTTGCATAGGTGGAACTATTAAGGGTCGGGTCAGTGACCTTGAAGGTGTGTCACTCTTTTTCTCCTTACAAAAACTTAGCTATCTCTGTTGTAACCCCTTCCTTTGTAACCTTTAAGATGTGTTGCTACTGCCAGTCCTGATTTATGTTACAGCTGCTGGCTGAGGTACTGTACACTCATCATAATGGTATTACCACACAAGCCATATGACTGTAAATTACTTATTATATAATTATCACATTCTGTCTGTAATAATTTATTTAATATTCAATGTTTAGTTTGTATGTTGCTTGTGTCATGACTAGGTTCTGTACCACACCACTAACTTTGAGTATTAAATTGATGGAATATAACATTTTCTGTAGCATGTTCTTCCATGGGGTCATCTCATGTGCTTGGTTGCCACTTATAGGCACCCTTTTTGGCAACAGGAAACATCATTCTTTATAGAACCTATGATGAATACCCATTGGTTTCTTGTTACATTTGTAGTACCCATCATAGCTTTTTTCCAGTTTCTAATAATGGCAAGCCAAGTCTGCCAAAATTAATCGAATTGTAATATCCACACCATGGTCATATCCTTCAGTAACATTGCTTTGCCAATCTGGTTGAACGATTGTGAAATACTACTTTTTTTACAAATATCTGATATTATAGAAATTTGTAAAGAGCAATAAAAGTCATCTGCAGTAATTCTATGCAGTCACGCAACGAGTGCTGGTTCTATTGTTTGTTGTTTGCAAACAATATAGCTGTTTGTTTTGTATTGTAAGTGCTATTGTAAAATGATTATTATTCTAAATTAGCACAGTAAACAGTATGTGTATAGGAATGATTTTTACTACCCGTTCTGCTAGCCAAAAATTGCCAGTTATAACCTTAAAAGTCCTACTACAAGCCACGTAGAAGGGACTAGACTTAGCCCCATCAGCTACTGTCTAAGGTATGGTTATTAAATATTTTTTATTAAGCCGGATAGCATAAGGTGTGGCCTAAAGAATGGTTAAGTATTTAATGATTTTAATCAAGTATGTATGGGTGTGCCTAACAGACAGATTCCAATCTAACACTCGGATAAGATGAACTGTGTGACATTCGTGATCCATCACCCTCACAATACCAATCTTGATCCATTAGTCTCAATCCCAGATTAGGCACCATGAACTCTCATTATCATCTCTCAATAGGTGTCTGTCTATTTTTGATCCAGCATTTTCAATTTATAGCGAAATTTGGGGATTTTCGCGACGCTCCTTTAGGCAGTCATATTCAAGGGAACGGAAGCATTAGGAAACAGTTACCATGGGGTAGCTTGTAGTTTACTACGACTGAAAAAATGGGTAATTGGAAACTCGGACTGAGCACAACCTCAAGAACGTCTGAGAAAAGAGAGTCTATGAAAACATTTGCTGATAAATATTGAGATTTCTTGTTAAACATGCATTTGGTACATAGGATCGTTGGTAATAATTTATCAATATGAATTTCAGTATGTGGGTTTAACATTTGATTATTATGATATCACAGATTATAGAATTTGACAATCACAGAATATGAATTATTCAGAAGATATTTAAAATAATGCTAAATTATTCAAGATAATCAAAGTCCAATTCCTGAGCTTATTATGGAATTTGTTTACATAAATAAATTTATTATTATGACACAGCTTTACTATAACGTAAATTTATCCTACAGTATTAATTTTAATATTTTATTTTGTCATGTCATGAAATGATGTGTGGTAATAGTTGCTAGTGTTTCTTTACTTTATTACTATACTATGATTAACTTTAGAAATTTTATGTTATTGTTCTACAGTAGTAATTACATGCAGCGTTGCGGAGACGATTCGTTAGGACACTTGTGTACAATGCAGAAAGACCCGGGTCCAATTCATTATAATTCAGAATAACTCGCAGTCAACTCTGCAGCTGTAAATGAGTACCTGGTTGAAAATACTAGGGAGGATAATGTGGCCTGGAAATGAGCTCCTAACAGCTCATTCCTGGCATTCAGAAAGAATATGGGAGTGACTAACCATTAACTTTGACAAATGCAAACCTGCTAATGAATTTGGGATAGGCCTCTCCCTGGTGGTTTAACCCATTTTCAAATTTGGAATAATGAGACTCTAAATTGATTCTCATGTTGCCAATGTGGAGGTTTCTAATCATAAGTGTACTATGAATAATTTGTATTTTAAATTTCAAGTTGTTTCATTTCAGATTTTGAAAGATAGACGAGTTGGAGACAACCTGTGCTTTTCAAGTAGATGAAGACGATTAATCGATAATTCCAGGTAAAAGAAATTGAATAACCTTCCCAATGGGAATACATTGAATACAAAATACATCAATAATGCTATTGCTTTTAATATCCATATCCTAAATAATTTTAGCATAAATTTAAACACTGCCATGTGTTTCACTGCTCACTTTTAGTGCTCTGTGATAATTTATAGAATTTGTTCTTCCATGGATTTTATACTAAAGCAAGTTTCATAAATTTCTAGAGAAAAAAAATATTGCTAGTTCTTGTATTTCTACAGCTTTTTTCATTGACTTGTGCGTACACAACAGTATGGTTTCAATGTTCTAATTGGGAAAGTAATTCCCAGAATATAATAATTAGCTGAAAACACTTTGACGAAAGAAACTATGTGTAGGTTTAGTCCCATTAACGTAATTTCATCTCGCGACCCTGCCTTTATCTCTGAAGTCCGTAATCCAATCTTGCAGTCTACACGCCGAACTTGTTTTAATTGTTTTGTGTTAATTGGCGTGACACAGGATTAACGACTTGTTTTTATCATCTTGAATTCCAGCCATTCAAAGGGGACGTTAGTGAGTTATGGTTTTGTTTATGCTAGCCTACAAGCAGTAATTATGTGGTAGTATTATGCTTATTATGAGAGGCTACATCAAGGTAGTGACAGTTGGAAGGCTAGCTAGCATAGCAGACAGATTTCGTTAATCCATAATCAAATTTCAAACATCCAACTCCTTATCAAAGTTATTAGGGCATGCCCATGATGACACTCCAATTAGGAGGTCTTAGTAGGCAGGTATTGTTTAATGGCCCTGCTTGAGCAGTTTAACAGTGTGCCATCTGTGGTTTCTTTTGTTTCTTTATTATTTCTCTGCACCCACAAAATATTCTTCCCACTCTTTGAAAATACAGTCCCATATAAAATGCAATTTGTTTTTTTATTTTGGAAAGCGCACAATAACATCATTATGCAGTTGTACAACAATGTCTTTTTGGCGTTTAATAATGTTGCAGCTATGATGATCATTATATAGACCGTTACTTACCACCTTTTGACTTTCAAAGTGATATTTTTATGCAAGCATTTCCTCATAATTTTAAAGTCAACATCAATCAATTAAATTGATTTAACAGTTTTATTTTAATCCAATTATAAACATTTTGTATAAACATAAGTATTGATTTTTGTAATATATCCCGACAATTGAGCTGGTGTGCATTGTTCAGAGGGATTAGAGCGCCAATTGAACTGACAGAACTGTCAGTTGTCATGCTAAATAAGGCCTGGTAACCTAATTTTGTTATGAGGGGTGTAAAAATGATTCATAACAGAATTTAGCTGAATATTCCAGATTGCACTAGCCCTACTACAACGTGAACTGTATTCACCCCAACATAAAAAATGTGTACAGAATTTATACAGTATACATTATTGGGTTAAAGAAACCATCAATTGTATGTAAAAAATCCACCTCAACACTAAACATGTGCATTATATTGTTATTCCTGAGATAAAAAGAAGCCAATTTAATTTTAATTGGTAAATATTCTATTTTAAAATATAAGCAAAATGAAACATTGTTTTACTTTGGAATAATTTTTAAATAACATTCCTTGAAAAGGTTATGACATTTTGAAGTCATGAATATTTGTATATATTTTTTTCAAAACATATCAAATTCGGATAAGATTAGTAAAGCAATTTATCAAAATTTGTCATGTTGAATATCTTTATTCTGATAACATTTCAAATGGAATTCCTTATTTATGACTTTAGTAAAACAGTACAAATAAATTTGCATTCAAATTATATTTGTGGAAATAATGACGCTTCCCCTTTGTAAAGGTCTGTCTACTCTATCAAACTAGTTTGACCAAAAAAATGTGCCCAAATATGGTGGTGATATGCCCAAATATGGTAGTGATATGCCCAAATATGGTAGTGATATGCCCAAATATAATAGTGACGATGTCATCGTCTCCATATGGGCACATCACATTTTTTTTGTCACATAAAGTTTGATGATACTGATAGAGCATTGCACATGACCCAAATGTTGGGTCTATGCCTCCCCTACTGTACTTATCAGGAGTTTGGAATATCTCGTGTAGAGATTTTCTTTTTCTTTAACATTTATCTCAGTACTAATTAGAATATTGTGATAAATTTACTTGATTATCGCCTGTCTGTCTGTCTGTCTGCAGATGCCGATCAATTATATTCTGTTGGAAGATACATTAATAAAGATTGTCTTTCACTGGTTAGTCAGCCTAAATGTCATTATTATGAGAGATTAATTAATTGCAACATTGATGAGACCCACATTTCCATTAGGTTTATTGAACTTTAAATGTTAAGGTGCTATTGTAACCTACATGTGATCAAGACAGGCTAGCTGTCATGTACTGTACTTCATATAAATAGTACTGTGTAAATATATCATATGAGAATTGCATTTTGTATTGTTACCTGATCTAGTTGTATGGTAGTGTACCATTTGTATCTTTTTCCCGGATTTGCTGACATCCGACATTTCTTTGTTTTTATGAAGACAAAGTTTCTTGTATCTTGTAAGTTTCTTGTATGTTTCCATCTAGCAAATATAACATTTTTTAGTAATTTATTTTGAATTCTTTCCAACTGTAAATATATGAGCATTTTGCACTTGTCTTGTTTTACCTCATCTACAGTAGATAGCATGTAACATTTTTAGTTACCGGTATTTGTTTTTAACACTTTATGTTCTTTCCACTTTCGTCCTCAGTAGTCGGAAATCAAATTGTTAAACAATGTATTGCCATTTGCATTTGGTTACCAATATTTTTGCCATTTCTTTTCATTCGTTTAGTTTTCTACGTCATGGGTCTGAATTCTGAAGCTTTCCACGCTCTCATACCAAACATGTACAGTACCCCTTATAATGATACTCAAACTAATCTGAGAGTTTTGTCCTTCTTGTCACGGAGACTGACCTCCCATTAGAGGCTGACATCATGTATGGACGCAATGTTTTCAAATGATGCTGGGTGATTTTAAACACGTAGTGTATTCCATTAAACGCCAACGATACTGATTAATGTTGTCACTTGATGTTATTTATGTGGAGTGTACTCGCGAATCCCTGTCAACACCTCGCTGGATTTGCTTATTGGATTTGAATATTGATTGGAAATATGTATCTAATTACTGATCACCTACGTAGTACTTATTTTGACCCTAATGAAGCTTGGTCAAGGCCTTTATATTAGAATGCAATTGAGGACCTGTTTCTAGTGGAAAAAACAACTGGTTAGAGTTGGTGAATAAATTAACTGTTGTATTGTTTGCAGAAACAGGACAAATTCTAAATACCTGGTTAAAGGGTGTTCTAAGATGATAATTATAATATTTAATGTTTTCAATTTATAAAGCGCCTACTAACGATTATTGATCATAGCACTGTGGACTTAGATGTTACACTTTTCAACTACATGCTTCTCTCCTAAGGGTCATGTCATGTCGGTGCTTCCAACTATGGCGCTGATTCATCTGTCTATAACAGTGGATGTGTCCGCTAGTACACCGGGGTAATCTCCTACTTGTTTCAAAGGATGTACTAGCATTTCGTGTACACTGGACCCACGGTTTTATAGTCTTTATCCAAGAGGACTTGTTCTACCACCAGAACCATGGATTGAATGAGCATTGAACCCTTGCCACTGTTATGACTAGGGATTATGGTTCTACTGTCTTAAGCCTGGTTTCCATAAAATCGCTACACGACGGAGCGTAGCGATTGTATGGAAACGCTAGAATTTATCGGGGATCTAGTAAGCGAGCGCTAAATATTCTTTGGTACGCGTATACGATTCATCGCTGACACAATCGGCAAAGTTGAACATGGTTAAACTTTGCCGATTTGACTGCGATGAATCGGGGAGCCTTCCCGATTGCGTCGGCGACATCTGCGTGTAGCGATTTTAATGGAAACGCTGTAGCGATTTTAATGGAAACCAGACTTTAACCACTTGGCCACTCACTCCCTAAAACTAAGTATAATAGAACCTTTCTTTGGGCAACATCCCTATTAAATGGACACTTGCCTGAGAAATGAATGAGAGTCCAAAAATTAATTTGTAAACTTTAAAATGTATACCCTTTATGAGAATTGAATTAGTGACTTGTGTTGCCATTTACTTTCACCTTCCTTATCATGCAATACAAAGATTTCTTTAGGTCCCAAGTGATAATGATTTAAAAGTTTAATAAAGTATTATCTGGTCATACAACAAAAGGCACAATAACTTATTCATGCTTGTTTGTAATGTAAACATCCTCGGTCTTCAACCCCTTACCGGAAATGTATCCATGATCAGGTGACTCACCTGAACCACCAATAACAGACAAGGTGGGTATTGTATTGTTTTTGTTTAGAGGGGTTTTTATCTCAAATCATCCAGTATGTTATGTCTACTTTGTATCAACTGTTCCTAAATTAGGATAAAAAATTACAATGCTAGACAGTCTTGTCTAGAAATGCATTTACATAAAGCATTATAAAAGGTTAAATGAGTGTAAAATTGATTTAACGGTTTGTTTTAGTATAGTAGTTACAATGAAAGTAAAGTTAACAAACTGGAATACTTTCCCGACTTGTGAATCTATGGCACCAACATTGTCCGCCTTTGAAACTGAAAAATAAATAGAATATCATATCCTTGTTTTTCAATGGTTTATTGAAACCATTGTCAACTTGTAATGTTGTAAGTTTAGGTTCACACCTCTGAAGCGTGCAGCCCCTTGTCTGATCCGTTGTTAACTCAAGTATTACGAGACATCTGACTGGTGGTAAAGTTTTTCCAGATGACTTGTGAAAGAATTCAAACAAACACAAAGAGGAGTTCAAGTAGAGTTTGATATAATATGATGAGGTGGAAAATTGAATTATCAATGAGCATGACTTTTAATTGTGAGCCTATGATTTTATACATACAAGCATTGAACAGTAGGTAACCGGATACTTCATAAATTCATAGTGTACGTTTGAAGTTCTAATAATCAAATGTAATTTTACATATTTGATACAGTAAAAGGTACAAAGGTACTTTGGATTTGTTTGTTGATAAGCATCATTTCCAATTCAAAAACCTGTTCCCCAAGGTTTGGTTCACACTCACTCACTAAAGGCGTAGGATTGATTCTAGCATGATACTATCAAATAGCATAATAATTTGCTACAACATTCACACTAAAAGGCAAAGGAAGGACGTAGAAAGCAACATAAGTAATTTGACCAATCAAGTAAAGTTTTATTCTGAAAATGTTACTAAGAAAGATGATATCCCAATGCTACATTTCTCCACCTAAAAAGCAGAAGGGAAGAAGGCATGTTGTGGAATTCCCTTTCTCGTGAAATTTCTGAAGCATACAGTAGTAGTAGTAAAGTATGATTAGACAATAGATGATAGAGTTGTTGCCACTAGATAAAATAAAAACCCAAGATAGTGTCCTTAGTACTTTATTATCTAATTCTTAAATGATACAGAATTTAATGATTAATAATGTAATACAACCTTGTTGAACTTCAACTAGCTAAACTACTTAAAATATTTAAAATATTACTGGTATCTGGTATTATGAATTATTTTGATCAGTTACAGTTTTAATAGTATATTACTGGTCAAATTTCATGTGAACCTTTTAACATTAAAAGAGTTCAAGGTGGGTGAGTTAAAAAAGGACCAAACAAGGCTTGGGTATAGTATAACCCCCCCCCCCCCCCCCAACTCCTTGGTATAAAAATGAAGTATTTTATTGAGTGGTGGAGTACTTAGCAACGCAATACCAACAACCAAATGATTCAATATTTGAGAAGTACAGTATTCTATTCTTGTGGTTTAATTTGCCTTCTTTAGTAGATATGTGGTGACAGATCAACTTAAGTCAACAAATTAAGGTTAATCAAATTATAAATAGTGGTTACAAATTGGTGATTGGTAGGCAATGGACTGGAAGCTATTGCTTCCTGTCTGGGTTATAAATGGGTATTAATTCCTATACTCCAGGAGTCTACTAAGTACTAACTGAAATATTATTTGGTGCGTTAGGCTCTGTCTACACTATCAAACAGTATGTGACAATGTGATGTGGCCATATATGGAGACGATGACATCATATTACTACCATATTTGGGCACATCAAACTTTTTTTGTCAAACTAGTTTGAAATGATAATGTAGACAGAGCTTTTATGACAACAAATATAGTTTTAACATCTATGCTTGCTAATCAGATGTATACCGTATATTTCGGTGTATAAGTCGCACTTTTGACACGCAAATTTGACCTCTAAATTAAGGGTGCGTCTTATACACCGAACATAAATGCCTCACCACACAGAGTGTACATATCGTCACCTCGTTGGCTAGGCCTAGGCCTGAGTAGGCTAGGCCTAGCTACAGTAAACGTAACAGCAACCTGCTTCTGCCTAGTTTTCAAAGCATTTTAGCGTGATGTTATACTAAATATGATGAAAAGATTTGTTTATTATGGAGCTGTTTTAGGCACTCCGATAATATTTCATTTGTAAACGTTTACGATTGGAATAGTATTTATTTATAGTTATACCGCTGACCGTCGTACCCCCAGCGCAAGCCCTTCTTGGCGGCCACATGTTGTACGGTATTCGACTAGTATATTCTCCAGGTGATTATAGCATGGACCTAACATACACACTTCTCGGATACATAGATACTAATCGAATACGATTGTCCGTGAAAACGTGCGCCCTCTCGAAATGATCGAGCGAGGCTAGCCCACACACGTGCGTGTTACACACACGGTCATGCACTCGATGTTGCGGGTGCGAAACTCATGAATAAGAAGTTAGAAACAACTTGTTGAGGCTGGGCGCGGCCGAGCCTAGGTAAGAAAAAAACCTAAATAAAGGACGCCGTTGTAGATATAACAAAATATATTATTACAATAATATTGATTACAATTTAAAAAAAACATTGTTTTGATGAAATATAAGGTGCGTCTTATACATCGACGATATAAAAAATACCGATATTTTACTCTCAGTTAGGGGGTGCGTCTTATACACAGGTGCAACTTATACACCGAAATATATGGTAGTAACTATCTATACTTGCATTATGATATTTGATTATCAATCACCTACCAAGTTTAATGCATCACACCTGCTGGTAATGCTCCATCAAAACCTAAGGTATAAGATGTACCCTGCTGCCAAGATTTATGAGGTTACTTATTTACAATCAACTTTGACACCTATCTCATTTATATGCTGTGGCGTCATCCATCGTTTAGTGGTTAACATGCATGCTTTGTAACCCCAGTGTCTTGGGTTCGATTAGTAAGGAGGGTTAGGTTTGAGATGATCTAAAAATTAGTTATGTCACGTTTACTCATTGTGAGAAAATTGGGCCACATTTTCTTCACTCGATTCTTCCACATAGTTTTGGCAGGTTGTAGATCAATGTGATAACCATGACACAAAATTACTGTAAGTCGTCGCAAATTGAAAGTTCTAGATTATTGTTAACAATCCATCTAAATCATGATATCTCTCTTCATACCTAGTTGGTTCACCTTTTTTGTAGTGGAGTAGTCCAAGATATAATGGTCTCCTAATTTGCGTAATGACATACAGGTGAAACTCGTAATTGCAACTCGTAATTGCAACTCATAATTATCTCAACGGTTTTAAATTAAATGACATAGTTCACTAATTTTCTCATCTAATTTCTTGACATTTTGTATTTACTGTATAAACTAAACTGTTAGTAATATTCGTAATCGTTATAAAAATATTGTATCATAATTAACACACAAGATTGTTCCCCAGTTTAAATACTTTAAAGATGTCACAGATTTCAACCTTTTCAATTTACCAAAATTCATTTACAAAAATTCAGAAATAAAATTGTATAGAATATTTTCTAGTGTGTATATGATTGTTAGTGTATTTCTGTTGGCTTCCACTTGAGCCCATCTTACCCAAAGTTTATCCCACCCATGAATACCCACACTTTTCCCAAATATACGCCCCTGCTATATTTCTCTGTTGTCATAGATTTTAGTTGACTTTTTCTGACAGTGTTTTTCACAGCTTTTCTTAACACTTTGACTGCCAGAGGTTTTTCCAGTTAGAAACTGCCACCGCCAGCATTTTTAGCCCAATTCGATGTTTTTATTAAAGCTGATTGAAACCATGTATGTGATCTGATTTATATGTAATTTAGACTAAAATAATCATAAAGATTTTAGCTTTACAATGGTACCAAGAACGATTTTTAAATCGCAATATGTAAATCGTAATAGTAAAATGAAAGTAACCCACTTTTTGAATTTTTCGTAGTTTCGCACAAGAAAGTCGAGATAATCGCGATTTTGTGCAAGACATCACAATATGAAAATATCGCCCGGTGAGATCAACAAACAATGAAAAAGTTACTTACACGGCACCGATAGGCCTATAAAAACAAGTTATCACTATCGAAAAATGTATTACATTTTATAAATCATAAATCTTACATCAATGTTTCGCCAAAATCCACATAGTAAAGACACCAGGCCTAGTAAACCAGGCCTAAAGTTGGTCCGGAACCGTTTTACGACTAGGGCTAGGCTATAGCCTAGTACTACTAGCCTAGGCCTAAGAGATAATAAACTGATGATAATAACCATACCATTTCAAAACAAGTTTGTTGCGTGAAACTCGGTCACTTTCAGTAAAACACCAAAACAATTAAGGTATACATACAATAATAAAATTAAAGACTTCATATTGAAAATGACTCCATTATTTTTTATTCAGATAACAAACAAACATGTCAATCCACAAAAACCTTTGTAATGCTTCGGCGGCATAGCTAGCGCGCGACCGATACACAATGCGCCAAGCCATCGCTCTACGCGCTACTGTGATGCGCGGTGTTTGTTATTTCGACAGGTACCATTTTGATAGTCGTTCGTAACCAGATTAGTTACTTTCAAATTGTAAAATATTGACGGTCCAGACCGAATATAGTGTTCATATTTTTAGTATATACCAATAATTAACCTATCTACCGGATTTCGTAAAAAAACGCGAAAAACGAAGATCTTCGTTTTTGGCAGTCAAGCGTTGTGTTTCCAAAAACGAAGATCTTCGTGTTTGGCAGTCAAAGTGTTAATGTTTAATTAGTAAAGTACTAGAAATTAGTAATACTACTGTATGTGAATGATAATTGAACTGATTAGCCTTAATTAGAATTTAATTTGACAATTAATATTAAAATTATTGGAAAGGTAATGACATTTAGTTTGATTGTTCAGAAATGTAACTATGTATTATTAGGTGTGTCACAGGAAGCAGGAGATATCTAATATGAGCTATTATCTCTATTGGAGTTAATTATGGTGTTTCAATCCGTTTAACTTGTTCTACATGTTATATCAGAAACGCCATCACAGTATATCAGAGGTATATCTACATACACACACACACACACACATACATAATTTATATTGCGCCTTATCAATAAATTTATATAAGAGAGTATTTAACCAATCATCACATTCACACAAGCACTTTCAGATTTAACTCTTATATGTTTCGGATCAGCTTATGTTCTATGCATGATGAACCAGCGTGTGAACACAGCCTATTATTATGTTTAACATGTTTGGGGTTTTCCATGAAAGATTAATCAGAATACTGGGACTGAAAAGCAGTGAATATCTATTAAACAAATTCAAAGAATGGTGTTATACTGTAGGATAACCCTCTTGACTTGAGTACAGGTATAAAAGAAGACATGCCAGACATGTTATTACCTCTAGTCATTTGGTACACATGTGGTTCACATTGGTGGGCTAACACAAGGGATAATAACCACATTCATAGGGCTAGTGATGTAGGCCTACAGAGGTGATTGAGGTCTTAAAAGTTACAATCCAGACATTGCAGGCATCTAATATCATTAGCAATTACCTGTGCAAAATCCCTATTGGTTGTTGTGATTTAGCAAATCATCAGGGAGGCATAAATACACCAGGCTAGGCTGGAATTCATTCTCTTGGACCGTTCCATTATTAAGCGGAGGATGTGATGTGCAGGAAATGCAATTACTTGCACTTGCATAATAATCTTCATTGTGTACTTCATGCAGAATCGAAATGCTGATCATTTTTACGATAACTCTCAATTACAAAAGTCGTACGTTTAATGGATCAATTTTGAATGGAATTATTTTACGTTTGGATTGACAAAGTAAATATATTTCTGCTTTACCTGTCAGGAAGTGGTTTAGTCTCGGATTGGAATATTTGTGGCTAGTTAGTTCATGGTTGAATGAAGATGCTTGCTGATTTGTAAAGTGAATTTAATATTGAATTTGTTGTCGAGAGGCTTGTTGTGAAACAGTTGAGCTGTTTAACTCGCATCTTTCTTGTGATCATTTTTTGTATTCCAACGATTGGATTAAATAATTCTGCCTGAAGGATATATTCCAGTAAAGGAGTTGGTAAGTGTGTGGTCTAATAACCGTTGGCACTTTTCTTATTTTATATGTACATACCTTTGCCATTGGTGAAATAATTCTGAATTAGAAATCTTTGATTGTTAACTACAGTATTAAAAAAGGTTTTCTATTGTAGGTCAGTTTGATTTTTAAATTGTATGTGTTTGTCCAAATAGAATTTGAAAATAGTGTTATCTGAATATCTTTATTAAGATTTTCTGATTTATCTTTCTTTATTTTATTTCCACTGCTTCCTTTCTTTATATGCCATTTTAAATTAATGTACAGACATGAACTATGTGTGTGGTAGAATAATGGTTCCAGGTTTGATAACTCAAGTTTAAAAGAACACTTAACAATTTTAGGTATACTCAAGCTTAGCTTAGTATACAGTATTGAGAGCTTTTGTAAAACTTCCATAATTTAAAAAGAAGACAATTGTCGTATTCGATTGGGAACTTTCGTTGTCAACGTAAAGATTCGTTGAGTACTTTTTGTATTCGAATTGTAAATTTGTGCTCAACAGAAAGTCATTCGAATAGAAAACGTTGACAACGAAAGCTTTTTCGTTAAGAACAATCTCAACGCTCAAAATACTTCGTTAAAGAAGTACTTAACGGAAAAACTACTCAACGGTCCACTCGAATACGCTAAATGTATATTGTATAGCACCAAAGCTGTTTTTATGAAGGTTTACAGTACAATATTTGGCTGCGTAAAAAAATACTACCATACATTTCTAAAAATGTTCTACCATATTCCCAACAATGTGACTGCAAGGTGCTTTTGTTGGTTGGCACAATTGCCCTTTTTTCAGGAGCTAGAAAAGTCCAGATTTTATCTAAAGTACAGTACAATAAAAAGTTAACAAATGGCACATTTGTAACCCATCAGTTGAAAATATGTCACAAAAGTACAGCGTAAAAATAGGACATCCTAAAGGTCAAATCTGAACTAGCCTAAACTGACATGGTTAACACACTGACAGCCAATATAAATGTCAAATAGTTTTACTTGTCAAATCGTGAAATCACATGTGACAAACAGATATTAGGAATATCATGCCAAATTCACAAGTCATACATAAGTAGCAACAAGGTCCCCATCAAATAATGGAGTTTACCAAGCTGGTGGAAAGTGTCTAATTTCTCATGAGATTTAGCGGCTGCTTTTTTGCTAACAGTTAAGAAATAAACACAGTATTGATGGGCGTAAAGGAACTGTTTCAAACAAGACTTTATTGTCAGAGATCACTTATAGGTCCCTAGTGATTGGATCAAGACAACTTTACAAATATGTTGTTGTAGGCATATTTATGTTTAGGTGGGGCTGCAGTTCTTTTACCTAGCCATATACTCTGGATTGGATGTTAAAGCTTAATTTTAACCGCTAGTCCTTCAGATTAGACTTATAGTAGTGCTGCCGATCCTGTGAGCAAAATGGTTCAGAATTTTAATAAAACACTGGAGTCTTGTTACAAAAAGTTTAGACCCAATTCACCACTCATATAAATCCACTGTTGTTTGTTACATGAGAAGGAATAACTATAATCATTCCTAGCCAAATGTTGGTTTAAAGTTATTACCCCTAATAAATCCATAAGCTTCTTTTATTAAGGCCAGGCTCAATGTGTAATGGGAGGAGGCGATACTCAGAGCATTTTACCAGCTGCTCAAAAGGTACAGACAATAATATCCCAACTGCTTCATTTCGACTGCTTTAGGCCAATAAAATTGTAACTGTTTTTACTGTCAGTCAGTCAGAATGCAATTAAATATACAGTACACTATAACAGATCAGACTACACTGCGATAGTCTCTACATTTTATAGTCTTCATTGTTGGTCGTTTTTACATAGTTTTATTATGTTGAAAGTTTCACACAATTGTGCATATTTTGTTGGTTATATTGTGTCAGTTTTGTTTCATTGCAGTATTGTATATAAAGCGGGTGACCTTGCTTGTAATACTTTTGTCATATTTAAAAGTCTTCTCTGACAGATACAACAGTAGTGTCAGCAGCTGAATATGATGCTGTATATAATATATTGTAAAATACTGATTGGTTGGGTGATTACTAAAAATATCTCTTGGAAAGTTTTTGTTTAACGATGGATTTAAAAGCTGCGGATGTTTGTAATATTGTGCAAATATTGCATTGACATTACTATGTAGCTAACCACATGTTAAGGAGTGTTTATATGTATTGTTTAACAACACAAATGTCAATAAATAACCAAATATTATGCATGAGACTCTTCCGAAAACTACGCACCACCAGCTATGCACTGCCTGTTTTTTTTTTGTGTTTGATGGTTTTGTGTTCATATTTTTGTTTTCTATATAAATTTTGTTTACTTTTATCCATTTTGAATGTTTATATACTCTACATTTGGTTGCCCACATGCACTTAAATAATAATGAATACAATATTACGTTTGATTATACTTTGTGCTTTGTACTAATTTAACAGTTACTTTAGACAACAAACGTATTGCGCCATAGCAGTTTTTTAGATCCAGAAGATAACAACTTCTTATTGAAATGTCACTGTGTCGAAAAATAGAATCGGATTACCTTTAGATTGCTTTCATTGGACGTACTGTTAATAAGGATAATAGCAGTCTGATATTAAGATAGATAGCATGGGCCATTTACAATTTCTGTTTTATCGGCTACACAAATATCAAGTTATTATGGCATAAACAAGTGTAAGTACTGGAAAAGGGTTTCACATCTTAGCCAAGTTTGGTGTTTAAGTGAGCCAAGTGTACCCATCAAGAAATCCACTAATGAGAATTTGTCCCATCAATAAAACATGAAAAGAATCACACAGTAGCCCTGTCAAAAGATGAATTAGGAAGCAGTTCTATCAGGGGTACTGTACCAGCTCTGTCGGGAGTAGCAGCTCAGGGATAGATCAGGGGTAGCAGCTCTTCCTTTCTTAAGCATTGCTCAGTAACAAGTAAATATCAGTGGTGGCAGCTCTGTCAGTTGATAGCAGCTCTCTGTGAAGAGTGGCAGTCATTCTCATCTGCACAGCCAACTGGGAGTTACCGTAGTTGATGTGCCGTTAGTTCTAAATATTGAGCCTAGTATGTTATTTTATTTCATCCCCAGACTCTCTGTGTTCTGATAGAAAGTATTTGTTCAATCACAGAATAATAAACATCTTGATTCATACGACTAGAAGATATTTTTTGCAGAGGCAGGTACTGTACCTCATTGTTGATTTCATTTGTCTCACAACAAATAAATCAATGAGAGTAGTATAGCAAGATAACAAAATATGCATTGTTTATCAGTGGTGTGTAGGAGGTATTTAACAAGTGCTTGAAGCCTTGATTATCATTGGATGCTGAAGAGTCTACTTAAATAGACACTGCAATAGATAATGATGTCATTGATAATGAATCCTTGATTTGTATGACTATATTTTCTACAGAATTGATAAAATATTGAGCAATCATGATGTACTGTGCGGTTGGGTTATTGACACTTGGTTATTGTCATAAAATAATAATGCACAATTTCTGTTGCTGAATAAAACTTTGCTCCTTGTTGTAATGATGTTATGATATTAGAGCAACATACTATATAGTATTTATTATAATTTATTTTACAGATAATCTTGATTATTGTTACATCTGTATTGCATTAGTAGGTTGCTTCCGATTGGTCAAATGTTACGAAATCAATTTTGTAAGAGAAAAACCTCAGATCTTGACTCTTGGTAAAATGAATAAGGTCACTCTGGATTGGTCAAACATTGTGAGTTCAAACATCCCTGCTGTTAGTATGTACGTATTTGCTGGCTGTTTATGTGAAATAAAACATCTACTGTAGTGTAAAATATATATATATACCATAAAAATATTTGAAAAAAAAAATCATATGAAGTACTGTGAAGTATGACAGCTAAGAAATTATGATAATAAATTCATATTTTGTACCAGCACAAATTAAGTAGTTGACTTAATTCATAGCCATAGTAAAGTGTCATGATTTAGTAAACAGTTATTCATTTCAGTATTACAAAACTACTGTCCCAAGGTTTAGGTTGAAGTTACCATTTTGCGAAAAATAGCCCTTAACAAAAAATGTGATATGAAATCAAGAGAAAATAAGTGAATAAAACTTTGTTCTCTTTTGGACAGAATGCAAGGACATAAGAGCAATGCAAGTGATTTGACCAATCATAACACTATGGATCATTCAAATTGTTGCTTGTGATTGGTCAAATCAGTTGCGTTGCATCCAAATCATAGGTAGGCCATTTAACTGCCCTGTCACAAATTACAAACCTAATCTTATTACCAGAAATGACCTGCCATTAAGCGTATGGCAAGATTAATCACTGATTAACTGTAGAGAATGGTAATAATTACGAAATTAAAAAATGGATATGGCTGTAAGACGTTCTCTGTGGAGAAGATCTGATGAGTACGATGGTGATTACGCTAAATAGGATCACCATTAACAACATATTTAAGGTCTTGAAAAAATATCAGATCACCATTTACAAGGTGAAAAACACCTCTTGGTTCGACATATAAATTAGAACTGGTTATTTGCTATGATCTTGGAACTCTTACAAAAGAGGACTATATGAATAAAAAGAAAGGTGATTGGTCCCAGATCTAACGTGCGATACGACAATTAATTTAAATTTCTTCCTAGCTTGTACATCTGACAGCAATCAGACAGTTCTAATTTTATTCGATTGCCTTCGTTCAATACAGCGTCATTTTCACCCACGCACGCACAAGCCATTTAAAAAATATGTTGCTACCCACATCTGGAATGTTTTGAATATCGCACATGGATTGCTAGCTAACTATAATATTCTACATTCTGATTCATTTTAGTAATTACTGTTTGAATATTCATGTTGTATTACAGCTGTCATTTATTTTCAGTTTATTTCAGAGGGCTGACGTTTGTAGTTTTAATCGGCATTGCATGTTTGAATTAAACATCGTAGGTTCACGTTTGAAATCCCTTAGAAAAGTAAAGGTTGCATCAGATCAGAATACGGTAAATGTTACATAATCGATGAGGGGGAGATGTTTGTTGGTGCTTTAGATGATGATTCTTGTACGACTGACAGCTACATCACCAGTGAGGGCAGTGTATAATGTGTTGTAAATAGTCTATTCTATACCTTGGCGTGTTTAGCGAAAAAGTTAGCATTAATTTCCACGACTCTGTGTTAAAACGTGCAGCTTTGTACATGTGCTCTAGTCCAAAAATCTCCACTGTTTAATCCTGGTGGTTAATCCTGAAGTGTGAACTTGTTTGATGATGCCGTCCGTTTTGATACTGATAAAATCAATAATAATGATAGTTACCCGACATTCAATATCGTGTACAATATATGTTCAGAATTTTTTATTAATCCTAAATCGATACTAGGGTCACTGACATAATATTAATCTCATTTTTTATATTGAAAAATGTTTAATTGGTAATATTAAAAGTCGGTGAATTTATTAACATTGTGTAAAGTTAAATATGTATTTAATTCACAACAGGAAAGAAAAAATTTCCCCTTTTTGTTAGCTGGATTATTCTCCAAGGTTTTTGTGTCAAAGCAACAGTTTAGATTTACTGGACTAATTTAGATATTATAAAGCTGAAATGAAATATGAATTCCTGTTTACAGAAAGTTCCGATTGAATGCAATTGAATACATCTTAGTGTGTCAATTGTACGAGATGAATCATTTTTTGTTACCCCTACGCTTCCGGCATAAATGTTGATGTTTGCAAGTTCATTATACCAGAATATCCACTGAAATAATTTTGGATGTTTACTAACCTTTATTGATATTAAAGAGGCAGTGAGTTAAAACTCACAATTTGGGTGTCAAAGTAGGAAGAACGGGATGTTGTATAAAACAAGTGTAACTCCAACTATTTAAAGATGTTTTCATGTCTTCGCTTTGAGGTTACCGGCATAAGTAATTACGACAGAAATGTTATGCAGAAATGAAAATGTATTTAATAACACTCGGTATTAATATATAGCTAATTAAAAAAATATATATTTCTGTTGCCAGGGATAGCAGGGATTTTGGAACAAGAAGTGATTTATGATAATTTAAGTGATCACCATCTTACGTTGCACAAATTACGTTTTGTGTCTAGTATTGTTAATATTTAAATACAAAAGTAAATAAAAACTATATAAATTAAAATCTTTTAATCCTGATTTAAATAAATTTACACAGTGCGCTGAACTTGTAAATATTCTCTTTATAAGAATTAAATCATAGATAATTGAAAATCAGTGAAGCATAATTGGGGAAAACACTCTCAATTTACTGGCAACAATACACAGATTAAATTGTTAATATTGACTCTACTAGTAAAGTAAACAAACAGAAGGGTATTCAACCTATTGCAGAATAAATAAGTTTTTGGTATAAAGATGGTATAACATTGAATAAAAATGTTATGAAATGAGTTAATATCTATATGGATTACCTATCGATTTTAAAGATAAAAATGAATTTATTTTAGTAATGGTATAATCATTTGCACATGATTTAGACATAGGTTTGTAAAATGATATTTTCTCCATTAGCTGGCAATAGTAACTACATCAGGGAGGCAATTTTCGTTTACTACTTTAGCTGTTGACCGTACTACATTAGCTGGTGTTGATTTTGTATTTACTACTGTATATAAGCTGTTGGTGTTTCTACATTAGCTGGAGGTTTTACTAGCGGTGGATTGTTCTACATTAGCGGTTGTTTGAACATTAGCTGGTATTTTCTACATTAGCGGTTGTAATGGGGCATATCACTACCATATTTGGGCACATCACACTTTTTTTTGTCAAACTAGTTTGATAGTATAGACAGAGACCACTACTCTTAACCCTTTGCCACTCATCATACTAAGGTCTTTCTCCCTTCCCTGTAGGAACTTCTACATTTCTAAAGCAATACTATACTGCATGTTGAAATAAAGAGAGGAATTAAAATAACAATAAAGGTTGTTATTAGAAGAATGAGTTTTATTGTATTATGAAATATGAATAAATGAAAGCAGAATGATGGCTTCAATATGGCAGGACTTTCTTTGGGATGTTGTGTCTAAAAATAAGGTCATATTGATAATAATATGAATACCATAAGGTTACTTTTACAGTGCGTAATCAGATACACATCAGATACAAGTGCTGTATTATAGACAAGTTTAGATCTAAAGATAAGGGATGTATAGAGAGGCTGAGTGTTTATTGTATAGATGACAATACTGAGCATCGTTTCTATGGAATACCAGAAATAGAGATTGTCCTTAATTTGGTACTTGAGCTTGTTTGACTTTGATAACATCTTGGCATATCTGATAACATCAGTAGTACTGTACAACTGTATATCTCTTGGTCAGTTTTTCCATCTTATTTCAATGAAATATAGTAGATTTGGTTTATTATTGTCAATAGAATTGTTTTCTGTTTTGTGAATGAATACTTCTGGAGCCGTGAAGGGTTCTGTAGTTGGTTTGATAATCAAATTTATGGAATTTATTCTATGCAATAATTTATCATGCTTTATACGTTTGCATAAATTAAGTTTATTTTAAAGAAATTATGCAGTGCAAGAAGTTCACATATAAACTTCTGGAGTAAGTTGATCATGATCTCAAATCTGTGTGTGAACATGGTTAATAAATTTTGATTTTATTTTGATCAGCACTGAAATTGAAGAACACTGATACAAAATACTCTCCTTCTGTATTTAGTCATTCAATTCAAGTAAAATAAAATCAATAAAATTGATAATAATATGATATCAACATTTGTAGGCATAGATTACAGCTGATACAGCGTGTCAATCATCAATGTGTGTGTAAATAATGATGACTATCAATTCACACCTGATGAGGAGAAGCAAAGAAGGAGAATAAGATAAATTGGTATAATAATGTGTGTAACCTTCATATTAATGATAGTCTAATAAAAAATAATGTCTTCAGCATTTGTATCAGCTGAATGGCTTTCTTATCATGTCTCGTTACTTTTTCATTTTCCTTTTTTTTTTATGCTGCAGCTCTCAAAAAATTTTCTTTGAATTTGTGAAAGTTTTAAAATATCTAAATTAAGTTCATTTTTTCTCTTAAAATTTCAGACTCATTTTTAATACAAATATTGTTATATTTATGAACAATCAACATAATCATAAAATAAGAATATTATCATCAATTATCCTTCAACTTCTGTACAGAGGATTAAAGCATATTAATTTTAGCGTATTTTGATGCAAGCATATTAATAATTAATATATTTTTGTTTATGTTTTTCAGAGCCCTATTGGATTCCGAACTAATCCATGTTTTTGTAGGATATTTTCAAAGCCAAGGTATATTAGTTTGACATTATTTTCATAGCTTTAATTTAAATATCATAATTATAGTGTAGCAGGTATTTCGATGACAGTTAATTGCTCAATTATGCACACGATGCAAGATTGTTGTTACAGTATATATTATATAAAATATGTATAAACCTATTTGACAGGTTGCAAATGAGGGCATAATAGTAAAATGATACATTTATCACCAATTTTTGATGATTTCAAACGAAGTTCCAGATATCAATAGCGAAAAATGTGTTCAGGTCACAGTATGAAGTGTAATATTATCTTTGGAATTATATTTTCGATTTGCGAAAACATATATATCGGTTTATGTTGCTAACAATTGAATTTCTCCAAGAGGGAATGTTGTTAATGTTTGCCTAATTCAAGGTTGACTTGTCTTGGATTTTAAACATCACAGTGAAATTGGTCTTAATGTGGTTTGTAAATTATCATATGGCTAAGGTTACATGATCAAATTAAACAGCTTGGGAGAGTGTTTGTATGAGTTTAGTCATGCTCAAACACCAGGGGACAGTGTGAAAAACCACACTAAATTTATCTTATTAGAATTTTGTAAAACCTGGCTTCCATTGTCTTCAAAACTCATGATGCGTTTTCTTCGATACACTCATCTAAAGTAAAATATATTTAGGTAGTACTCTAGTAGGTTTTTCGTACCTTCGATACCACAATGCTAAATGCATATGATATCCAGTGCTACTATTGGCTTTCAACAAATGCTTAACATGCTTGACTGTCGAAAGAGGAGAAGAAAGGGAGTTGGACGTTACGAGAAAGGAAGTTGGACGGTGGGATAAATAAACAGAGGGGGATGGTGGGAGAAAGGGAGGGGACAGTGCGAGAAAGGGTGGAGGACAGTGGGATATGAGAGAAAGGAAAATGATTTTTCAAGAAGATGTTTTAGAGATTTTTATGCATTTAGAAATACAGTCGACTCCGCCTAAGTCGAACCTAATGGGACCGGTATAAAAATTCGAGTTACGCGAACTTCGACTTACAGATTTGCCAAAAAAATGCTAGGCCTAGGCCTAGGTTCACTCACTAGCCGCGCTATGGCTACTAAGCCTAGTGGACCCTGTCCTGTCGCGATCGCGGCCCACGCAATGAGACTTCTTGAATTGAGTTTGGTTAGCTAGCTAGCTAGGCCTAATAAATGCTAAGCCTCTTTATCGGCAATGATAAACTGTATTTTTCCGAAACAATACAAAAACGTATAATAAATACATTTCGGTTCTTATTCGAAATCGGTATCCATTGTTTATTGCCATCTGTCTAGCACAAAATAGGTACCCACAAAACGCCGCTCAAGTTCTCAACTCTGAAACAACTCATAAACTATACACTAGCGCGAGTTGTAGGACGCCGCCTATACTATAGAACCTGCTTGAGAGAACCGATATGGTCCCACATTATCCCCTCCGTTGTTTGTTTATCGAATTACGTACGTTTCATCGGCTTTTTTAGCGCGTTGTTGCCGCGTAATTTGTGACTTCGACTTATACGATATAAATCACTAAAGAATGTGTGTATTCGGACCGCAAAAAGACGTCGACTTAGACGAATTTCGACTTAGAAAAATTCGACTTAGAAATAAAAATTACACAGTAATGTATAGGAAAGAATTGGGACTTTCCTAAAAATTCGACTTTCGCGATTTTTCGACTTACGCGAATTCGACTTAGGCGGAGTCGACTGTAGTTCAGACATGATGCTTTTATTCTGATATTGTGCTGGGCTCATGAAACTTGCATCTACCCATCACATGCTGTGTTTGCTTGTTGAAGGATGTATCAACTGGTTTGATTCCACTCTGGGAGATAACAAACATCAAAGGCCATCTTACCAACACCTGTAGGTCACGACCTTGTGTGTCAGTTTATCAATTACCTTGTTCTATCTTGACCTCTGATTGACATGCCTTTAAAGATGATTGTTGTAACTTCTTATATTGTACAGATATTAACCCACTCCTTAGTATTCAGGACAAGATTGGTAAAAATGAATAAAGGAAATGTAGCAAACATGCACAATCCTGTTTACAATATATCTAACATCTGAACTGTGATAGTGGCTTGGTTAGTATTTGAACAATGGTCAGCATCAGTTGCGACCAATGGCCAGCACCGTCCAGTTGTGACCATCTCTTGGACTTAGGGGAACTTGCTTTCACTACTTCACTAGTTAAACACAGTGGTCAGAAAAAGCAAAATGCCATCAAGTTGGATGATATTTACTGGGATATTGAAAATAATAATTTATTGCATTATAAACAATGTTTTTATCAAAACTAGAACTTTAGTATTTCAATTTTTATCTTTTTAAATAGTTTTAAAAGATACAATTAAAACATTATATCAGCTTTTTATTGCTTGTTAAACCAAATATTTTAAGTATCGTTCAGTCTAAATAAGTTTCCTACAAGTTCAAAGGTCGTTTTCTTTCTGAACGTGTACGAATGCGAGCAATTAAGCCGCAACCCTTAAGGGTAATAAATGTGATGTACTCGGCTAATTCAGTTTAGTCGGAGATGCTTAGACATGGGGGATGGCTTAACTGATAAACATGCTGGAAGTAAAGGATCCTGGGATAAAATTTAATAAGTACCATTTCTTGGAATCGAGCCAAGTTGGATTATTGAAGTTTTATTTATTTTATTGAACTGTTTTATACCCTAAAATATGATTATTTTATTAAAAAATAATATATTATTATTATAAAACAATATTTTGCATGATATTAAATTATATAATCTAGAGGAAAAAATAATAATTATTTGGATACTTTGAGAAATTATTTTTAGTTTGTATAAACAACTGTATTTGCGTGTGTAGGTACTATAAATTTATTTAACTTATTACCTTTTGGAAATATTGCCAAATAATCTAGTGGAACTTATTAATTATACTTTGTTATTGGAATTTATTATGAAAATGTTGAGAAAGATTAATTTTTATAGCTATATATAATTCATGTTTATGATAGTCTATTAACTTTAATCTTTTTAAATACTTCAGTATTATTGAGACAAATAGCAACTTGTGTTAAGGGCGCCTTCAGTATAATTGCTAGAAGGCGGGAATTGTTTAATATACAGTATTGAGAAATTATAGGTATCAGAGATGTTTAAAATAAACTCTATACTTTTTTTTTAACATCCCTGGGTGAGTGAGGAGAAAATAAAGCAGTCCCTTCAGGTTTATTGGGTGGGCTCTGAATAAGGTTTAGATCAGGATAGATATAGATTCTACACGAGACGAACATTCAGTTTTCCGCTTACCATTACTGCTTGTCGGTGTAAATTTTCCTTTATAATGAAACTTAGAAAGCAGCATGGGTGTTGATATTAAATAAATGTTTCATTGAGTTTAATTTATTTTAAATTAATAAACTTGACGGAAGAAGTGAAGTACACGTTGGCTAGTAACCAAACATTTAACATTGATCTTGTAATTATATTGACGTCCTCATGTTCTTTATAACACGAAATGTATAAATTTCATTCAACCGTTTCTCTACCATATTTAATTCTCTCATATCATAGATATCATATTCAAAACAGGAAGTTGTAAATGTTTGTAGACAATTTTCTGACTCCACTGAAATTAATTATGTTAGTTATGTAGTCCATTATTATGTAGTAATACCGAGAATAAGTATCACATATGTTCCAAAATATGGAGTACGTCGGTAACTGTATTTCAATGCAAATTTGCAATAGTGAAACTGTATAGTGTACATGGCATTTGTATACATGATCATTCTACTTGGAAAGTCATGCATTGTCCAATATTTTGCGGCACTTCTTAGACCATTAGACGATTTTATCATCAAAGAAATGATGACATCGTCACATAATAGATTAGTGGTAATTGTTTATTTTGCTTGGAAGTTGATAAATTCCGTAATATTCTGTAATTCTAAGAAATATTATGGCTCTCATTAAACTAATTTACATTTGTGGCCTGTCATTGCGGAGTTGACAATATGAGCAGTCATCACAAAGCTAAGATCTTTTCTCAGAACTTTTACATTTACATTTCAGAGTTGCTGTTTTAATGGTTTTCTAAAAGCTGCACTTAACTTAGAATTGACACAATTTCATTCCTAATCATAAATTTTGTTTGGCGAAATAATTTACATGAAGCAAGCAGTTGTGTGTTGCAATCAAATGTGAATTCACATGATAGAGTAATACCACATACATAAGTATAAATTAGAAATTTTAAAATGTGTTAAGAATCAATTTGGAATGTCCAGTAAAATTCAAGATGGTACATAATTATCATCATCCTATTTATGTAATGACATTACATAAATAGGATGATGATAATTGTGAAGTAGATTTGTGTTTGGTTCAAGTCCCACACAAGAAGTACTAATGTTTTTCCTCAATATAAACTACAAGTACTTCAGAGTAGGGCAAGAGGGTTGGGGTAAAATAACCCAAAATGTTGACGTTTTGTACTAATTTTTCTTCACCTTGCAATCATTGTTTCTATACTTTTTCATCACTCTATCATCAGCAATAGATTTTGTGAAATGTTAATTAAGAATATCTGTCGGTGTAACAAGTTTAAAAGGAAGGATTTTAGCAAACAAAGTGAAAGCATTCTATGTCTGTCTACAGGAAGTATTGCATCAAAAATAACTTTCATTTCAAAAATGAGATTGCCTTCGTCAATGTGAAATGTTCTTACATTCACTATACAAGTTTATACAAATTTATTTGGAAAATTAAAATAACATTTGAACTTTCTTTTTAATGATTTTTTTGCAATAAATTCTTGAAATACATTCTGAACATTGTGGCTTTCAACTTTTCTTTTTTAGAACTCCTAACAAATATTTCCGGTCTTTTAAAAATATTTCTATATTTTTATTACCATTTTTATGCTTTGTATTAATCATTTAATATGATGCATTATTTACTTTTTAAAAAAAAAAATTTAAAGCTCTGTCCACACTATCAAACTAGAAAGACAAAAGTGTGATGTGCACATATGGATGAAAGTGATATACCCAACTATGGTAGTGATATATGGACATATCACATTTATTTGTCTGATAAAGTTTGATGAAGCAGCATCAAAATGCTCTTCTTTTTTTTTTTTTGTACATTCACAAATTATGTGAATTCACAGTTTGGTGATAAAACAGTTTATTTGTAACACATTATGCTTCTCTATACAACACATACAGACATTTGTTTGTGACAGACTCCCAAGGCATTTTGCAGTTTCAATGTGTTTAATGATCTTCATTAAATTCAACTGAACATAGCGACGTCGTCTTTAGTCTTAAGATATTTATATTCTGAAACCTCTGTCTACTGATCTTGATTTATATTCATTTAAGATTGATTAAAATTAGTTTGACTTTAAGAGCTTATTCAGTTTTAAGTAGCCATGCAATCTGTATGCGTATAAAACATATGAAAAGCAAGCTTAAGGTTTGACATTAGTTAAAGCAGAATTGCTGGTGGCTCGGTCATTTTTTCCCCGTTTTTATAATTATTTTAAGATATACAGACATGTTATTGATAGGAAACTTTTGATTTGTGTCAACCAGTAACCTGGGAACAAGTTACTGTAGGTCATGTTAATTTTTTTACGCATACAGTAAAGTTGGAACGCGCTTTCTCACTCTATTCCTTTTGATGGTTTTATGTCCAGATAACGATTGACGTCGCTCGTCACAAAACGAAAGCCCCCTATTAACCGTATCTATTTCTCAAACAATACACCGTTGTTGTATATGTAGGAATATTGGGTAGTTTTTAGACCTTGTTGTACTGATATAGAAATTTTATGTTTCTTTTTAACTTCTTTACAATTTAGTTGTTTACAAAAGATTTGTTGATTATTCAAGTAATTTGATGCTACAATAACTCTGACACCTCTTTTCTTCAATTTTAATTGCAATAACATTCATATTTCCTTTCGTTGTACATTCATATTTTGGATATTTGATAGATTTTATTTTCTGTACATCTCATTATTGTTTTATGACCTCGAATACAAAAGCTAAAGTATTTAAATTCTTTTGGATTTGATAAATGCATTACCACAGTGTCAAATACCCTTGACATTAAATGCCTCAAGAAGTAGTGCACCTAGGCCAGGGTGTAGGGTTGCATTTTGGCAACACCTTCTGTATGCAACTCTTTTCAAGCAGTGTTTAAATAAAGTGTACATAAAAGATTGAGATGAATAGTTACTGTATTTCTGAATGCTTTTTTTGTTGATGGATAATATTTGATTGTATCGGTATTATCGCTAAACTTTCATCATACTTAATTCTTTTTAATTCCAATTACTACCAGTAAGTGTACTAGTATTAGAATTCATGATACCAGAGGCGTTTGTTCAATAGTCATTTGTACTGTATTATGAGGTCTATTTAAAAGTTAATTTTTTTCATAGTAGAAATATGTCTTCTTAGGCTAGAGTTGGAGTTCATCCCTCAGTTAATCCCTCAGTTACAAACATGGACAGTATTTTATATAATAGCATAGTTATTTTTTTAGAAGGCAATATTTTATATATAAACACTCAATTTATACCTTTCAGTTTATATAGCAGGCAGAAGTTTCTATAGCAGGCTGTAGTTTCTATAGCAGACAGCAGTTACAGAGAAACCTTCTGTCTGTTTCTATCATTCTCTCAAATTCTATGTGACCTAATTATATATATATATATATAACTCATTTTGAAGCATTAGTATTCTTCCTTATGTTCTACTTATATTTCCTTAGGAATTTCAACATCTTGGCAGTAAACTATATTATACATAATATAACAATATGATATAACTTTCTCATCATCCTCCCTATCTTCACCATCTGCACTCCAAATTCCAGGCGGCTGCACCAAGCCTGAAAAGTTTCTAGGAATTCAGCACATTCCACTAGCTTAATAATTTGTACTAATATGCACACATGTTTGGTATGTTTAATATTGCTAGCGGTCAAGTGGAACAAATGGTCAGTTTTTATAGATGACCTCAAGCAAATGTTCCAATTATCCAATCTGCGGCCGACTTCTAAGATCTTACTTATTACCAAATGTTTTGAATATTTATTATTTTAAGGACAGGATTTTATTTTATTCTGATTAAAAACATTCTTGGTTTATAGGGATTTAGATGATATCATTTTGTAAGGTCATCTTGTAAACTTGCCCCTATTAGGGATTTGCTTGCAATTTAAAGATTATAATATGCCAAATTTTACTGTATGTTTTCTCACGGTATTTGAATTGGACTTGAAATTAATGAGTTTGTGACGATGCTAGCTTAGCAGTTGCCAGCAGTAGCTTGGTGGTTATTACATGCTTGCCTTTCAATCCCAAGGTCCAGGGTTCAATCCTGTCCTGGTGCAAGGGTTGTAACTCACGACTCTTTCAACTCCACTCCCTAAGCCCCAACTGAGATTAAGTTTCTAAGCATGATAAATTATAAAATAGTTTATCCATCCTATAATTGGCGATTTACTGTTGGATTCATATTACTAAATATATTTTATCAATTCTAAATCTTCCACTGAATCTGATGTTAAAATAGTATGTATCTTGATTAGCAACATTTCAACCCCCTTCCCCTTTTATACATACTGTAGGGACATTTTAGAAGATATTCTTCCACAAAGTACTAGAAATTAAATTTCTCGCATCTAATCTTAAAAAATAAGTTTAACTGAAAGAATTTTCGCAATGGCAACCAAACATACAGATATCATACACAGAGCATCAAAGCTCTTATATAAACATTTCTATTTAATAGATAAAAAACTTGAAAAATTATAATTTTCAAATTGTAATTACGCCCACTTAAAACATCACACACTAGTATCTTTCTTAAACCCATGTATCTAAACTGTACTGTTATCAGAGGAGATAATTATTTATATTTGACCTAATAAGGTAATCGTAAAGATAGCCTAAATATTTTCATACTTTAGTTGAAATAAACTTCTTAAAACAAAATGTGGACTTTATGTCTTTTGTATCTGATGATAATATAGGGTACTTTAGCCCCTGGATGGACCACACAGGTTCACTGTTTGAAAGATGCCACTAAAAAGATGAACGAATAAATAAACAAGTCAATTACTTGCACTGAAATCTCAATATCATTGTTCACTCATTTTCTTAGCTGCAAAAATCGCAATTCTGAAAATAACAGTTGGAAAATGGCAGAACAATTGGGTGGTAGAATGTTATTTAACTGATGATATGCAGGGTGTTGTCAATCATAATATTTTGAATGGTGTGGTCATATTGTTTGACATTATAGGGTGAAAAGATGTTGTGTCAATAGAATATAATTTATACTGCAGAAATACATTTTTTTTTAAAAACAAAATTACCTATTTTTTAGAACTTTTAGTTGGGCTAAAGTTCCCCAATTTTGTGTTTATGGGTGTGGCCTTACACCCTTCAGTACTTGAATTGAACCCATCAGTGTGTCTGTTAAGTTAACTTATAGGGTGAACGTGACATCGATAATAATATAATATAACAGAAAATGGTTTTACTTAAAAATTGCATCAAAATAATCATGATATGAGATGGTTACCATAGTGATCCTGACACATGAAATTTTCGATTCAATTTCATTACGAGATCTAATAGATGTTTTATTATAATGGAACTATTGCTCTAAATATTATATTATTGTTGTATAATATATAGGCTAATATGTGAATATATGACAGTGATACTGTTACATTTATTTTCCTGATAATGTATGAAAAGTTATTGTAATTTAAATTCTCTATTGAATTACAAAAGATGTAAAATAAATGTAGATTTAATACTTTTTAGAACAGAGAAGAATCTTTTAGTATTTCAACATCAATTTTTTTTATTATGCTTTTTCTTTCTTGTAAATTTGTTTCTGTTCTTTTCAAAAATTGTGTTTAATAATAATAAGTAGGACTGTGATTATTTATATTTTAAAGTTTAAACTGCTTTCATGTTATATAATAAATAGCACAGTTTTCAAAGAAGATACGTTAAAGCTCTGTCTACACTATCAAACTAGTTTTACAAAAACATTGTGATGTATCCAAACATATGGTAGTGATATGGCTATAACGGTAGTGATATGACATCATCATGTCCATATATGTATGGGCACATCACATTGTTTTGTCACATTTTTTTGTCACATTAAGTTTAATAGCGTAGACAGAGTTTAACATGGCTATGTTGATCTTCAATGGGTCAACAATAAAAATAACTGATATCAGGGTTTCTTTGTCTTTTGAAATCTGTGATTCTTCTATATTTTTGTCAACAAGTAGGTGCCAATGCATACCAATTTCTTCAGTGCACTCTAAACAGAAACTAATACAAAATCGGTGTTATGCTGTTATATTATCATCAACAATGGATAGCAGACAATTGCATTACGGATGGATTGTGTTTATAGACAACACAGGTGAATGCGACCTGTGTAACAATAGATAGAGACTACAGCGGGAAATGGAATCATGTCCTCCAATGATCTGCAAACACCTCAGATGATGCTACCTGCTGATCCTGACAACCTGAAGACAATGCGTTATCTACGCAAATAGAATTGGAAAAACAAAAACAAGGTTGAGAAGGGGTCAGATGTGTAAACAAGCAAAAAAAAAAAAAATGGCATTTGGATATTTTTTTAATGAGATTTCTATGCAAGATACGATGACGTCTTCAAAGCTTTGTTTACACTATTAAACTTTATGTATGACAAAATAAATATAATGTGCACATATATGGACATGTCATATCGCTACCATCACTACCATATATGGGCACATCACACTTTTGTTGTCAAAATAGTTTGATAAGGTAGACAAAGCTTTAGGTTTGAGTTCCATGGCCAGAAAATAATCTATTCTTTCAGATATTACTGTTTGTGGTACAGGTACAAAAATTATTTCAATAATCTAAATACTTCAGATGTAATATCCCATTTACGTGACCAATTGTGACATCTAATACTCGAGATTCATTTCAATTTTTTCCGGTCTCATTTTCCAAAAAAAAAAACTGCACAATTAACGTTAATGATTATGTTCTGGCTAAATGTTTCTAACCATTTGAGCGTCGTCGCCATTATTTCTTGTACGAATTAGGTGAATTGAACGTGAGGTTTATCTCCGATGCAAAATCCTTCTGCTGCAACATGGATTAATATTGAAGATATGTTGGATTGAGTTTCATCTCTATGTTTGAGAGATAAAATTCCATTTGAGTTAAATCATTTTGTTGATCACAAAGAAAGTTAAAACATGGACTTTTAGTTAGTGATGTGACATCATCATGTCCATATATGGGCACATTAAAATTAAACTAAAACCTTAAGTTTGATAGTGTGGACAATGTAACAATGACATCATTGACAAACGTTGGTAAAATAGAATAGAACAAGAATAGTAAGAACTAATAGTAAAGTACTCTTCTGTTGCTTAAATGATAAACAGAAATAGCTGTATTTAATGATTCATGAGTTGGATAGTTGAGGTTCAATCATGATAAATGTTAGATGGTTTTTAATTAGAGGTTGTGGTTTATATTTAGAGGGTGACCTATATTAAAGTGGTTAGCTCCTGTCTAAGTGAATGAAGGATGTTACCTATAAAATCCAAATTGGGAAGGGGGTTAGAAGATGACGTATGGGGAAACTAAATTTACATTAGGAAACTAGATTAGTGCCCTTGTCCCCAGACAATAATAGCCTTCCTGCTACTGTCGTGCAGTTTGATCAAACGATGAATGATTATGATAACGAACGATAATACATTATAAAAATAATTTCCAGTCGTCTAGAGGTTTTTTTAAAAGCTTTAGATTCTAATCTTTCTGAAACCTTTACTCACATAACATTGGCTCAACATTTCCTTCAACTTTGACCTTTACAATTATAATATGGTTCTGTGCCATTGTTTAGGAATAAATTAAATCTTTCCAATTATTTAGAAAAGTTTCAAGTATACTTTCCATGTGAAAGTAGGTTTAAACTGACAAATCTAAAATCCAAAGTAATAAAATGTCTTTATATTTAGTGTACAATATTAACCTGGTTTGAAAATGATCATGAAACAACACCTGTTCCACATATTTACTTATTCCCCACAGGAGGACGGAAAAACGATCAGATTTCTCTACCTGAAAAACAATAAAATCCTTATTTTTCTAGTTTATCATTCGTTCTATTTTCCCAAGATTGGTGGAAATTCATTTCCTGTTAGACGATACATGACATTTCATTACACACACACAATCCGTTTCTATTCACCCGGCATTAATCATCGTAAGCGTATAACACGTTCGTCCAAACAAAGCTGTTCTGGCTGTGGATGGTTCTTTTTAATTTATGCAAGGTAAATTGTGACGGACTGCATGCATAATGAAATACTTAATTTGATCAGCTGCCTAGCCTAGCTGCTTTAGCCTAGGGGGTAGGATCTGTGTCAAATAAGCTTTTGTTAAAACTAGTAGTTTAACACTTGTCTTTTGTGTTGCACTGTTTACACTGCCTTTATTTAATTACTGTAGCACTTTTACTAAAACCTTTGTATCACTATTGTAGTTACTGTTACTGTACTGTAATACAGTAAAGTATACTGTAACAAGGTATAGGTAAGTGCTGTGTTTATTCTGAACGTTGGTGTATTAATAATGCAAGCCTCAGCATGATGGTAGGGGCTGCCTTATCCTCCCTAATACCTTCCAACTATTCAGTACTCATTTACAGCTGAGTAGACTGGGAGTAGTTCTTCTGGATTTGAACCTAGTCTTTCTGCGAGATAGGCAAGTTTCCTAAAACCACTTGGTTACATCAACTCCTTTCCTATAGTATTTTGTCTGTTCTAATGTAGTTGTTCGTAATCTTGGTCCACTTTGCAAATTGTTTTTCGAACATATATCATCATTATGTTATTTTATCATTAATGGGAAGGCGGCGGGGAGGGAAGAAACATTACTTATTCGGATTGTCATCATTTTATATAAATATTGTGCTTCTATCTATATTGATTGCATTCTTATTGGTAATCATTTTCTATTTTTAACTTCTTCGCAGCTGATTTTGTTTTTCATTAAATAGAAAAAACCTAAACACTTAAATATGATTGCACTGTCGCTCAAATTTATATTTAGAAATATTAATTGTTGTTATATTAGTATTGTCTTTCAAACTCTGTAGATCTAATGAGCTTTACACAAAGCCTAAAATACTGAAAGGAAATTGAAGATGATGATTTTCATCGCTCCATCTCTAGCACTTTAAAGCTCACAAATGGTAGCTCGGCAGAGTGAAAAAAATACAACAGATTCACTTCTATACCTTTGACATTATTTAGAAAACCAGTTGGTAAAAGTCGGTCAAATTAAAAGTTTAAAATAAATTATGCACAGTGTAATCCTTATTTGATATTTACTTGTCATTACCAGTAGAGATTGTCAGATGATGATCGGAAGATGTCCTGTCATTTATTTTAAACAATTTATCTTTGTTAAATATACACAATTATTCGTGGAATATACATTCACCTAAATGGTAATCATGTAAGTACGACAGTGAGTTCATTACAGCTAACTAGAAGAAAGGTCCACAAACGTTAGAAAACATTATTGAAACACAGTCTTTGTTTAAAAGTTTTTTGTGATTGTCCTACCCAATCAGCAGTCATTTTAATTTGGACATAATTAACATTTTTGTAAAGTTAATATTGGAAGCTTGTTTACTTTTTACATTTACTGAAAGGCAATCTTTGATGATGGTTCAAGAAAGCTATGCCAACTCGTAAGAGACTTGTCTTAATGTTTCCTAAAATAATCAACATTTGGTTGTAAAATTGATTGATATTGGAACTATAACATTGTTGTTATAATTACCAAATTAAAATCATTGAGTTTAAATCACTTGGTACCCAGATGCTTCAATTATATCGATGTAGCAAACGTTGCATGGCAGTGTTTACTCCTTCAAAACCTTTAGTAACCTATTTAATAGTGACCTAAACTATTAACCAAAATGTGTTGAGCGATTATATCAGTACTGTACTTTGAATGCAATATTGTAAAGTCTAGGGGGTGTCCTAGTTTCCATATTTAGCCAGTTTGGAAAAAGCAAAACATATCATTAACGAAGGGTTAAACACTACAAATCCTTTTTTCCTTTTAATTCTATTGTTTTTAGTTTTTTTCTCAACATCGAGATGTGTAACATCAAGATGGCTAACATCAGGATATGTGACATCCGTTGATAGATCATAGGTGGCTCGGAATAGCTGCATCCTTCCCTGTTTAGTTAATATAGCTGATGCCTTGAGGATCTTATTTTTTCATCAGGTTAAGTGGGTTACAGTCGTTTTTGCCACCACCCAAACAGGTTTTTCTTTCAGGCTAGCTACTTAGCTACTTAGCGGTTTTTGGGAGTGGCACTACAGTTGTGACTACTGAGCTATATTTCCTAATTGTCTATTGAGGAAATTCCTTCTAAATCCGGGAAATTCTTTCACATTTGTTTGCTTTGTCAAGTACGCTTTTGAAATTTACGTATTTGTATTTGAATTAATACAATTGCTGAGCTTTGTGACAAGTGAGGGGAATCCTACGTGATATGTAGGCTTTTATACCATCGTAGTCCTATTATACTACTTTAACTTAAATGTATGATGTTTTACTTTTGGTAATGTAGAAGTTTATGAAGCAGTTACTTCAACAAACAGTGTGTATGATTACCAAAAAAAAAAACCTCTTGCTAAATAAACGATGTGTGTGTTTGTTTTGTAAAAAATAACATTTGGCTAGTGTAACCCATAATAAGCCCAGGTTGTATGTTGTATAAGCCCAGGTTGTATTATTATCAGACTTCAATAAAGTGCCCTTCACTAATTACAACTACACCACCTTCTATTAAAAATGTCTAAAATAAAAACCATTAACAACAAAACAGATAAAACTAACAAAGATTAAATCTTAATACTACATTAACCCTGATCCATTGTAGTTTACTAAACTTGCGACCTCACATGTCACTATACATATTGACAAACAATATCCACCAGTCAGCAGTCAGAACAGGTACATGTGATTAATTTATCAGTCCTAATTAGACATTATACTTTAAACGACCATGGATTATTGGTTTTGGAAACAAAGAGGTATTACATTGTTTTTTTTAACATTTACTTTTACAGATTTATATTTATTCAGTGCTTGAATAAGAATAATGTTGACCTCAAATAGGGGTCATTCGTGATGTCATAGTCTGCTTATTTGCTTTATAGGTAGTTATTTAATTCGTGGGAGAACCACAGTTATTTTAGTCGTAGCTGTAAACTCCATCAATGGAACATTTATCACAGTTAAAGCATTTACATTATGCTGTGTCGTTGGAGGATTTGAATATTATTTGCCCTTCTACTTGACTTTCAGCTGATTGTAGACTTTATGTAGCCATTTATGGTAATCTATGTTTTCTACGGACTAAATGGCTGCTATAATGGTAGTAGGTAAGCTCATAGTATTCATTTTGTACATCGTTATTTGCGATTCAAATCCATCGTTTACCCTGACATAACAGGATGTTTTATTATTTTGCATTTTCATGTTAATATACCTATTAGTATTACTTTGAATAAATATGTTATATCGCCCACATTAATTTAGCTAATTCAAACTATCATTCTTTATGTACGCTAATGTTAGTAGTAATACCATGGAAAATAAGTATGCTAATATTAATAAGATTATTTAGTTGTTATTTAAAATAGTACTTGATTTAATTTTTAACCAACACAAGAAAAAAATGTCTATACAGTACTACTACAGTAGTACTAAAGTTAAAACAACCGATGTAAGTAGCGATGTTTTGTTTCACTAAACAGCACAAAAATATACAGATATTCATTCTCATGTTTCTGAGCATGTGCAAATGACAGCTGCGTTGTCTAGTGGCACGTCATGAAAACGAAATGTTGCTATCGTGTCCAATGATTTGAAGCACATCGCAAGAAACATTGAATGTTCTAGTACATTATTACATACTAACTTGTATTAAATACTTATACTAAATATTAATGTTTAATCATTAAAAAAAACAAAAAAGACCATGGAATATTTTATTTATCATGTTATTCAAACATTTGTAAATCGTTTATCAAATAATATTTATTATTCAAAGGGGAAAACAATATATATAGTTGGAATATGTGACCATTTCATAACATCTTTACTATACTGTATAGCGGTGTGGCACGTAAACCATAAATTGTTATTCAAACAATTTCTTATCGTAATTTATGATTTTCTAGACAAACAGATGATATAATGATAGTAGAACCTAGTTTTCTGTGTGAACCTGTCCAGCTATATTTATGTTTTAAAATGTTATTGCAAAAAAATTTAACATAAAAATTAAATTAGCCAATAGTTACAACACTTGTTCTGTTAAATTGTACAGTAAAATGTCTATTTTAAGGAAAATCTTTAGGACCCAATATGATCATACAGTAGACGTGCCCCATAAAAATGAAAAGCGTGACCTAAATAGAATAGTCAAGACCGCATCGCGTATAATTGGATCTACACAACTGCCTTTGGAGAACATATTTTCGGATCGTCTTCTGAAAAAGGCAGTGGCTATCAAAGATGATCATTTTCATCCGGCCTCTAGTATGTTCCAGTTGATGCGCAGCGGTCGGCGATTTCGTTCTATTAAGGCCAATAAGGCACGATTTACAAACAGTTTCTTTCCAGGATCTATTAGAGCTTTAAATATGATGTAGACACTTTTTTTTTGTAATGTTTTTGTTTTTGAGTTCGTGTTGTGTCCGTTGGATATTGTGCTCCGCCAACAGAGCAAACAGAATTTCTATGTTTTTCCTAAAACAAATGATAATAAATGATACTTGACTACTTGACTTGACTTGAAAAAAGGAGTTTGGACATAGTATTAAGACATAGTATTTCTCCTTTATCGTTTACGGGATGTGTCCCCATAATGGTGGTGTCCCCTTAATGGTCATCCCTTAATGGTCATGTCCCTTCAATAGGAATATCACAACAGAGGTATTATTATTTTTCAATTGTTGACAATCCCCCTTCTAGTTTTATTATGTAGCATTACATTTCTATTTTAAGTTTACAATTTACATTCATAATAAACAGTGAGTTGTAATAAATAATATCAATTTATGTGTCTGGCAGGAAATATTTAAGTTATTTATAATTTCTATTTACCAATATATTTGTCTGTTGGATATATTTACAGTAGTTAATATTTTAAATTTGTATTGCAAAAGACTTCAGCTCGTTTCTTATGTCAAAATACATAATACGCTATAAAGTAACGTAATCTAATGAGGCTTTCAGAAATTCTTAAAATGGGACGCACACAAAATTAATTATCAAGATGAATTTGAAAATCGATATTTAGACGAGTGTGCGCGGCACCTTGGGATGACGATAATGTTTCTTATAGATTTAAGGAGAAGCATGTAGCTGTGATGTATTAACAACGTAATACCTAGCATCATCCATGCTTTAAAATGTATCTAAATGTATCTATTTCAATTTATGGAATTTATTTTTAATATGGACATTGAATTTATTTTGTTGATTTGATCTGAATAATTCCAAACATTATTAGTTAATTCCAGTATTAGTACAGTATAAAGAAATTATTGCCATTTAAAAAAAATGTGTTGTGCCCATATATAGACATGTCATATCATTATCATTTTTAAGCATCACTATCCTATTTGGGCACATCACCATTTTTGTGGTCAAACTAGACAGAGTTTAACACTTGTCCCAAAAAATATAGCATTCCCACCCTAAACTCAATGTTCCATCTCTTCCAAATTTAGACAAATACTTGCTTTTGTTAAAGAAGGAAAAAAGTGTGGATGCCTTCCAGAACACAGCAAATTTTTCCTACATGAAATGGTCCTCAAAGTTCCCGAATTGTGGATTAAAAGAATTTAAGTTGAAACATAATTTTATTACTTTCTTTTACTGGGTAGTATAAATATTGTGGGTGTTGGTAAATATATCGTTAGCACATATTGATAACATATTATCAAGTTTTGCTTGCAGTAAAAATGAATCATCATTACGGATCACTTCCTGTGAACTGTCAAACCTTGAAGTAAAATTTAACATTCAAATGGCATATTTTGATGTGCTATCCAAGCTTCACATTAAACTATGTTTATTGTGTGTTCTGTAATTCTGTATGAACTAGATAGTTTATACCATATTTGGTGGTTAGTTTGGTGCTGTGAGATGTTCCACTAATGATTGTGGAAGATGCGTATTCGAGGAAGAGAGGTAGCCTAAGAGGAATTATATGATAATATATTTTATAGAATTTTTAATCGTAATAACTAACTATTCAGTCATAAAGTATTAATTGTTGAAATTTATCAGTGAGTTGTGAATGACCAAGTTATTATTAACTGCAGATCTATACCTGGTCCTAAGCTCTGTCTACACTATCAAACGAGTTTGACAAAAACAACTGCCCAAATATGGTAGTGATGTGACATCATCGTGTCAATATATGGGCACATCACATTTTTTTTGTCACATAAAGTTGGATTTTGTAGACAGAGCTTTACAATGGAGGGATATGAGCATTTAGTTCATCTTTTATTCCAGTTTCTTTTTTCGACATCTAAAATCATTGCTATCCAACATACTGTACTAACAACATAACATATGTATAAACATAGAGTCTAAATAATTCCTCCATGGTGGTATAAAGAATTGAATTTAATTTCCTGGCATAAATGTCGCTAGTTATACCAGATGTTGGTTAATGATTATGTGTTATTGCAATTAAAACCAGCCTAACTTTTTAGCCAAAGGAAAAATTCACTTTATATAGATCTTGTTGCTTTGTTTACCATCTACCAGTACTAGTTCGATTTAGCTGATGGCAACAGCATCATGAAGCGTTCTAGTTGCCGTTGCCATCCTGTTCATAAATTATAATTATTAGGAAACATTTTGGTAGACAAAGGCAGTGTGGACTCCATCTCGGAAGCGACTGCTTGATGTTGATAAAACAATAAACCAGGGTGTGTTAATCATCAAATTGTTGTTTTGGACACTATTAAGACAAAGGTGCATCTTTTAACAAATGTATGTACTATGGCACAATACAAATTCATATTTTTTATACATAATAATAATAATATTTTGTCATATTTTTGTTTTTTTCAGAATCTTTGTTGTGGAGTTATTAAACAGTATGTAGCTTGACTCAACACATTAATATTGGAAATAAATTACAGATTCCACTTACTAAATATTTGCCAAGAAGCTGGTGTACAGAAAGAGGGCGCTCTTTAACTTGTGCAACCGACAGACATCATTCCATTCCACACTAGAAATTTATAGAACTCTACCATCGCAATGCTTTCGGGGTTATTTCAACGGCCCACCAGGGAACGACAGACTCTACTGTGCGTTTTACTAATATGCCTCATGAAGGAATCAATAGGTGCCAATATGTATCAGTCAACGAACTCTTTAGACAATGACATAACAATGTTGTGGGGTGTTCCTGATACCACGGCCTATGTCGGACGTATCTTTGACTTTGCCATTCCACGCTATGCGTTTAGAGGAGACGTGTTAAAATACAAGGTAAATTTTTATTTTTGTTATTTTATATTCAAAGGTTGGGAATAGATAAGATGATACTAAGCATAACAAAGCGCTCTTCTAAAACTGCTGTCTAACAGCGCTACAAAACCAACGTTTATTTGAACAAGCAAGTTTTAAGAAGATTGCATTAAGAGGGTAGATGACTGATTTCTCTAAATTATTTGGTTTCAATCTGCTTGGTATTTTGTTACCAAAGTCAACTGAATTGGATTCTTCTTGCTCAATACTTAAATGCTTGAAACAGACGATTGCTATATAATTCTTGGAATACAATTTTGCTTTATTGAAGAAAAAAAACGCCATTGTCTTCCGTTCCTTGAAACAGAAAGTTTGTGTATGTAGTGCTACCAGATTGTACATCGTAATATCTTAGCCCGACTATGTCTCACTCGTCATCACCATCATCACCAACAGCAACTGGTAACAGTGATGGGCAAGTGATAGACTGTTGGTCTCTCTGTCACCTTTGACCTATTTGTATTTGTCATCACTAGTTGTGTGTGTTGTTCTCATGCAGCAATGAGGTAATAAGTTTGACGTCAACGAACCAACATTCCAAGAATGTCCATTCAAAGGCTTAAGATGTTCATTTTCTCTGCCATTTAAAAAATCTGTTGTAAGTTGCAGACTGACGAGGATTACTGTTCAAAGTCGGGGAGATTATCTTCATTTTGATAATTAAAACAAAATTCTACATTACGTTCCTAGAATCTGCCAGGAATTTTGGAATACTGATGCCAAAAACAAGTGCTTATTATTTCTTTTACAGTAAATGATATGATTTGAAAAAAAAATTAAGTTCATTGATTTTATTCTTGATTTTTAAGATTTCATATTTCCATGCAGTGAATTAATGAATGTAAGTTTTTCTTTGGAAGAAAACATTTGATACTGTATAGGACCGGTTTATTCTTTTACTATGACATATTGGGAAAATTTGGTCATGGGATTACAATCATTATTGCATAAATAATAAGTCTTTGTCCAAATTCACCATAATTAGAGGGTGAGATTATACTCCAAAATAAGTTTGTATTTTCGGTCATGTTACTTTATTCATTCAAAAATTGATTTTAAAAACCTGAGAAAGAAAACAAAAACATGTCAATCAACTAGAATTTAACTAGGCTGATCAGCATTTACCTTTTAATATTTCTTATTATAGGAAAAAATAATTTATTATAGAAAAAGTCATCAAGCAACAAATATTGGAAGCAATCAATGACATAAAAAACTTTGATGTTAATTGCTTTTGATTTTTGTTATACATTATTTATGTGCCGTTTTTGATCTGTGTGTATTTCATTGCGGAATTTATTATGTTGTCGTGCAAATGGGTCTTAATTCATTCCGAGCCAAGCAGAAGAAATCAATATGTACACTTGATTTTGCCAAAATAGAAATGGCTGTTGGCTTGTATAGTTTTCATATCATGAACTGGAGAACATTTTAGAGAATTTAAGCTGTGTGATTGATTTATAGTTATTTTTATTAGTTTTTTTTTTTATATTCAATAGAAAATAGTATGTTTAAAGAGCAATCAGCCTATTTCTAGCGGGATTTCAATGTTTGTGGTTTATTTTTTGTCAAACCGATTTTTTTTCTCTTTTAAATGTGCAATGTACCTGTATCATTAATCTATCAAATAAATCAAATAAAAAAGTGTTGCGTTTCAAGTAAAACGAAATTCTTTTTTTATTAATTTTAAAATTAAATAATAATAAATATAGTTATTACACAAATGGTAGAATTGGGTGAGCAGCTTTTGACTCAGCTTTTTGAGAATCTTAACAATGAATTGTATCATAGCGCTGAAAATGACTATAGTAGTTGAGGGAGTGAGTGGACGAGTGGTTAAGACAGTGGGACCGTAATTAAGTACCCATAACATCGGCAAGGGTTCGAGGCTCTTCTCGGATAGACTATAAACCGTAGGTCCCGTGTACACATCTAGCTCTTTAAAAAACCTAGTACATCTTTCGAGACGAGTATCTCTAGGGGACCTCATTCCCATTTCATCATGATATCAATGGAATATTTTAAATAATTACCAAAATTATTGTAGTATAGAAATATTTAAATAAAAATAAATAAAATGCAAGTAGATTATTAAATTAAAATAAAATCAGTGAGTTGCTTGATAACAAAGAATCTGTTGGTGGAGATCCAAATTAATTTTTAATGATATTGTCGTCGTCATCTTATGTCCATCTATATTGACCTCATCCAGGGTAGTCTAAATTACATTCCATAATTTATTGATTAATCACTGACCTGGAATCTCCCTGCTTTATAATGTTGATGGTCTTTGAATTTGAATTTTTAAATCTTTAAACTGAGCATGTGGTGAACATTGACTGAAAACAAAATTCAAAACCAATTTTTACTGCCTAACATTAATAAATATTGATTAATATCCGAATACATTTCTATAAATAGATGACTTTTCAGAGCAGAAACGCTAGTAGACCAAACCCAGTACCGTTTTGATTACGATCATTCGGGAAATTTCCTCATGAGGTTATCTATTCATTCAGTTATTCTATGATTCATTAGTTATGTTTTATTCCTACATTATGTGATAATTCATTCATTGTATAATTTGACAAATCTACTAATTGATATTCTCCTAATACAGATACAGATACAGATACAGATAACTTTTATTGTCCAAATAAACTGGAAATTGCATTTGCTCACTTATCACATAAAAATATCGTATAAAAATATCGTATAAAAATAAAGTATAAAATGTAGAATAACAATATAAAAAATACACAATGATTAAAAAAGTACATCATAAAATTACAGCTCAAAAATATTTAAGTTAAAAATACAGATCATTACAAAACGGTTTAAAAAGTGTCTTATATTTCATTATTAATTATTATATTATATTATTTATTATTGTTATCAAAATTATTGTAGTTACCTCTTAAAGTCATCGTTAAATTTTTTAATCCCAGCTGGGAGAAACGAATTTGAGTATCGACCCGTCCGCGCCATCACCGGCCTCAGTCTACCACTTCTACCAATGTGGCAGCGAAGAAGATCCGAATGAAGGGGGTGGCTTTCCTCCTCCATGACCGCCTGTAAACCATTTTTCAATCGTTCTCCGTAGTGACAATCGTAGACTGAGTCCGCTGTCAGCGCCGACGAGCCAATCACTCTTAATGCCCTTTCTAACACTTTACATATGCGGCCCTTATCTCCTTTGTTTATGTTCCCACCCCAGCCTAATAGGCAATAATCCCAGATTGAAAAAATAACAGATGAATAAAACATAGTAAGTATCTCTTCCCTTACCCTAAAAACGTTCATTTTCCTCAAACAGTACAGTCTAGTAATTAATTTTTTAATTAGTTGATCTACATGCTCTCCCCATGATAAATTATTGTCATACGTTACCCCAAGATACTTATATGTTTTAACGATTTCTACCTCATGTCCTTTAATCTGGACAGGCTCAATTTCCCTTCTTTTTTTACGGCGGAAATCTATTCGCATTTCTTTGGTTTTTGCTACATTAAGTTCCAGGAAATTTTCATCACAGTATTTCGTAAACCTAACTATTTCAGATTTGAAATTTGTATCGTCATCCTCTTTTATTAAACCTATCATAGCAGAATCATCTGCAAATTTAATTACTGGACAGTCCGGGAATCTAGGTTGGAAATCTGACGTATACAATGTGAACAAAAACGGTGCAAGTACAGTACCTTGTGGTGCTCCCGTATTTGTCCGAATAATGTCCGATCTGACATTTTGATTTAGCCTAACAAACTGGAGACGTCCAACGAGGAAGTTAAAAACGAACGAAATTAGTAAATTGGGGATATTCATGCCGAACAACTTATTAATTAAAATGTGTGGTTGGATGGTATTAAAAGCTGAACTAAAGTCGAAGTACATAATCCTAACAGACGGGGATGTTCTCCAATTGTCAAGATGGGCATAAATTTTTTCATTTTTGTATATTAATGCGTCTTCAGTGTTCCTGTTTCTCCGATAAGCGAACTGATGTGGGTCCAAAAAATCTGCAACTAATGGTTTCAGGCTTTTTAGAACAATCTTTTCACAGACTTTCATTGGGATGGATGTTAGCGCAACAGGTCTAAGATCGTTATAACACTGTATATTTTGTCGTTTAGGGATTGGGATGATGCATGACGTTTTCCAGGATTCTGGCAAGGTTTGTGTTTCAAAAATCAAGTTAAAAATATATACAAAAATATCTGCCAATTGGGTTGCGCATAATTTAAGAACTTTGGGTAGAATTTGGTCTGGTCCAGCTGATTTGGATGCTTTCAGACCTTTAAAGTGGCTGGTAACTTCATCCGCATTTGTCTTAAGGTCAAAACCACTTTCATCTGGTAAGGCCAACCTACTTTTGATTAAGATCTGTTCATCAGAAAAATTATAGCGATCGAACCTATTAAAAAAAGTATTTAATTCATTAGCATATTGTTTAGTCAAATTTGACACAATTCCACTTCCTTGTGGCGATTTTGCATATCCGCTCATTTGCCTCATTCCCCTCTAATCACCTCACATGGCCCTTACATCTTCTATATACACTCATATTTAAGATTCTGGATGACTAGTTTGCCATTTATAATAATCTGACATAAGTCCTATTAATTAAATGTATCAAATTACTAGTCACACTGTAATAAGAGTCGATAAAATGTACTGTAATTGTAATCTTTTTGTCTTGAATTTAACGTAGGGTTGAAAAAACGCATTAATATAATTGGTTTTGTTCTGATTTACTTCTTTGTTCCATCCGCAAAATTATCATGTGCTGTTTTCGGTATGAATATTGCCCACCATGTCTCTCTACAGTAAAATTTCACCAGCTCTCTTCTCTTCTAAGTTGAAGATGTTGTTAAGCTCCATCTTGTCTTGGTCCCAAGATCACTGCATTTGATGCAGTACATGCTCTCATTCACACCTTCAATTGTGCACTTTTAAGCATGCTTAGCAGTTAAAGTGCTTATTAATCGGCAATATTTAGAAAAAAATTATGAAATAACATAAAACACAAGTCTGTATTAAAGTATACTATTTTGTTCAATAGTGCTCGGGTGCAAAAAGCTACAGTATAACATGGACCTATAAATGTTCTAATTCAGTAAATGAAAATTAACTTCTTTAAACTATGAATAACCTCATAAAATATTATGCGACAGAACATAGTCATTGAAAATAAACATAATATTTCATTTCCCGACCATTTACATTATGACTCATGTGTGATAGACAGGGAATATGACGAGCAGGGATGTAAGGAAATAGACGGAGACATAATGTTTACTCCCTCTAATCATTGATAACATTCTTAGTTTTGTTTGTTTTTTGCCTTCATCGTAAGAATTATTAGATAATTAACGTGGTGCCTGGTTCAATTTCAATGATTTCAATGATTCAATGATTGAATGTAATGTTTTAACCTTGTACATTGATTATAGATGAAATGGTAAAATGTACGCCCACAACCACATTATATCGACTTAGCATCGATACATTATACAATCTAATCATATATAATGTACTGTAACATTGCTTTCATGTACTCCTGGTCTATTTGGTATGTTAAGTATTCTTTCAGTGTCTGTTTAATTTTTATGCAAGTGGCTAGACTCTTCCTCCTTGTCAGAGGAGTCCAAAATATTATATACTACAGCAAGTTCCGACCTATGCTTGTATCATATGCGTGCATCTTCAAAGTAAAAGATTAGTGGACTGGAAGCCAACTGATCGTACGATCAGTACGAAAACTGATCGTACAAGATTAGTGACCTCCATAGAGTTGGCAATATCCTAAATGTTTTTTCTGATCTATATTAATTGCTTCCGTCTTTAAGATTAGTGAAATTGTAATAATTAATTTGTACTTTTAGAAACCTTTTTCATATAGTCTCTTCACGCTGTAGTTGGAGGAGTATCAAAATATGTCCATGGGTCTAAATAAAAAGAACAATACATTTATTTAGCAATGGTTTACAGTATTTACCGTCAATAAATACTTTGTTTTGTTCGTTCATAAGACTTTGGTGTCAATCAAGTGGTCTGAATGGACAATACTGCCCGAGGAGGTTTCTCTAAGTTTATCTGACAAAACAACAGTGGATTTACCTTTTATATTTCTATACATCAGTTTAGATTGACATGTGTTACTTATATGATTGTGGTTTGTTATTTTTGTTATGATGTTGATTTTAGAGCTGTTTTTCCCTGCAAAGTAAAAAAAATAATGCGTAAAGAATTAGGATGAACCATTATTAGTGGTACAGTTTTTTGCTGCAGTGACGTTTTTCTACGCATTATTATTGACAAGTTTCTGAAGCATCAATAACCATCACTTATACCCCCAATCAAACAATAGATTGATTTAATTTACTTTAAATTAATATTTATAATTTGAATATTTTGAACGTAAACTAGGCTCAATGTTCAATCAAAGAAAAGCCCTGGAATCTAGAAAACACTTTCATTTCCTTTTTGTTCCTCCAAGAATTTGGATTTGACACTTCATAAAATAACTGGAATAATAAAAAAAATCTGTTATGATCATCAAGACTGGTTGTCTCCTTAACATAGCTAAACTTAATACAAAAAACATAACATTCCATTATTAAATAGATTATAATAAAATTACAATAAAAGGAGAATTCTCTTCTAATAATGAGTTGATGGGAAACTTGTTTTTTACTGTCAATTGAGCTTTGATGAGTAAGGTATTGGATAGTGCCAAAATGTTTGTCTTTGTATCTGTGAAATATTTAAGTTACATACATTATATTATTGTTGAGTGAGAAACTGAAGTTTCTATAAGTAGTTAACCATGTTTATTTATCAAACTATTTTGATAGGTAAATACTAGAGTTTCTGTATTTTAAACAGTAAAATATTTAAATTGAATATGCAGCTGTTTTCAATTTATGACATTCTCTACTTCTTGTTCTCTTTGCCGCCCACAAGAGACTGCTATGGGAAACATCAGATATAACATTAATTAAGTTTATATAATAAATCCTGATTCCCCGTAGGCAAGTCTTAACCACAATAGTGGATAAAGCCAAACATACATTGGCGGTCATAGTTTAAATTTAATTTATTTTCTGTTTATTCTAGGGATACTTTTTGTGTACTTATTTAACATTCTGTAATATTCTGGTTTTTTTTTTGACTGACCTGTTTGTTTACTCTTGTTTTTGCAGTTATCTGAAGGTGACAACGATAACCGACTTCCAATGTGGCTGCATTTCAACTCATCCAGCAACACTTTGCAAGGAGTGCCATCAGAGGAAGATATCGGTGTGCATTATATATCAATAACAGCTATTGGAAAAAACTCTCAGGACCAAGATACCTTCACAATAGACGTCGTTCCTTCACCAGATGCATCTGCATCAGAATCTAAAGGCATTGGTACTGGTGCTGTGAAATGTCAAGCAGATGAACCTGCTGTTTTAGCAGGAATCGTTCTTGATGCAGAATTATCAAAGATGAGCCCTGCAGCACGTGTTGGCGCCATTCAGAAGATGTCTCAATATTCCATGTTGGCAGAAGATACATTTACATTGTTACCGTCAAAGACTGGAGACTCATCAGCGATTATTGCTGGCCCAGGAAATATTAGAAAGCCATTTTATAAAGGAATGGTTGTCAGTTGGCAGATTGGATGTGGTTCACGAGATTTTTCAAAGCTGCCGTTAGTTACCGTGCTGGAGTCTGCAGCCAAAGATGGCTCAATGGCAGAAAAACTTGGACATAATATCATCGGTTGGCATGTAAGATACGATCAACCAGAACATGCTAGAAGAATGCGAAGACAAGCCGAACCTACCAGACCACCTTCAGCTAATACACCATTGGCTACACCAGTCCCTAATTCAATCCTTCCAACGGTTAAGCCAACTAGCGTTAAAACTGATATTCCACCAACACGTGCTGTTCCAGCAGAAAGCACTATGATGGTTATGCCTTCTTCAGTAAGGGCGTCGCCATCTCCATCTATGAAACCTACAATGAAGACACAGTTACCGGTGTCTGGGTTCACAGCCATGCCTACACCAACTCCTACACCACCAAGAGATGTAGTAACTGAGCTGCAGCCAACACCGATGCCAACCTCCGCTCAAGCTCCTACTAGAACATTCACACCTCCCGTACAGAGTATGACACCTACTGATGTATTGCCATCTGTTCCAGTTATGACAACTGAACCATCACCTTCTCAAGCTCCAATGGCCACATCATCTATGATCCAACCAACTAGTTCTGCAACTGTACCAACAACACAAGTCATTATCCTACCTCCATCTTCACCGCCCCCACCACCAACCAAAAAGCCTACTCCTACCAAGAAACCTCCTCCAAGGAAACCTACTGCTCAACCACCATCAACCAAGAAGATGGAACAGACAACCACAGAACCCACACCTACAACGAATGCAGCTCCAGTTTTGAATCAAGATGTTGTGTTTTCCAGACTTGAGGTCAAACAAGGTGAATTCCTTGACTTTAAAATACCAGAGGATCTTTTCTATGATAAGGAAGATGGTGATAATTTACATCTTCAGTTATCCTTTCATACAACTGGTAAACCAGTAACGAAGGCCAACTGGTTCCATTTGGATAAAAAGAATAACAAATTGACTGGTCGAACATTAACAGCACAAGATGTTACAGAATACATTTTAAGAGCTCAAGACACGAAAGGCTATTTTGAACAATTCTCTTTTGAAGTGGTTGTGATACCTGCACCAAAACCAGAGACCGCACCAGTATCTATGGGTTTGACTCTTGACATCGATTTTGATGAATTCATGAAGAACAAGGAGCTGCAGGAGTATGTTCTGAGCAGGCTTGCTGCCGTTTTTGGCGACAGTGACTCAAGTAACATTGCCATCCTTTCTGTTGAAAGAGGTTCTGTTAAGTTAACTTGGACAAACAGTTCTATTTCTCCAGACTCTTGTCAGATTGAGCTTATCGAGGCTTTAATGAAAATGATTATGAACGAAGATGGAACACCAACAGATGCGCTGCGAGATGCTTTCAAACCAAAATTTGAAATCACTGAAGTAGCAGCAATGCCTTCTGGTGCCTGTGTATCCACAATGGCACCGATGACAACTACCATCACTACTACAAGAATATCTGGTGTTGCACAACCTCAAACAGACGATATCTGGATAAGTACGGTACTTCCTGCAGTAGTGGTGGCATTAATTCTGTTGATCGCTGGAATAATAATCTTTATTCTTTATCGGAAAAACCGCAAAGGCAAACTGTCGGATGAAGATAAACACACATTTATAAGCAAACGAATTCCAATTATTTTACCGAATGAAGTCCAAGAAGCAGAGAAACCACCCTCGTCAACGACACCACTTATACTAAAGGAGGAGAAACCACCTCTACCTCCGCCCGATTATTCCGACAAGAAAACTGAACCATTACTTAATGAATATAGCGAACTAGATAGGAATTCAGTACCTATGGTTGATTTATCTGGCTCACCACCTTATGAACCCCCGCCGCCATTAAATTCAACCCCTTCAGAGAACCGAACCACAAGACCTATCAATACCCCAACACACAGGGCACCACCACCATATGTTCCCCCCTAATTACCCTCCTAACTTCCATCCATTTATATAAAGATATATGTATATGTATATAAATTTGTGTGTGTATATACATATACTGTGTAAACAAACAGGGAAAAAACCCAATTTTGTTTTTTTTTTGGTCGCTTTTATATTATTGCTTTTTATATATATGTACAGTCTAATTATGTATTTAGCTTTTAGATTATGGTATCTAAAACCAAGTAGTAACCATATTATTTAGTAAATAAGTAATTTTAAATAACTGGTCATTTTACATGTGTTCAGTAGATGTTAATTGGCTGTTAATGAAAAGATAAGTTGCTGCAGAACTATTGTTTTACTGCAGTAACTGTACCCTGTGATACTTTATTATAACTGCTGCCCATTGTCAAATCCTTGCAAATATTTTTGAATAGTATTTACTCAATTGTTGGGGAGTAGAAATCGATTGAGGGGAAATAATAATAACAGGGATAGAGAACTATGAATGGGTCATTAATTATCCCAGGCATAAAAAGAAAAGATGCACATTTTAAACCAACCCTGTGTGTCGTTAATTTCCAAAGACCATGTTATCACACAATGTCTTCCAAGCATACAACACCAAAAACTGGTTTATTCATTTTTTTTAACAACAACCAACCTGTCTTGATATAAATCCTTTTTATTAAAAAAAAAAGATGCATGTGTTGGTGGGCAGTCATGACAAGAGGGTTTAGTTCATTTTTATTGATATTGAAATATTTGATTGCGAGAAGGGCGTGGTGGGTTGCGGGTAGCACTCGCGTAAGGTCAGTTTTGGCAGATTCTGTGTAAAGTAAAAACACCTTGTAATTAGTGGTTGAGAGTTCAACATGTATGAACAATTTTAATATGTGATCATTGTTGTTTTTAATTTAGGACATTTTATGACACCAATTGACAAAATTATGTATTTACAGTCGGAACAAATTTCACTATAGCGTTCTCATTATAGTTTTTAGAAAACATGATCTTAAAAACGACATTACAATGTTTAGCATTTTTTGATATTTATAACAGATGTATAGAGTAGAATTTTGAGACAATCATTTGTGTTGCCATCATTATGAAAGACAGCTACAGTATATTATTTTAAGAGTTTTTGCACAGGGTTAATTTATTTGGACAATGCACTAGAGATTGTATGGACTTTGTATTTCTTAAAACATTAGTAATTTAGTTCATCTCTTCAGTTTAGTCTCAGACTAGATTAAATCCTCTTTGTAGAAGAACATTTTTACCCAGTATGTTCTGTCACAAAGGTTGTTTCTAAACCATAAGCCTCTAGAGGGAGTCATTCGATCTTCTGATGCCCTGTTAATTCTTTTGACATGGCCTTTTTATTTTAAACATGTGTTTATAAAGTACAAGACATATACACTGGCTATAATTAAATTTTACTTTATTTATATTAAGCTATAAAATATAAAAATGTTTTAGAAGTTTGATATATAAACCTAACCTTTTAAAAACAATTTTAAACACTTTTTAATAAAAAGAATTAAGCAGAATAGTTGTAAAGAGAAAAAAACAAAATTTCTATAACCTGCGTTTTATCCTGCTCAGCTCCATTTAATATTTACTTGTAAATAGAAGTTTAACCATCAGCATTGTCCACTTTTGTTTTGTATTGTATAGTGTTATTCCTTGCATCTCTACCACATCATCATAGATTTAGTAAAGTAATATTATAATATTCTTAAGAAAGTAAATTAGCCTACTAATACTGTACAGGCATAGGTAAGTAGGAAAATCAACAATTTCTACGTCGTGAGTTTAGAATATGTACATATAAACTGGGCTGATTTCAGTAAATATTTGTAACTATAATAAGAGTCAACGTTTCTACCTTTCCATTGAAATGTTATATCTGAAAACAACTTATGAAAACATAATTTTTGTATAAATAATTGTGTTTCAATTTGTGTGGAGGAAAATTTACAAATTAAAGAAAGTGAAATATCAATTTGACTGAAATATCAGTCCAATTTGACTGAAATAGCAGTCCAAATTAACTACCGTTATCTATTTTTTGAATGTATGGTTACAATCGATTGTAGTAGTGGGGTGTAAGTAATATTACATTAGTGCGGTATTCAAATTTGAATAGATAGACACTCTTTGTGTACTGTTATAAAATGTAATTAATATTACAGCAATAGAATCGGTTATGATGTCATGGACATATAACATTTTATGAGTCTCAAAGTTAATTGTGATATTTTAAATATTGTGCAGGTATTCTTACTTTTTATATTGTGTAGTTAAACTGTGCTACCTTCAATATTGGAATTTTTGGCTAAAAAGAAAGGAGAAAGCCTATAGATTTATAAGAGTGTGGAACACAGTTGTTTTTAAGAAGCCTTTGTTAGATATTTCTATAATGTTATAATTAATTTCACAATTCAAATATTGCTTAGTATTTGTAATAATTAGTAAGAAAAAATATGCATTATTGGTAAACAACGGCAACAGTACAATAATTACACACAGCGTGTTAATACAAGCATACCAGCGCTTTTGTGGGTGTTTATTTTTTACGGTGTTTGCCTTCCATATTTACGCCTTTTTTTAGCTATTATCTGGGTGCTGTTTTTCATGTACAACAAAAAACACATCTTTTATTTGTGCAAGTTATTTTTTCCATCTCAACAGTGTTAATATTGTATAATATGTATAACAAATATTTGCTGCTGCACTTAACCAAGCCTCAATTACAACTGCGATTTAAATGTTAGTTGCCATAACATTTCTGAAGAAATATTAGAGAAACTGCATTTTATTTTGAAAAGAAAGTTTTATTCCATGTTGAAATTTTATTAGCGATTTTATCCATGTTATTCACGTTATTGTTTTCTTATATTAATGTTTTATACTGTACAAGTTACTGAAATCATTTTGGGTAATCGTTTTGAAACAGAAATTAAAAATATTTGTTTGTAGCAAAGATATTAAACCTTGTTTGTATTTAAATAAAAATATTATAAAGTAGTTATTTTGTATGAAGCATCAAATTGGTTATTGGTAGTTTGTTTGGTGTATCAATTTGTTGTTGTACTACCTGGGATGGTTGGTAGTATTTTAAACAAATAAAATGTATCAGTTTAAAAAAACTGTAGTTTTCATTTTATAGTATTTGAAGTTCTTTTGTAAAAAAAATTTTCAGGGTTTTCTTTGGGTTTTTGTTGTGCCAAGGATACCCAGCATTGCAAATATAAATGTTCACCGTTTCACCAACAATGTAGAAGTCATGAACTAGATCAATAGCATTTCCATTTGGTACAGAAATTAAGATTCACAATCTATAGGATAAGAAAGACAAATCTAAAAATCCTCAGATGTAGAATACCAGGCCAGACTTTAAACTGAAATACTTATTGTACTAATTAATCGTCATTAATAAATAGAATGTTTGTACCGTTGTAAAACCTTATATTTTTAACTATTTTAAACTTAACTATGTAAATTATTTGGGTTTTTTGGGGGTTTTTTAGCCAAGGATACCCATAAAGCGAATTCATTATGTTTCTGAAAGATGGCAATCCATTCACAGGACAAACATATTACACACAAGATGCTCTACATATAACAAGCTTTTGATGCCAGACTGGAGGTGTTTTTGGTCAGCATTTGAACACAGGTTTCTGGGATTGGTAGGCAAGCATCTTCACCACCAAGTGACAAATCTACAGATTTAAAATAAAAAGAAATGACAATTGGGACAGGGAATAAATACTAATATGTTTTTTGAAATTGTCAATTAAAAATTGAGGCATGTACAGAATTGACATATTTGTATGTACATGTTTTGTTTACGACATTTCATTTCAAACAATGATGAACTTTTCATAGGCATCACCGTAAAATTAACTATAGAAAAGTTGAATTGACTTTGAACAAAATTCCTCTGGGTGTGATAATTTGTGAACATAACTTGCCAACCCGCCACTATAAACATTTATCGAAAACAAACAAATTGCAACAGTCCTTTGTGACTGGAAAGAAATTGAGAGAAAGTAACACAATCCAAATGTTGTGGAATATTTGGAACATGATGTGGTGAACATTGGGTTTAATGTTTCCAAATCCTTTTATGGAACCTTTATATCATTTTGATTTATTTTCAATTATTTCAATTTGAAAACAAGGACAGTTCATCTCTCTACACTCATAAAGGAGAAGAAATCTACAAAAAGTACATCTCTACCCACAACCATTACATAAATATTAATATTAATTTTAAGTCCTCGTTTTAATTCTTTTTTGACATTTTAATACTGTACTTTTCCCTTTGAACAAAACTTTGCATGAGATATGACTACTTATTTACCTATTTATGACCCATATTCCAGATATTTAAAAAAACTGGGTACCCTAAAAAAAGTATAGGATTACTAAACAGTATATTCCTAGGACTTATATTACCATGTATGCATGTTAATTAGTGAAATATTAGAATGATCTAATGTTGAAGTGATTACCAAAAAGTTGTTCCCTGGTATATCTAATTATAAATTAAAACCCCGCCCCCTCTCCAGCCTATCCAACAATCAGCCAACCAGCGACCATGCTGCTAACGTTTACAAAAGTCATCACCATATATGGAGTAGACTGTTCCAAACAATGCAAAAAGGGGACAGTCAATTTTCTGCCAACTTCTGTACCTAAAAAGACAATAAAATATCATCACAGTATTAATGTTTAAATATTTAAAAAGTATATATAATTAATACAAGTACAATTGATATTAACAATAATAATTTTATCAATTTGAAAGTACTTAAAATTACAATATAAGTAACAATAAATGTTTTTTATTTTCTTCTCCCCTCTTTCAATTTTCAGATGGTCCAACTCACTTCCGCCCACAACTTGACAGCGTGAAAATGTGCCTCTGAAGCAAAGATCGTATAGCGCCACGTAGTGGCGCAAGATATGGAACTGACGCTCGAAAAATGATAATTCCATGGGCAGCCATTCCGGCAAGCGGATTACCCAGTAGGCAATGCGGCACGCCACCAAATCAATGTAAACAAATAGGATTTACATCTACGCGATAAACAGTACGACTTTATTTTATCTTTCGCGTCAAAATGAAAGAACATCTATATAAAATTCGATTATATAAATTTACTCCATTTGATATTACACTTACATATGCGTATATCACTGTCCAACCTCAAACGGCTACAGAATAAACACTGACTGTATGGGGGACGAATTTTGTAGGCAGTCGGTTGAGGCATAGTTATAAATAGTGTCGCGGCGCGCAGCGCGATGCTACGCACTTCACGCCCAAGGTCGGCCGCCTTTGGCCTAGGCTGGGATGATGGCTTAGTTTATGTGCGAGAGAAGCATTTTTTTGGAGATGAATTGTAATAATTGCCAAATATATTGTCCAAAACTGTCTTTTTAATTAAAAAAAAAAAAATTTATGGGCAGAGGGATGTTCTTTCCCCTGTTCGGACCCTCTCTTTCTATTTTGTGTGCTTCAGGCCTACAAAGTTATTTCATTGCAAGGGGAATTTTACTACGATCTGCCACAACTGTAGTATACTGTACATACATTACTAGATACAAAAACAATTGTTACATTTTTTTAATTTCAAAAAAGTAAAAGTATTAAATATTAATTTTAAAAATTCATAATCATAATTTGTTCTTTTCAACCCACTTTTATTAGCTCAACTTTCAATATTACAGACAGGATTAAAATGCAATAAAAATACTGAAAAATCTCGCTTTATACAATATTAATAAATAATGGTGGAATAATTAAATACACTCAATAAATAAATTACGAATGTATGGTTTTAGCCTTCTTAAATACAAGGAAAATTCTATTATTTTGATTTCTTGTATTAAAAAGAAGCCAATAGGCCTAAACAACAGTACTGATAATAACTGAATTCTGGTTATTTCCTTTCACTTTAAAGTATGAGGTGTGTGAAAATAGTGATTTTATTTGTAATCCCATAGGATACTGCTCCTTTTCAAGAATCAAAAATATAAACTATTATTACTATTGGCCTTTGTATTTAATTCTTGTGTAAAATACCACTTTGCACTCAATCATCTATCTTCTCAATTTTACAGTATGATGACAGACATCTTTCTGAAATAGGGAAAAATATATCATTAAATTATTTGGTCACTTTTCGAACTGTTACATAATCATTTGATTACAATATTATAGTATTTTAAAATACTATACATTTTTAAATTCAAAACAAAAGTCAATAGCCTACTATTTATTAATATTGTAAGTATTCAAAAATGTTTACATTAATTAACTAAATATTTTTCAAATAAAGATGAAGAACAAAATAAATATGAGGATCAAATTTATAATTTAAATTTATTAAATAAAAAAAAAACAAACAATAACATCCTCACGATTTTTTATTTCATTACATTTAATTATTTCTGTTAATGTTATTATTAATAAAACGCTATATTGTCTTGTACATTTTTATTAAAAACTCCTAATTCCCGAACAGCTTCAGTTTTTTTCTTAATCTTCCATCCATCCAAGCCTTGTTTGATCCATCTATCAAGACGCCAATCAATATCATTCATCCTCCCATACTTTTTTTTATTAATCATCATACTAACTAAACTAGGCCTAGGCCTAGTATTCGGCATTAAATATGCCTACTAGGCATACTACTATCTAGGCCCTAGGCCTAGATCGGATTGCGCAGAAACGCCTGCCTGAACTAAATTTAAACAACAATTTAATAATTTTGTTAATGTTTACTAACAAAAAAATATATATTCTAAAAACTTACCACTACAATTTACCCAATACAACACGAGAAAACTTCCCGAACAAACAATAACACGTCACACGTGGATGTGGTTCAATGGTTTATTATACACTTCCGGGGTATGTGATCGCGTAACTTGCTTGCCGGAATGGCTGCCCATGGAATTTCACTCATGCGCAGTGTATAAGAGATAGGAGTTCCACGAAGTGGCGCTATAGTATCTTTGCTCTGAAGTCTCCGATTATCGTCTGCTCATGCTGTGTGTACGTCGAAACTTTCGAAGTATTGTATGTGTGTCTTCTGAAATCGAACAATTTTGATGATATTACTTATGTAAGCTGGTTATTATGTTTATGATATCTATAAATGATGTATAAGGGTTAATTATCTTAATTGTATAATCCTTTTACAGGAGTTTAGTGTAGTTTAGAGACCATTTTTTGCTAGGCTAGGATAGAGCCTAGGCTAGTTTAGCCTTGCCCTAGCTAGCTAGAGCTCGGCCCAGCCAGTCGCAAGACCTACCAAGGCTGGTGGAGGTTGTTCGCCTGCAATACTATGCTCACATTTTGACGTTCTACTACTGTATTACTTTTTTATTGACTATTATGGCCTAGGCTATATTGCATTAATACAGGAACTTTTTCTTGTGTATAGGCTACAGCGATTTTCTTGGCTAGGCCAAAGAAAAGTCATGGTTGGTTTGGAACACGCTGCACTGGCTGGTGTGGTGGTGCGTTTGGACATGATGGGAAATGCAGTAGCAGTAGGCCTAGGCGCGCCTATGAATGATCAGAAACCTGAAAATGGGTAAGTCTTAGTTGTCTAATGGATTAAAGCAGGGTAAAAATTGGGTGACAGATGAAATTGTTCATGTTTTATTTTGTTCACGATAAAATCAAAATTCGGTATTTTATAAATTATATGGAGCTATCAGGTAAGTTTGATATTGGTCACGTTATTTGTATTGGCCGCCCTGTAGATACATTTTTGGTTCGGTATTGTTAAGTTTGCAGCTGTTAAACCATATGTTCATAATGTCTATAATTGTATTACAGTAGAACCTGTGTTTTACGTACCCTGATTTTACGTTCCCTTGATTTTACGTACGCTTAAAATAACCGATGACGTCATCATTTTCTTACATTGAGGGTGCAATTTAACAACAACAAAGCACACAAAGCCACAATCATGGCTGTGTGTGGAATTCTGCTGTGTGTTTGAGTCAAGCTACGCACGTGCCATGGCACGTGCATTTAAGCAGCGACTGTTTTTATTGATAGAAAATACAAGAACATTGATATTTTACACTTTATTTAAACATCTCACAGCCTGTATATACTGTACAGTACTGTACTTTTCTAGTTAGGCCTCACATCTTGCTAGGCCTGCTAGCCTGGCCTGAATAGTCTAGGCAAGGCCTAGCTAGTGACAACCTGCATGCTGTTCAATACAATAAAGTAGACAAACCGGGTAGCCTTTATAGCTACGATCTCTACGTATTTGGGGTCAATATAAGGTCAACCTTGATTTTACGAATCCTTTGTTTTACGTACGCCTTTCGGTCCCGTACCGTACGTAAAATGGAGGTTCTACTGTATATTAATTATTTGTTCATTTATTTTCAGACAGTCTTTCTTAGTGGTCTAACAAGAAGAAGATGGTGGTAAATTCAGTATGATCCTGCCAAGCTGGCTTAACACAAACCTAGATTGACTGCAAATTGATGATACCACCAGCGGTGAGTTTAAAGCTATATTTTTTTTTGTCATGTATATAACTGCATATGCAGTTAGTTTTTAAAAAAACCGAAGAATATATTGATATTGAGGGCGAGGAGGGTAATTTATCATTATCTATAGAGAAATGTGAATAGTAGTTGGAAGATAAGAAGATGTTCAATTAAGACTAGAAGACTATTTCTACTACTAGTACTAGATGCTACTCAAGTTTCTTCTGCTGAAAATACAGGTATATAAAATAGTCAACTTGTTTATGATTATAAATAAACATGCGCATTCATTAAAGACCAGTTATAAACGTGAATTTCAGATATGAAATTTCGTTAAATATACAAAAATAATTGTTGTCAGACTTAAATGTGGTCAAATATGGAATTTGGCCAAATTAAAAAAACCAGTCGGCCATTATAACAATAACTGTTGTCTTTCAATAAAGTGATAACATTAACATTTTGTTTTCTTTTTTTAGCTTACGCAAGATTGGAGATGGGCAGCTTTATCTATTTATGTATTTATTTTTTTAAGCCGTCATAAATTATAAATATAATTAATAAATAGTTAAAATAAATAGCATAAATTACCATTGTAATTAGCAAATCCTCACTAGCAATGAACAAAGTAAGTGCAATTTTAAAATAATTATAAGTGCAAAAATATAAAGCATAAATGTTTTTTTTTGTTAATTGAAAAGCAACATTTTGTTTTCAAATTCTTAAAAAAACTAACTTTCTATTAATTTCATAGGGGTTTACTTGTCTCAGAATGTCAAGTGTAAATAAGCCCTGATACCATGGTTTTCATGGTATTCAAATTTACATTTATGTATTTCAATTAATAATTAGTATAATTTAATGATTTGTTTTTGCTGGTGAGGTTCTTTTCTGTGTAAGGTGTATTAGCAAATCCTCATAAGCAATGAACAAAATAAGTGTACACCTTTTCGTTTACTTGAAAAACAAAATTTATTTTCAAATTTCATTTAAAAAAAATCAAATTTTACATAAATTTCATAGAGGTTTACTTGTCTCGGAATGTCAAGTGTAATCCCTGATGCCATGATTGTTTTTATTTTACATTTTTCTTTTCTTTCCGTTTTACATGGTATTAAAATTTAAAATGTTATACTTTATAGCAAACAGTTGCATACAAATTTAATTTATTTAAATGTAAACATTTGTTTTTGCTAATGAGGTTCTTTTTTATTTTTCTCTTGGGTGCAATTGTAATTCAGAACCCCTCATTAGCAATGAATTTTGTCAATTGTCCTCCCAGATACCATTTATGTTTTATACATTTTTGTTTTTAAATGGTGTCGTAAAAATAAATGTATTTCAAAGAAGCATATATTGTGTCTGCACAGTATGTATCAAAATTGTAAGTAAATTATGTTTGTTGGTATAAAGTTTGCGGTACACCACGTGTACTATTAGTTCTGAGTTGAGTTTCTCGACGCGAGGACGATGAAAGTATATTGATCGAAACGTCGAGAAACTCAACAGTTCTTTTCAGAACTAATACACGTGGTGTACCGCAAACTTTATATCAACATTTGATTTCGCCATGCAAACCTTAAAAAAATATAAATTATGTTTGCTAATGGGGTTCTGTTTGCTCTTGCCCTGGTCCTTCTGGTGCAATGTTTAGAGTTCAAATTGTGTACACTCATTAGCAATGAACAAAATAACTGTAATTTTATATTAATTTTTGGCTATTTAAAAAAATAATCCTGCAATAAAAGGCCATTTATATAATTTCAAATTTAATGTACCTACCCCTCAGGATGTATTCCCTTCTGTGGGTGTCAAGGAAATTGATACTATTTTCTATATTTTGTTCTGTTGTACATGGTATCGAAAGAAATTATTTAAAATTTAATACAAAATTGAAATTTGGTTTTGCTGATGAGTTTTTTTTTTCTTTGTACAACTTTACAAGTACTGTACTTGCGTGAATAAGCTGCCGTTTAAGAGAGTGCATACTTTGGAGATTCATGTTTAGTAAAAACATTCTATTTGTAAGCATTCTCTTTGAATTGCTCCTTTAGTACAAAAACATGTTTTTACTGCTTTTTGCCTATGGTTTTCCTACATCTCACAAAAATTTACTAATAATCTTAACATTATGAGTTCTTTTCGATAACATATATTCCTAAAAGTTGTCTACAAAATTGACGCAAGCACTATAAATTCTGCGTAATGATAGCAAGTACGGTAACTTGCATTATAAAAGGTGGGGGACATGGTTTAAAAAAGGTGGGGGGGGGGGGACATGGTTTAAAAAAAGGTGGGGGGGGGGGACATGGTTTAAAAAAGGTGGGGGGGGGGAGGGTTTAAAAAAGGTGGGGGGGGGGCATGGTTTAAAAAAGGTGGGGGGGGGGCATGGTTTAAAAAAGGTGGGGGGGCATGGTTTAAAAAAGGTGGGGGGGCATGGTTTAAAAAAGGTGGGGGGGCATGGTTTAAAAAAGGTGGGGGGATCTATTTTAATTATGTAGGTATAAAATTGTTTTTAGCTGTGTTTGTTGATCACTTGGAATTGAAAAGAACCAATGGAAGGGTACCACACATTTTGATGATGTTAAATGGAGAGTTGCTGCATTATTTACAGATGGTTAAATGGTATGTCGCCAATATTCAATCTTCATTTTGATTATAATTCATTGAATGTACAACTAGAATCGAACATTATTCTGCACAGTAAAGGAAAATGATGATGTTACCCTAAATAGTATCTGTAAAAACTAATATATTACAATCAATCAAGGTAGACAAGCCTAACCACTCCTGTTTGATACTCTGCTTGATTGAATTCATGATAACGGTTGAGACAGGGTAGCATAAAATGGACGCAAGAAATGCTTTTAAAACAACTGAACATTATTGAATAATTATTATGATTACTATTTATTATTGTATCTTTTTAGGTATGCACCAATTGAAGACGACTTTCTATGAGAGACTTGGATCAGCCAGCAATTTCAAGATCAACAAACATTTACATATATAATTTCCATTGTAGAATTGTTCAGTGAAGTGGAATGAATCTTAATGTTCTTTAAATTTAATGAACAAAATTGACTAAATTGTAATTTTTGAAAATTATATATGAAAAACTTTTTCCAAATATTTACTATTTCTTTATATTTTGTATCATTTTTCAAATATGAATAGCCTAAATTTTGTTTTGGCAATTGAACTTTTTGGATTTGTTTTGGTTTTTTAAACTTGAGTAGTTTTTTTTGTAATCACACTTAAAATTACAAATTTCAAACATAATTTTACATGATTTCGGTTGAATATTCTTATAATTCTATAAAATTGAATTCCACTTCACTGTGTATATATTATATATTTATAGTTTATAAATGTAATTAGTTTCAGGTTTTTCGAACTCTAAACATTGTTACAAAAAAAGCACCCCTCTGCACACCCCCTGTGTGCTCCAACCACACCGATGGGTACCGGCCAGCTCGGCTGCACGGTGAATGCTTCTCGGGTCGTGTTCTTTGCTCCTGCTAATTGGTGAGTTTGTTTTGAGATTTTCTATGGAGGTTTTTGATACTTGTTTCATGTTCTATGTAATCTACATTTTGACCAAATGCTTGTGAGAGTCCTTTACAGTCCTTTGTGGTGTTGGCATTGTGGCGGTGGCACCATCATCAGTGTATGGGTTTGAAACTAGACAAATCAGGAGTTAAATAACCTAATAAACTGGTTTCAGTATGTTTTATGGTTCTGTTTTACAATTAAAATTTAATAACTCAAAAGACATTGCATGCATGTACAAACAAAAAATATTTTGGAACTTTGGTGGTTAGACAAACTCTGTGTGATACATTCCTCTTTGATCTGGCTAAGTAAGCAGGCAGGAAGTTATACAATACTATTCTCAAAGTGTGCTTGATATATTTATCTCAAAGATATGGTACCAATTTAATTTAATACAATCATATAATTTAGCTATAATCCTGTCTTTAAATTTAAAGTTGATAATTCACATTTTCACACATTACACACAATATAATTTATATTTTACACTTTTTATATTTGCAACAAAAATATTAATATAAATTAGAAGTAAAAGTGTTTTTATACTGTTAGTATAATGTAAGAATTGCCTGTAAGGGGCACTTTAAAACTTAGCTGCCTGTAAGGGGAAATTTAAAACTTAGCTGCGCGCCTGTAAGGGGCACTTTAAAACTTAGCTGCCTGTAAGGGGAAATTTAAAACTTAGCTGCCTGTAAGGGGAAATTTAAACCTTAGCTGCGCGCCTGTAAGGGGCACTTTAAAACTTAGCTGCCTGTAAAGGGAAATTTAAAACTTAGCTGCCTGTAAGGGGAAATTTAAAACTTAGCTGCCTGTAAGTGGAAATTTAAAACTTAGCTGCCTGTAAGTGGAAATTTAAATTTTAGCAACCTGTAAGGGGAAATTTAAAACTTAGCTGCTTGTAAGAGGAAACTTAAAACTTGGCTGCCTGTAAGGGGGAAATTTAAAACTTAGTTGACTGTAAGGGGAAATTTAAAACTTAGCTGCTTGTAAGAGGAAACTTAAAACTTGGCTGCCTGTAAGGGGGAAATTTAAAACTTAGTTGACTGTAAGGGGAAATTTAAAACTTGGCTGCCTGTAAGGGGAAATCTAAACTTAGCTGCCTGTAAGGGGAAACTTAAAACTTAGCTGCCTGTAAGGGGAAATCTAAAACTTAGCTGCCTGTAAGGGGAAATCTAAAACTTAGGTGTCTGTAAAGGGAAATTTAAAACTTAGCTGCCTGTAAGGGGGACATTTAAAACTTAGTTGACTGTAAGGAGAAATCTAAAACTTAGCTGCCTGTAAGGGGAAATCTAAAACTTAGGTGTCTGTAAAGGGAAATTTAAAACTTAGCTGCCTGTAAGGGGGACATTTAAAACTTAGTTGACTGTAAGGAGAAATTTAAAACGTAGCTGCCTGTAAGGGAAATTTAAAACTTGGGTGCCTGTAAAGGGAAATTTATAACTTAGGTGATTGTAGGGGGAAATTTAAAACTTTGCTTTAATTTATGAAGTAGATTTGCTGACCATTTACAGTACTCTAATTTTTTGTTGCAAATATAATAAAAACAATTTTATAAATACATAAATTAAACTCTGCATAAATGCATAATTTATTTTGGTTCGCACAAATTCAAGGAGAAGTCTCATTGAGTATTTTGTAAAGCATCATTCATCATTCAAATGTATTTTCCACCAAAACAAACAACAATGATAAATTACTGTAGCTAGGAATAGTTGTTTTAAAAAGCATTGATTGATTTAATTAACATTCAAAAATAAATTAAATGCACTCTTTTAGTGTCCTTATAATTTGAATGAAGTTTCAAGTAGGATAAACCAGTTGATACAGTATGCAATAGGCAGACTAATAATATAAACTTTATTTGGGTGATGTAAATTATTTACAGCATTGACAATTTAATGCTTTGAATAGTTAAATTTAATAAATAAATTTAGGTGTATTTTTTATGTTTACGTCAGTTCAATTTAAAACTTAGCTGCCCGTAAGGGGCTTTTAAAACTTAGCTGCCCGTAAGGGGCTATTAAAACTTAGCTGCCCGTAAGGGGCTATTAAAACTTGGCTGCCTGTAAGGGGCTATAAAAACTTAGCTGCCCGTAAGTGGCTATTAAAACTTGGCTGCCCGTAAGGGGCTTTTAAAACTAGGCTGCCCGTAAGGGGCTTTTAAAACGTAGCTGCCCGTAAGTGGCTATAAAAACTTAGCTGCTCGTAAGTGGCTATTAAAACATAGCTACCCGTAAGGTGCAATTAAAACTTAGCTGCCCGTATTAAGGGGCTATTAAAACTTAGCTGTCCGTAAGGTGCTATTAAAACTTAGCTGCCCGTAAGGGGCTATTAAAACTTAGCTGCCCTTAAGGTGCTATTAAAACTTAATTGCCTGTTGGTGACTTTTAAAACTTAGCTGCCCGTAAGGGGCTGTTCAAACTTAGGTGCCCGTAAGTGGCTATTCAAACTTGGTGCCCGTAAGGGGCTATTCAAACTTTGTTGCCAATAAGTGGCTTTTATAACTTTGCTGCCAGTAAGGGGCTATTCAAACTTGGGTGCCCATAATGGGCTATTCAAACTTAGGTGCCCGTAAGGGGCTATTCAAACTTGGGTGCCCGTAAAGGGCTATTCAAACTTAGGTGCCCGTAAGGGGCTATTCAAACTTTGCTGCCAGTAAGGGGCTATTCATACTTTGCTACCAGTAAGTGGCTATTCAAACTTTGCTGCCAGTAAGGGGCTTTTAAAACTTAGTCACCAATGAGTGGTGAATTTATACTTAATAATATAATTTAATTAATATAATTTAATTAGTATAATTGAATTACATTAAATTGAAATTGTAGCTTAATAGTTTGTTTTGGTTGAGTTTATACATACAGTGGTCTACACACAGTGAACACAACATGCACACAGTTGGTTACTACAAACATTAATAATAATAAAAAAATAAACAAACTTACACTAAAATAAATAATGGCTTCTCTTAAGATAGGAATAGTTGGTACCGTATCTGAAGGGTAAATGAGTTGGGCAGTATAACAATTACACTGTGCTGTCCTGAAAACGAAGTCGTTGGGTTTGGTATTACCAGAGAGTCAACCTTATTAAATTATATAATCCAAATTATGTACTGCACAATTTGTTTTCTTGAGCTAATTATAGGCATCAAAATTATTGACATCTAATTTTCGGAGACCAGTTTGGCTTTATTTTCCACAACAAGATTGGTTGCGTTTGTGTCGTGCGAAGCTATGACAAGCTTTGTTCAACATAAATGCGTCTAATTTGATGTTTTGGGAATTTAGTCTTAGAACCTTTTACCTTTTTTTTACTGTAAATATTAATATAAAATAACCTTTTGGCTAATGATATAGTCGAATGGATATCAAAACTACACAAATATCAAATTCTATTAAAAATCATTTGTTTTTAATATATTATTTTATTAATAATGTTTGTTAAATACAGTATTAGTTCAATATCTAAATTTTAATATAAATATATATTCAACTATTAATTCCTATGCTCACATATGCATATAATTCCACTCCTGAGAACGTCCGGTGTGCCCAGGGCGATTCCCTCATGTGTCAGCGTCCCTGCATTGGAGTATTGGGTTCTCACTTGTGTTAAATGGTTTTTCTGTAGTTTACATTGAACTTTAATCGTTTTCGATTGAAGCTAGTGTCTTTGACTTTCTAGATGTCTTGGAGCATTCTTGCAGCTTGGTGGTTGTGGCGGACATGACTTGGGGACATATTCAATGTGTAGTTGTGTGGGTTAACACTCATTGGTGTAGTGGGGCACATAGGGGGTGTTGCAGAGGGGTGCTTTTTTTTTGGCTCGAAAAATAAACACCACACACAATGTACATTTGTTTGTCTTTTATTAAAGTGGCTGACCACCAACCGCCAGAGGGCGCCCTTTAAACTACTAGCCACAATGTAGAGGGCGCCCTCATCCAATAAAAAAAATCGGCGTAGGAGTCCCTACAGAGCCAATTTCCAACCAGATGAGGGCGCCTTTCACACAAACAACACTATAGAGGGCGCACTCCCATTAAAAAACGCCCTCACAAACGAAAAAAAAAATTGGCGTAGGAGTCCCTTACGAGACCTTTTTCCATCAGATGAGGGCACCCTTTTTGCCAATCACAATATAGAGGGCGCACTTTTTATAGAACGCCCTCATTTAATACAAACGATAGTGCCACTTTTTTTTACGCCAAATGAGGGCGCTTTCCAGTGGCAGAAAAAGTAATCATTCATTCTACATACCTGTTACTGTTAGCCTTCTTTCTAGCTGCCAGTACAGCAACTTTTTTTCTTACCTTTACAAATATGCCTACCACTCTACCGCAATTAATAACAATATGCCTACCACTAAATAATAATTATATGCCTAAACTAAATCGTGTGAATATCTTAAAAGTATATTATCATATGCCAACCAGATTAAACAGTTTTAATAGATTAGAAAATAATAAAATGTGAAATCAGACGATAAACAAGTATACATGCCTACATGACTAAAATACAGCATAGAAGATGTGAAATCAGATGATAACATGAAGTATATATATGCCTACCAGACTAAAATATGTGCAATCATAATGAACAGTTTATAAAAATAAATGCAAACAATTGATGCAATGCTGAAATTCATATGCCTATGACTAAAGATATAATATGCCAATACTAAAACTTGAATAAAGTTAAAAAATAGACACAACACAGGGATTAACTTTATTGAGGTTAGGGCTAATTACAAAGACAATGGCAATCAGATGGAGCAGCTGGATCGCGGATGATTATGTTGGAAATAGTAGATATAGTTGAAATTCTCTGTACTATAGTACAGCGATTTCCAAAAAAATGGACAAAAGGGCTGTTATATGTGTCAGTCAAATGAAACTATATTTTGGTGCAGCTGGTGAAAATATATGGTCATGAAAATGTAGCTTTCCACACAAAGAATACTTCATTAAAATCAAGTTTCCAATTCTGTTTCACCTGAAAGATAACAAAATATAATAAATATTTAATTTTTAGGATTTGTTTTTCTGCTCCTTTTGTTTTGTACACACCTTATTTGAGTTCAGTGCCAGTAATAGAGTATTTGATATAAATGCTTGAGTGCATCACCAGATGTGTTATGCAAATTTTATGTAAATTAGAACTTTGCATGCTTGAGCAATGTAAGTTCATTTGGCATGTGTAGCTTGTTGTGCAAGGACACAGCATGGAAGGCTAGTACAATGGTTTATAGGAGCTGACTTAAGCCTGTACTGAAAGGCTTACTAAGCCTGGAGCTGACACAAGCCTGTACTGAGAGGCAATTACTAAAGTCTAGAACTGACACAAGCCTGCTCAGACTGAGAGAGTTATTAAGCCTGGAGCTGACTCAAGCCTAGGCTTTACCTAGAAGCTTGTCTGCGGTTGACTGTAGCAATGAGGGACAGTCAGAAGGAGGTGAGTTAAAATAGAAATGTAATATAAGAGTTTACCATATAACAATTTTGTGTCTGTATATTTATGATTGCTTTTTATTAATATTGAATTAAAATGATATGTCATTAAATTTCTTTCTTTATAGAGATATAGAGATTTTTAAATAAATTTTGGTTATAATAAAGAGGGTGGGTGCTTTGTTTATTTAAAGTTAGGCTGGGCGGAATCTACACCCCAGTAGGATTACATAAATCAAGCACATGCTATGCTAACATGTTATTTGAAAATTTTATGCAATTTCTTAGTTAAAAATAATGATTGATTCCGAAAGACTGCTCATCACACAAGGGTAATTTGCGTCAACTACACCGGACGCTATAGAATCCGTTGTGTTTTTACTTTTTTTAAACTTTAGTTAGGCTGGGTTCAAAATTTGGTGTCCAACTGCAAGTCATTTTGTATTTTAAACTAAAAACCATCGAACCTTACATTACCTTTCGTGTTTAGCTACAACAGCTGATCTGTGTTATCATCTAATCTTTATCTGGTTAGAAGAGTTCCTGAAAAATATTTTGAAAAAAATTATTTTAAAAGTGATCAAAAATATTCAGTAATTCATAACAAATAAACATGTTAAAAAAAAAAGGAATGCACTATATTGAAATTAACTGAACAGACTCATAGATGCTTTATTGAGTTATTCAAAATTAGAGGGAGCTGTATACATTAGGACCAATTTGGACGTTGCGCACTTAAAGTCATAATTAATTGATAATTAGTAGTTTTTTAATTAATGTAGAATAACATTTTTATTTGATATGCCATTTAAGTGTAGCCATGCATAACAAATTGTAGGCAATGTTTTATAATATTCAACATACCATCATTTTTTTTTCTTTATAAACTGTGATTCAAAAACATACTTCTAGGTAAAAAAGTGATGTTGAGTGTCGATGTAGTTCCTGCAAGATTTAAGAAAAATAGTATATTAAGTGATGATATATCTGGTACAATTATTTGCATATTCAAGGTTTCAGTTCAGGATGGAGCTATAATTATTATATTACCCACAGCATTGTCATTTTTTCAGTAATTTTCCTTTGGATTTATATATCTTTATCGTTTAAAATTAATTAATTAAATTTCAGTATATCACCGGGCAGTTTAGAATTAATGTACTTTGCCTAATGTGTCGATATATATATTTATTTCTGGCTGTTTTACTTATCGTTTTGATTTAACTTTTCGCTTTTTTTTTTGTATCTCCATTGAGATCCAGCCACTGATACCCACAGCATTGTCATTTTTTCAGTAATTTGCCTTTGGATTAATATATATTTAGCCTTATTATTTATTTTTTATTCAGTAGATTTCGTATTGAATACATAATTATTTATGCCCACTACACCAGTACTTATACTATTTTAATCATAAAGCAAACAATTTTATAAAATAATACACTTAACTTAAAACTTACTCATAAAATGTCAAAATTATGACTTCTCAGATGTGTCTTCTTAGTACTTTGTCATACCTGAAAATAAAAGATGATAGTTAAAATCTAGAATGCAAAATTTAAAAATGAATATGGTATGATTAAATTGGCACTTTCGGCCTTTCCCCATTCATATTAAATAAAATTTATTATTTTAAAAAATAAAATAATTTTTATACAAACTATACTCAGTACCCTCATTTGAAAATAATATTCTATGAATTGTGACAGGTGTGAAGATATTCAAATGTGTAGGGATACCCATTGTGTAGGCCTATTAATAATGGAACCATTAACGCGAATGGTGTAGCCAAGCAACAGGGCCTAAGTACGTACTTCGCACTGCACTGGCTGGTGGTGGTGTGCATCCATCGAACGTGGAAGAGGCCCTAGCGAAGCACCACTTTTATATTAATTAAACTGACGTCTACTGATGTTATAATAATCTTGCATGACTTTTAAAGATGTACATATTTATATTATATATTTTTTGCCTTCTGTCAAATCAGTAGGCTTATTATACTTACTTTTATTATCGTTTTTTGATGGTGGAAAAGTCAAGCAGCAGAGGGTCCGCAGCAGAGAAAAAAAGAAATCAGCGCAGACAATTGAAAATCCCGTGATCTGATTGGTCAATAGTCAGCTAGGGACTTCTGACTCACTCTCTGAAACCCGTCCGATTTGTTTTCAGAGTTGCGCAATCGCAGTATGTATTAAAATATTATTTTTGTTTTTGTTTAAAAGAAAGGTTATTTTGGTTATAAATAAGTTATCATACTCTTTTTATCTAAAATAAAACGCATAAAATCTTCCAAAAGTTAATTTTTGTCGGAACTTGGTTGACAAAATATTCACGTTGGTGGCGCTCGTTTTTGTTTATATTGTGACTATTGACGCGTGAACTAGTTTGGTCTTTAAAAAAACACATTTTCCCACATCAATTACTGTATTAGCATAAGAAATCTGTTTGTTTAGTATGTAGTAACTGATGCCTGTTTGGATATATAGTATGTACAGATAGTGAGAAACAAATTAGATTACAATTTTAACATTTGTATACAGTAGTTTTTATTATAGAGGGCAGGCTAGCTAGCTAGGCCTACTACTTTAGTCTACTGTCTAGTCTCTAGAGAGTATGTAGAGGTCCTACCTGTCCTGTAACCTAGCTAGCTAGCCTTAACAGAGTCTATCCAGCATACTACTAGCTAGCCTGTAAAAGCACACATTTACACAGTCGACCATGCAGCTAGAAAACTTGTCTTTTTAGATGTATGCTGATATAATGATAAAATAATATAATTAATCATATGCATATTTCCAATAATTTTAACTTGTCAAATGCGAGGTACTCAATAGATAAATACAAATATTCTTTTTTTCCGCGTATTGTAAGAGCATGGAATGTACTTCCAGAATGCATTAAACAAGCATCATCATTACAAATCTTTAAATCAACACTTTGGACAAACATAGATGATTGCACAATCACTATTGCACCACCTAATAGCATGTACTGTCATGGGCTTCAATTTAATGCAGCAATCGATTTATGTGTATTAATGTATGGACGTTGATTTGTTTGTTTTTTCATTATTGTTTGGTCAGTTTAGTGAAATTGTGAAATTTATAAATTTATAAATAAAAAAAAAAAAAAAAAAATTCAGTTAAGTATAATGTTTGCACACCGAGAAACGCACCCCCCTGGCGCATATACCCATGTGGTCCTTCGTCAGTATCCATCCAGATCCAGATTTGACCGTTCCATTGGCACAGATGGCCGGCCAATAGTCACCAGAGAAAATTTAAAATTCATAAGCCAAATTCATTTTAAATTCATAGTTGATTTAAATAATAATATATATTTATATATTTATATATATATCCAGGTTTCAATAGTGAACACTTAATAGATAGAAAAAAATGTGGGAATGAAAGTTAATATTCCAAAATATATGCAGCTTTTCCGATGTTTATCAAATCTTCGAAAAATGAGCAAATCTTTGACTTATGATGCTGAACAGATCTTTGAGGTATCAGTCAATTCTGTCCTCCCGCACCAGATGGTCAAACGGTCACTACTTGTGGATGGCAACAGACTAGTAGTGGATGGATGTAGTTACAGTATCAACCACAATGTTCATATGGTTGGTTTTGGCAAGGCTGTTATTGGGATGGCAGCTGCTGTTGAAGAGATTCTTGAAGAACATCTGGTTCAGGGTGTTGTCAGTGTGCCGTTTGGTATCCAGGAATCTTTCAGGGCTTCTGGTCGGAGGTAAACTATTGTCTATATAAATTAATCCTTAATCTTAATAAATTATAAGTTATTACTTTGTACATTATTTTGGATAAACATTTTAAATGAATTGATTTGAATTTAATACAATACTATGTTTATTTAAGTAACAGTTTATTGGGATATCATGATTTAAATTACTTTCTTTTATTTCTTTAGTGACCTATTATTAAAATTGGAAAGTAAGGTCAAAGTAGTAGAGGGAGCTGCAGATAACCTTCCTGATGAACCTGCAATGAATGCTGCAAAGGAAATCGCGTCAGTGGCAGAAAATGTTGGAGAAGATGATATTCTGATTGTTTTGATATCAGGTATGTTGAATTATCCAATTCGATATTCTTTAATAGCATACTGTGAATTGTTTCTACAAAAAAAAAAACATATTTCAGAAAGAAAAGCATTTAGTGCATAAATCATAAAAAAAAATGTTTTAATCTTTTGGTAGCCAGTATATATCTTTGTTACTTTTTGACAATTTTTCTTTCAATATGCATCTCACTAAAATGAATCTTTATTAGTGAATGTTAAGAATGAAGGGATTGTAAACTGATTGTTTCTGTTGCAACACCCTGATCGCTTGCTTCAAATAAATAAGTGGGAAAAAGCTAAAGTCATTTGGCCAGTTTTCCTTAAAAAATCATCTTTACTATTAAACACAATTATTTTTGAAAATTTAAATTAAATAGGAGGTGGTTCTGCTTTGCTTCCGTTGCCTGTGGATCCTGTAACACTAAATGATAAGCTGCAAGCTACCAAAATTCTAGCAAGGAGCGGTGCTACAATACAAGAACTAAATACAGTCAGAAAGAAACTGTCAAAGTTGAAAGGTGGTGGCCTGGCCAGACTTGCAAAACCTGCCAAGGTAAAGAAATCAAGTTTGGTTTGGGGTACAACTTTATGCAATTTCTATAAATTGATAAACGATGAGCCAATATGTGGTGTGAAGGCAATTGACACAGTCTATTGACAATGCAGCAAATTCATCATTTCCTATCATCAATGCATTGTTTTCCAGTTGTTTCTTGGCAACATGGACAACTTTATTTTAGACACAGAGTCAACCATGTCAATAAAAAACAGACATGGTTGACCATACTGACAGTCTATTCCATACTTTCTACCTCAACTAACCTAAATAAATGTTTTTAAATTTGTTTAGGTAATCTCCTTTATTTTATCTGATATCATTAACGACCAACTGGACATGATAGCTAGCGGACCAACTGTTGCAGATGCATCAAATACAAATGATGCACTTGCCATCATCTCAAAGTTTGGTGAAGAGACTTCAATGCCATCATCAGTCATGGATACGTTAAAAGAGGCTGCTACAAAACATCAAACCAACAGAATAGAGACAAATTTCTCTCATGTTCAGAATGTTATTGTTGGCAGTAACAAGATAGCATTGCAAAGAGGTTGTGAGAAGGCTCAAGAGCTAGGCTATTATCCACTGATAATGTCTTCAGGAATTCATGGGGAAGCAAAAGATTTAGCAGATGCTTACTGTAATCTCTCCATGTTGATTGGACTCTTAATGCAGTATAGAAAATCGGTATTGTCATACAAAGGCATTGAGTTGAAACTGTTGGATAGCATAAACATATTGTCTAAATTTGGTGTCTCTAAATCTTTTGGTGGTCATCTTCTTGAATATATTCCATCTGCAGATAAACCTCTTTGTTTACTAGTGGGAGGAGAACCCACTGTGACATTAAAAGGAAACGGTAAAGGTGGTAGGAACCAGGAGTTAGCTCTTGCTGCAGCTGTTCATTGGCAAACAAAATCGGTGGAAGACTTAGCCTGCAGCAATACGTTGACAGCAGGGGATAGAGTGAAGACCGGCTGCCAAATGGTGTTGTTGAGTGCTGGAACTGATGGACAAGATGGGCCTACAGATGCTGCTGGGGCTATAGCTTATCCGTCCCTGTGTAATGAAGCTAGAAACCTACACCCTCAAGAATTTCTTGATAATAATGATTCATACTCTTTTTATTCTACATTTAACGATGGAATGTATTTGATAAAAACTGGATTAACTGGTACCAATGTTATGGATATACATATTATGCTTTTCAGTCCAAATACTTCACAATAAAGTTAAATTTGAATCGTTTAGTCAATAGCCTTTATTTACACTTTAATGGATGGCGAATGACAACAACATAAAAGACTAAATACATTATACTTCATTAATGTAATTTATTGTACTTTTTGTAATTAATTACATTAAAAATAATAAACTTATTTCTACCCATGAATTGTCTTTTTTAAGGTGCGAATTTGTAGTCTAATTCTTCGAAGGAGAAAAATCTTGCAAAGAATTGATGTCATTTGTTCTGTATTTCTCTTCATACGTTCTGGTACGGCCAACTGAGCTCAGTTCATTCTTCTGTATATTGCACTAAAATAAATCTCCGTAATTTCAATTTGTTTTTTTATCCGAGGAAGAACTAGATGGCACATCTTCACACCTAAAATAAAGTTAGAATACTTGAGTAATTATTTTACAAAGCTTCTAAACAAATGTATAAATAATTAAAACGTATCTTTTAAGTACTCATTTACCTTGTACTTGAAAGATCTCGTTCTGGACTAGTTGGATTTGAAAAGACTTTAAAAGAAAAGTTAAAGGTTATTAAGGAAAGTATCGTTAATTCATTCATTCTTTTGTAGTACTGTACTAGCAATATTTAACAATCTGGCCCACCACTTTAATGTTATACCTTGTTTGATATACATATTTGATATAACCGGTCCATACAGCCTCCAAGCAACATAGATAAGAAAAAGTAAAACTATGATGGAGTATACAAGTAGTCGACAAATCCTTATTTGTATGTCATCGGAATACCATAGTTGCATGATCCATGTTGTCGTGGTAACTGTAGCAGATATATCTTCCTCATTTTCAAACTGTTTTTCAGTATCCATTGCTTTCAACAACATTCTAGCTAGTGTAATGTAAAAACATTAACAGCAGTCAAAGTGCATTTATAGTTTTGCATTACATTAAGTGTGATGCTGTAAATTATTTTTCAATATAATAGGTTATTTAGCATGTAAAGTAAACGATATAGAAAGAAAACAAACGTCATTGTGATTTAGACATGTATGTAGGCCTATAATTATTAATACTCAAAATAGCCTTAAATTTGTTTTTGAAAATGCAAAATTTAATCACGAAATCCTATCATGGTCATACACACGATATAGATTGCCCATTCTCTGGAGTTCTTGGTGTTATGTTGAGTTATAATTTTCCTAGGCCTAAGAGTTATAGATTTACCTTATTCACATCGGCATGCCAGCACGGCAGCTACCCGTACTTACAAATTAACTTACAGATAGAGGATGCCTAGCCTAAATTTAGATTATACAGGCTTTGATAATAGTTTTATTTTTGTTTTAAGGTGTCCACAATTAAACAAAACAATTACAGCTTAAATATTTAGGACACAAGTTTACATTTATGATTATTACCTCATTAATTAGGTTGAATCGAAAAACAAATTAATTTAATTTATGGAGGCATCCATGTTTAGGCTCTCCTAGTCAATTTCTTTTTGCGAAAAATAAATGAAAATAATCTGGTTAAAAATGTTAGTGTACTATCATTTAAATTATCTATAATTGTCTAAATATTATTTATTTATATTTTGATTTAAAAAAACAAAATTGAGCTAAATTAAAATAATATTAACTCACAATATTTTTAAAAGTCAACTCGGGGTCGATAATTTGTTTACGGTTGCCAAAAAAGCCTAGATAGTAGCTAGCTATTACGGAACTTTTACTCGGGTTTATCTTTACTTGTGGTGTTTGCATCTAGTTTTCAACGATACATTTAAATCAAACATACTTCCTGTCGAACGTAAGTAGGCCTATATAATTAACTAATTGGTTAAATAAATTTAGAACCGCTTCTCTTACCAGCCAGACTGCAGGCAGGCCAGGCTAGCCTAGCCTAGCCACGTCATCTACTTTTCCGACCAGCCAGCAGGTTTAGACCGCGGCGGGGCCGGGAGTGCTGGGTAAAACCGAGTGCTGCAGCACTGACTGGGCATGTATAGGCCTAAGCCCTAGGCCTAGATTCGGCTTATTTGTAAATAAATATATTTTAATTTAAATAAAATAGATTAATACTGTTTATATAGATTTTTACAATAGCCTACTAGTAATTTAAAATTATTATTGATTAATAATATTAATAACATTTTTAAAAATGGCTATATTATAAATACATTGTAATCTAGGCGCGCCTAGGCATATTTATGATTCAGGCTGTTCTTAGGCTCTAATTCCTGCATGCAGTAGACCCTATATAACATTTATTTATATTTAAAATTTCAATTTTGTTTTAAATTTTCTTTTTTATACTTTGTGAGAATAAACTAGGCCTAACCAAATGTTTTATTGACTATAAAATATGCATAATTTGTATTATCATGTATTATGTATACTTTCCACAACTGCTGTAACAAAATAATATTGTTTTACATCAGATAGCATGCAGTTGTGATGTTGTGTTTAGTAACTGCTCAAACGTAGCATTGCCATGCATGCCAACACAAGAACACCACAATCCACAAGCGTGCGTCACCGTTCCACAAACAGGATGGTACCGAATAATTCAGTTGAGATTGCGAGTGAAGAAGAATCGTCATTTATCAATGGAAACGTTATATCAGAGGTTGAATCTGAGGAGGAGATAGAGACAACATTGGTGAAGGCAACAGACAAACAGACCCTCTTGCCAATTGCAAGAGACCAAGTTAAAGTGAAAGATGAGACGTCTATGAGTGTGTCGTTACAAGTGTTCTTGCCGTTCTTAATTGCTGGATTTGGAACGGTTGGCGCTGGTATGGTGTTGGACATTGTACAGGTTTGTAAAACATTATTTATTTGGATACAGTTACAGGTGTATAAATGACATCCCTGCAGCATTAATAGTAGTTATATGTTCTTTCATTAAAAACATTTGGAATGGAACGCTTAAGAAAAATTAGATAATTGGAGCAAATAATAGGATATACTGTACTTAGTTCAATTCACTTTTATTATCACATTACTTTAAAATATATAAAACAAAAGTACAGTATACAGATAAAAAAGATAAAATCGCAACGTATACTTCATTTAAAAGTCTGATGGAATACGGTACAAATTAATTAAAATATATAACACAATAAATGATGATAATACATGAATGATAAATTATTAAAAATTATTACAATTGAAAAGAACAAGGATTATCTAAGGATTAATCTGATAGAGAACAGCTGTTATACTTGACTTATCTTCACACGCTAACACATTGTGTTTCCCAATTACAATTATCAGCTCAAGAGTTATGGCATTATTGGATATCAGTTGTTGAAATTAACACTTTGAATAAAAATGGATGTACAGTAATTTTAGCTTTTTATAACCTTTATACCAGCTTTGACTTTGTTTTTATTTCATAGAGTTAAATTGTTTATAATTAATCACTAGAATTGTAATTAAATTAAGTTATGCATGACAACATAGTATGATATTAGATGTACATTTGGTTTCCACTTGAAATTTGTGAGATTTTCTATTACATTAGCTTCATTTTAATCTAGGGGACTGTTAACCTTTTTTGGAATATGTTAATAAGTTGGTAGAATTGATTTTAAACTACTATTTATTTTTACTATCAAAGCACCTGAATTACTATGAACTATCAATGCTTGTACCAATAATAAATTGTGGTTACAACATGTATTGCTTTACATCCTCCAATAGTTTACATGTACATTATTATTATTAATGTTGTTTTTTTGCTTGTAGCATTGGGATGTTTTTGAGGTTGTTGGTGAGGTATTTATCCTTGTTCCTGCACTGCTAGGCCTAAAAGGAAATCTTGAGATGACCCTGGCTTCTAGGCTCTCAACTGCTGTAAGTATCATAATGAAATGATGTTCAAATTTAAAGCTCTGTCTACACTAGCAAACTTTATACATGATAATGTCATATCACTACCATATTTGGGCATATCACTACCATACTTGGGGTATATCACACTCTTGTCAAACTAGTTTGATAGTGTTGACAGGGCTTTAGGCATTTTTTATTTAACAAAAAGCATTTTTTTATTTGATAGAAAAGAGATATGAATTTTGATAGTTCTCCAGTACTATTGAAATATATTTGTCTTTCAGGCAAATCTAGGAACAATTGACAGTCCAAAAGAGTTGTGGAAGATGATTGGTGGAAACATGGCATTGACACAGGTTAGTAGTAAAAATAATTTGATTGGTACTTGCGTGTTATAACGGGACATCATTGTTAACTCTTTTCTTACCATGGTATTTATACAATTTTGTACAAAACAATGTTTTTTGTTTGGATGATTCAGAATAGTAACTCATGGGGTACATATATGTTACTTAAATTATAAAATACCTACATACGTGTCATAAAAAAAATCTACTAATATTAACTATTGTAAAATGGAGATATATCAAATGCACTGTGTATTTGGGCAATATGTCACTTTAACATCAATCTATTGTAGTCATGTTGCCCTTTTTCAGTGCCAAGCCATCGTTGTAGGATTCCTAGCCTCTTTAGCTGCCATCCTAATGGGCTGGATACCTGATGGAGAGCTGAATATTAGCCATACTCTGTTACTATGCGCCAGTAGTCTGGTTACAGCATCTTTAGCCAGTGGCATACTTGGTATGTTTTGTCATGGGTATTTGTTGTGGGTTTCATTTTTCCTTTTTTCCACTTTTATTTGGTTACACACTTAGGGTTACTAACACCTCATAATAATAACAACAACAACCTCTTTCAGGAGTAAAAAGGATACATTTTGTAGTTTTGATGTATGGCCTAAAATAATATAAAGTGGTCCAGAATTGGGATGCTTGTCCAGATTGCCTCCAAGGAGTCGTCTGTGACCACATATGTATCTGTGGTTAGTTTTGACATTATCCTGGTAACAAACACACACACAAATATCTATTTCAAACAAAAATGTAACCTCCTAGGCGGAGGAGGTAATTATAAAATAATTAAAAACTGTGTCATCACCCTCTCGCAATGTCAGAGATCCGCCAATTCTATACTATTAACTATAATTTTGTTTAATTCTTCAGGGTCCATCATGGTTGCTGTTGTCATTTTGTCTAAGCGGTGTCATATAAATCCAGACAATGTAGCTACACCAATAGCAGCCAGTCTTGGTGACCTCACGACCCTCTCTCTACTAGCCTGGATTAGTAATATATTATATAAAGCTATAGGTAAATTATATTTCTTTAAATACTGTACCCAGCTTAGAAATGTAGCGCCTGTAATGATGTTTACAGACACCAGAAACCTGTAAATTAATATTTGATTTAGTTTTATTTTACAATTTTAAATGCTACCAAAAAATAAATTAGTACTAGCTTTCAAGGACCACCAAGTAGATATTTCAATCTTTTAACAACTAAAGCCAAAGTATAGTCGTTATCTCGGACCATTCTATAGTCACCACCAGGTAGGCTTACTTCATCAAGGCTATGAATAGATGACTAGTTGGGAGCAGGAATGCTAGTAGACCAAACCCAGTACTGTTTTGATTACGATCATTCGGGAAATTACCTTTCAACGATATTTATCACATTTTATTATTGATATATGTATTTTTTTCTTTGTAGGTAAACAGCATTGGTTAGCTCCAACAATCATAGTACTATTTTTAATTCTTGTTCCATTGTGGGCATATATTTCATATCATAATATATATACTAAAGAAGTACTGTCTTCTGGCTGGTCACCTGTCATTGCTGCCATGTTAATTAGCAGGTACGTACCACCATAAGTTGAGTTGATAGTATCGTTACACTGGTTCAATGCACTCAACGACCATTGTTCTGCTGGTAGAACAAATCTTCTTGAAGTCCATTGTACACATCTGGCTTAAAAGAACCCATTACATATTTTGCAAAGAGTAGGGTGATTCACCGGTCTACCGATCCATTTCTAAACCACAAGAGTAGTCCTATGTCCCAATGGGATGGAAATATTAATAGTAATATTCGTTCTTATATAGCGCTTATTGCCTAAGGCCGATTTACCTCTCGGCAAATTAGTTCGCATAAATAAAAATGTAAGCGTGTACGCATGTATATTCATCGTTCCATCTTTCGAATCCCTCTCTGTGACGAATTATAGTTCCTTGAGTTTTTCCCTAAAGCGAAAATTAGTAGTTTTGCAAAGCGAAAAATTGCACAAACAATCAGAACTCATGAAATAAGCTATGACACGTAAATGAGCACTCATGCGAATTTAAAAGCTTAGCAGATTTGCGATGAACATGAAACTCGCAACTATTTGGTCTTTCGATCTCACTATCGGTAATCAAATGTCCAACACACTGCGTCACACGCTGCTATAACAACCACCATACAAGGAAAATCATATTAAAAATTAATGCCCCATTTGATTTAGCACCCCAAAAATTAATTTAATTCTAACTTTTATTTTTATTAAACTACAGTTGTGGAGGACTAGTGTTAGATATTGCAATTCGTAAAAATGCGGGTGTGGCAGTGTTCAGCCCGGTTATCAACGGTGTTGGCGGAAACCTTGTTGCTGTGCACGCAAGTCGTCTGTCAACATCCTTACACAAGCTGGGTCTTCCTGGTACCACGGAGGAAGGGCGACAAAAGTCTTGTATCAATCCATGCAGAGTATTTTGTAGCGACTGTAAGTAGAATATTGTTACATGCCTCTGAAACCATGTTTGATTACGTTGATACTAATTGTGTATCAACATGTTGTACCTCAATAGATCCTTGCAAGGAATTATATTTATTATTATATGTAAAGACAAAATTAGACACCTAAAAAAGAGCAATATTTTACACACAAAAATTGTAAATCGTAAAGGTTTCGTAAATCGTAAATATTTATTTTGAACATAGCTCATATTTCTAAGCCTCTGCATTATGTGGTAGGGTGGCCAGTTTCTTTCAACGCTACTAATATCCCCCCCCCCCCCCTGGTCAAATACCATAACCACTCGACTATCACGCAAACATTTATATACATACAAATATAGTTTTTTAAATATTTATAGATATGTGTTGTTTCTAGTAATTAATGTTAAACTTTTGTAATCTAAATTCTCTAATTATTTTTCTGATTTAAAAAAAAATATTTATAGCTCAACATTCAAAGACAGCGAGAGTACTACTAGTGATGGTAATACCAGGTCAACTTATCTTTTTATATTTGATAGCATATATCAAAGCTGGACATACCTCAATTACTGGAAGAGTGACTTTTATGTATGTGAGTGTGGCCTTAATTCAGGTGAGAATTTCTACTTTACTAGTGCTAGGTAATTAAAAGTGAGCCCTCTATGTAGTTTTTTCATATACAGTACTGGCATTTTTTTGTTTATCGCTAATCACTCTTATTCTAAAGTGTTGGTTAAATATGTCTTATAACAATATTGTATTGTATGGTAAATAAAACACTACTAAGGTATAATAAGGTTTGCAGAATACCATGTGGGTAGCAAATACAGTAAAGTTGAGAATGTCTGGATGTGTAACGGCCAGGTAGGCTTACTTCATTAAGGCTTCTATGAATGGATGACGAGTTAGAAGCAGGAACGCTAGTAGGCCAAACCCAGTACCGTTTTTTATTACGATCATGCGGGAAATTACCTCACGAACAGTAATGCAAACGGCACAGTTTAAGGTTATTGATTGTCAAACAATAAGAACCAATCTAGAAATTCTAAAACCGATATAAGGGAAAGTATTTATAAATAGTACAGTTAAGGGAATCTGCAAGAATGAGAACAATTTAACTAAACTTCTATTGTAGCTTTAATCCACAAGTTAAGTTTTAGCATTAAAAAGAAAGTATATTTATTATACTAACTTAAATAACCATTGTAATTGTTCAATATACTTTGTTAGATAATGTTAAGAAGCCCTTATTAAAAATTTACAATAGAATTTACAAATTGGGTATTTTCCATCACATCGCTATGAATAATGGTTTTCATTATTAAATTGACAAGGATGTAGCTTTTCTTTAAGGATTTAATTTTTTTTTGTTCATATTAATGGGGAATTAAAATGTGTAAATATATGAATGATATAAATTTGATTTACATTATATATAGTCATATTATTCTTAATTAGCCCACTTATGTTGGTTTATATTTATGTATTTGGTTGTGATGATTCAACTTTGGAACAGTGGCAAACTGGTACAAACCACAAATAACTACTATACACTAAAACAGTTATATAAAATAAGAGATAGTACAGGCCAGGATAATTTAGCTTAACTAAACATTATTGTATGGAAGTTGTAGTCAATATTTATTTTGATTTTATGGGGTTTTCTCTAGCATTTTATATACTAACTATAGAATAGTCATATGGTCCACCGGCAAAAGGGAATGTTTTTTGCTTATCCGAGAATGGTTTTAACTTTACATTGTACACTGGTCTAGTACTAAATCAATTTATATTGTCAATGTTAAAGGTCACTAGTTATATAGTGTATTTCCCTAAATGTTTATTGACCCTTAAAATTGTATAATAAACAATAGTAAGAGGCTAATGTCAATATATAAACTCTTCTCATTAGGAAATATTTGATCTATTTGTACATCGTAGACTAGTACAGGTACACTAATATTGTACAAAATAAGTTTACTTAGAACTTCATTCCTATCATTATTTAAATTCTCAGTTATATTTCCCTAAATTGAACAAACATATGGTACTATGGTTAACAAAAACACAAATATAGTATGTTTATATATCCACTAGTGAATAGTCTATTATTAGTACACAATCGTACCAAGGTAATCTAACAACAAGGTGCTTCAGAGATCAAAAGGTTTATCTATGGCTGCGACACAATCGGTTCCTTGCCCTTAAACAGACACTGCGTGCCATGAAGAATATGTACATTAGTACAGTACTGATCAGATCAACTGTGTGCCATGAAGAATATGTACATTAGTACAGTACTGATCAGATCAACTGTGTGCCATGAAGAATATGTACATTAGTACAGTACTGATCAGATCAACTGTGTGCCATGAAGAATATGTACATTAGTACAGTACTGATCAGATCAACTGTGTGCCATGAAGAATATGTACATTAGTACAGTACTGATCAGATCAAAGTTTCTATCTTGGCAAGGCGAGCGCAATGTCCTGTTGTAGATTGCCTTGATCATATTAATAAAATACTGCACAGTCATTAACAAATTTTTGCTTTAAAAACTTTTAAAATTAATAATCTCAGCTAGTTTTGATATATGATCGTCATGTATGAGTGTTTGTTTGACCCTTCGCATACTGGTAACTAGGTACTGGTAACTAGGTAGTTGAAACTTTCATGCAGTAATGTCTTCCTTTCCCTTCTTGTTTTTTTTTGTTGCAAAGAATAAGAAAGCTATTTTTTGGCTCCTTTTCACACACACATACATTTTATTGTATTGTATTGTACTATTTATGTATGATGATGTGAATAAAGTTGATATCTATCTATCTAAGTTAGCTTCCTTTTGTGTACAGGGTTAATGGAAGTGAATTGTGCCAATTGTATACACATTCAGGTTGTGGTTTTTTAAAAGGATATATACTTAACCTCTGTATCCTATACACATACAGGTATCAAGAATGCTAAGTAGTAAAGTTGATACACAAATAATAACAACATTGTCTACATTGATAGGATACTATTAAAAGACTACCTTACTAAATCCAGGTGTAAGGTAACCCATTATAAAAGTCTACCCAATAATGGTTTTCTTTAAAAAAAATTAATCCTTGGTGATAGCCACCAAACCGCCGCACGTTGGTCCTTACTCTCTTATTACATAATTGCTGAAAAGGGATTTTTCAGGTAAAATATACGATGAAATTAAACCCCATCTGATACAGTAATAAAGGAAATAAATGATTGATTAATTCCACAAATAAGAAGCCACCAGATGAGGGTCGATGCCCTTGAAATTATTTCTTTATTAATTAATTGTAAGTGTTATCACAAGAATTAGTTTTAATAATGTCATTTTTCATATTTTTAGTTTAATCTATATATTAAGGATTTTACTGCTTTAATTTTTACCTGATTTATCTTTTGGAAGCGAAAGTATGTACAATTTCAACAATTGATTAAAAAATGACGATTGAAAACATTCAGTAGATTGTCATAACTGGTACTGGTACTGGTTCAAATAACCGTCTCACAGAGACATCTGGTAGCCATTGACTTAAAGTTGGCATTTGGATGTGTTACTTTTAAATGTACAGTACAAGAGTGACTACTACCAAATTGCACAGTCACAAAACAACTTATAAAACAGTTCATATATACAGTTAAAACATTGCTGGGAATTATAAATTTCTGTTGAAGCAGGCTCCAGCTCCAACTGATTAGCAATGATTAAAAAAACTTGATTCGCTTGACAAACCTGCCAATAATCTTGTCTGATCTGGCTGTAGTCCAGGTTCACATCCGATTACCTGCATTGAACAGATTTTATTTGCCACACCAAAGCCTGAATCACTCCAGGTGTGAAAGGCGCTTCAATACTTATTGACTTGCTGTAAAATTGTCATTGTTTCATGTATTTCAGGTTGCTATTTTGTTATACACTGCAGATGTTCTTGTCCATTTTCTGTGGGAATTAAAAAAAGATCCAGACAATTTTTCAATACCTTACCTAACAGCATTAGGTGACTTACTAGGAACGGCACTGTTAGCATTTGGTTTCTACATCGTCTGGGAAGTTGGTGACAAAGATAGTGACATAGGTGACTGAAGCCCTCTTAAGGGTGAGTTCACACTGACCAAGGTACGCTTACAGAAATGGATAAGGTGCGTTGAACGCCAGCAGTCAGCATTGGACAATCGTCAATTCAATTGGTTTTCTGGGTACAAAAAGTAGGCCTACAGAGGTGGTGGAAGCAGATTTTAAGATTTGTAAAATGCAGAGCAAAGATCTTTAAGCTTATATGCACCTTTAAAAAATAAATAAAGCAAATTATATAACATAAGCAGTATGCATTATGGAAATAGTAACAAGAAAAAAGGTCACCATATACCACAGTCAGATACCAGCAAATTTAAAGCTGTTCACGGATGGTTTATTTATAAACTGAAAAGAATTATTTTTCAAAATTTAGGCCCAGCATGAGATAACAGTGAATTTGCAGAAATGTTTAATGGCAGTTGTCACAAATGGTTTATGATAATTCAATTCAAGCACAGCCTATGCATATGCACCTTTGGAATGTCAGTTCCGGAAATGTTACAATGTTTTGAAAAAGATAGAATTTTTTTTTTATGTTGATGTTGTGAGACTGTATAAAAAGTGCCTATGTAAACAGTTACATTTGAAAAAGTGCAAATATTATGAACTCTTTGGAATCATCATGTGGTCTTTCTTTAATAATTATGATTATATTAATTTTGTATAATGAAAACATTATTTATATTGATAGTAGTATACAATGTTTCGTGTGAGTTCCCTGATCTGTAAACACTTTAATATTGGACATTTTCTGTTTTAATCTATGAAATAATTTTATTTTTGGCACCTACACCATTACTGTAGTTTTAAATTCAATTTTAAAAATACAATATAGTTAGTAACAACACAGATTTGTTCGATAAAATTAAGATGCAGTATATTTTTAATATACAGATTAAATGAACGCATGGAACATAATTATGAAATAAATATCAATATATGTCATTAATGATGTTTTGTTTTACATTAATATTTGTATACCATACAATAGACGTTGTGGTAGCTTCCGTAACAACGCCAACTTCCGAAATCAGCTTGGTCGCTTGCTTAGCAATTTGCAAAGGACGATGGTTTTAAAAGATTATATTTCGTTATCCAGGTTGAATTTTGTGTCCACTCTTAGATTTAACACACAATTGTTTCTCTCAGCTGGATTACGTCGTTACGTTACGTCACATGACCGATTGAAAAACTCGTTTCTCTCGGCTGAATTTCATCAAACGACCGATTGAAAACTCGTTTCTCTCAGTAAAATTGCGTCACACGACCGATTGAAAAACTCGTTTCTATCGGCCGAATTTCGTCAAACGACCGATTGAAAAATTAAGTAAAATTGCGTCACACGACCGTTGGAAAATTGTATACAATTTTATTATTACAAAATACTGGCGGTTGGTTCGTGAATGGGTGTGAATCATACTAATTGTGATTTAATTCTTAAATATTGTTTACTTACACAATGTGTTTATTGTCAACCTTTGTTGTGATATATAATGTTGCTTACATTGTATCAGGAGACAATACCAAATTACGAGTTTTTGTTGCGACTGTTTTTGTTCCCATGATAACAAAATCCGGAACAAAAATACGTTTCCGGTTTCCCTGTTGGAAAATGACATAATGATAATAAATTACTTGTTTGTTGGCTTATTTAATTGTATTTGCTTTTGTGTAATTAACATTTGATTTTGTGTAAAAGTTGATTGAACTTGGAAGTACTTGAATGGTTGTTTGTGTGCCGCTTAGCATGCAGTAAATGATCGTCTGTTTATGCATTATTATTATTACCGTATTGGATACTATTGTTATTACTTGTGTATTGTGTAGGCCTATTCAATCGTGTTTCCCTTGATATTTTATTACAGTTTGTATCATTACTACTACTATAGCGGCATGTATATAAGGTATATAGTGTTGCCCGAAAGCTATACTAACTTTTCTGGTTGTTTTACTTTATCGTTTTGATTTTAGCTTTTCGCTTTTTTTTGTATCTCCATTGACATTGTATTAGGAAATATCTTATATCTTTACTCACATTTTAAAAGTTGATTTAAATTGAATTACGAATAGGCGATAATTATCCATAATCCCCGGTCCGACGCGACACGAAATGATAATAATTGTATTGTGGATGATTGCCTTTTTTCACTGGTTAAAAACAATTTAAATCCATGACATTTGACAAAAACCACGACTACTTCGTTTTAACATCTTTCCTATAAATTGCCGGCCGTTTCACTCTGTCGTGTTATGTGTCACTTGTAGAACTTTAGGCCTATTGGGTGGGTGTGAATAATCAAGTGGAACGGCTGTCGGATACTGTAGAGAGGAAGTGACGTCGAATCTCTTTGTTTCCTCTACAAAATGTCACACCTGGATATTTACATAATCTGATATTCGAAGCAAGTTTTACGTCACGTCAGAGGTTGTGGTCAATCATGTGTTTTAAAATATCTGGCCTTTCGTTCATGCATCGTGGCCGTTGTTTTTCTCCAACTGGTTGGAAATTAAAAGATTTCTTTTGTCGTGACCCCGGCCGGATATTGCTTTCGTTTGCATCGTGGCAAATAAGGTCAGTTTAGTATAAGACCCATTTTAGGCCCTGTGTTTTAAAGCTGTTTCAAAAACGTAGCGCTTTTGATATTAAGAAATTCGACATCCGGGTTCGACATAGCATACCAGCGTTAGGACAATGCGACCATTTCAAACACCAAGGCCCTACCTGTTATAGTTATATATGTATAGTGGTGCCAAATTGCCTAATCGATCCGCGAATGTTAGTCTATGAGTATACATCCATGTAGTCGTGTAGAATTTCTTAGAAGAAACATTAAGGTGTCCCATGTGTGCAAACTTGCCGTGTGGACCAGCTAAGTTCATACTACAACGGCACATATCCAGGTGGATATCCACATATGAGCACTGTTTCTATAAGCCTGGTTAGCGACGTAACGCAACGTAAGTGATTTGACCAATCACAAGCGATGGATTACTCGAACAGTCGCTTGTCATTGGTCAACTCGCGTCTACGTCTTTGCGCTGCGTCCTAGTGGGAACCAACCAGGAGAAAGGTCCTCATTTTCGATGGCTATATAACCTCTCAAATGTGGAGATGACTCGCGTCGTGCTATCATTCTCTCCCCTTTTAACATGTTATCAATGCAATCGCTTCAAGTTGATAATATCTTTGTACTTGTAGCCTACATCAAGCAAGGGCCTATTGGGCGTTGGGGGTCAAAAAGCCACTAAAGTGTGTGCGTGGGCTACCCTTTGTGGGGCTATTGTACGAAATTGTAGGCCTACAGTATCAACATGAATTGCAGTAAATTTGATTTAAAAAAATATAAATACTCCCACGCATTTCCGATACAACATGGTTTTATTGTTGTGTATCCAAAGTGTCCATCCTTTGTAAAATAGTTAAGAAACAATCGAAAATGCTTGTCATGAACTGGCAACACCCTGCTAGTCTTAGTGCTGTATACCCGTTTATTTGATCAATCTCAGTCAGTGCACTATTTTTTTTATTGTTATAATTTTCACAAATATTTTAATGAGTAATAATGATATATCAATCGAGATCTCCGTATTAAAGGAAGAACGGTGGAAATATCTCCAAAGTTTCCGAATCGAATTTGCAATGTTGTCAGTCTTTGTGTTCATTTTAATGATCTCTTTACAATGATATACCGGTACTGTATATAAATTAGTCAGTGCACTACTTGTATTGTTATAATTTCCAGAGTATTTTAATGAGTGATATATGGTTTATTAATCTATCCGTATTAAAGCTAGATCGGCGATTGCAAGCAATATCTCCAAACTTTCCGAATCAAAATTGCAATTTTGTCAGTTCATTTTAATGATCTCTTTAAAATGATACTGTATATAAATTATAAATATTTAACAAGCAATTCTTCTGGCAGTCGTACGTGCCTCATTTTATGACATAACCCTCAGTTGTTAAATTTCATTTTCATTTGTATGAAATCCTCAAGGACGATCTTGAGAGGATCATATTTTGTTTACAATCTTCCGTAAAGGTATTAAATGATTACATTCCTTCAGTATTTGTGTGTATTAATTAACGTATTACCTAAATTCATTTAATCAGCGTCGTGATCTTGAATACTTGTGACGTAGTGGTTTTTGAACGTGGAAGTCCTGAAGTTCACCCGGATGTGGTTGCTAAACTTCCGGGAAAAGACTAGAAGAATTTCCTCAGTGTTTCAGCGTCTTAACGTATTTCAACGAATGAAACTTATTGTAAAACAGAATGTTCTGGGTTCATTACCCTCGCGAGTATTAATTTGGTTTCCATATATTTATTATTATAATCATTTTCATTGACAGTAGGCCTATTTTGTAGATTTGTAACTTCTAAACAGGTAGGCCTATGTTATTAAATATGTTTATTGTTTTGACAATTTACAAATATGTAATTTACGGCATTTTATATAAAAGAATCACAGCAAAAAAAATGTAAAAATTACATATATTTATTAAGGCCGATTTACACAGACGAGCGGTAACGGTAATACATTAACAAAATATAACCTATTCCTTTTGAACATTTACACAAAACGCGGAGCGGACTGGCGGTTTACGCTCAGGATAGATATAGATACTACGTAGGGAACTACTACGCGGTTTCTCGCTTACCGTTACCGCTCTCGTCTGTGTAAATTGGCCTTTAGTACAGTGGAGTCTATTGACTTTCTAGAGATGCCATGACAAATCCAGACGAATAAATGCATATTAAATAAAACCAGGACGCATACCATACGCCTACGGAATAAATAAACAAACCAGCTCAACCACAATTGTAAGAAAATATAGCTTTTTAATAAATGCAAACAAATACAAACAAGTACAAATAATTAATATACAAGGTCTTTTATTAAATACTGTATTATTCATGTAAGCTCAAGCTTAATTTGTTTTTCTTTTAGCTTTTAGCAAGCAATGGCATAATTAATTATTACTTATAGTACTGTAATGCCAAATGAAGTCTCCCTCTAGTAAGACCGAGTGGATGTGTTTCCACCTATATTTGCGTTTATCCATGCAATACAAAATTGGCCCTTATAATTATATTCCGTCCCTAAAATTCGTTCACACTTGGGACGGATTGCAATAAGGTATTAGGCTAGACTTATAGACTTAAGCTCAAGATTAAACCCTTGGCTACGATCGTCTTAGATTTGAGACCATTGCAATAAGAAGCCTAAGCCTGTCTTTATATTGCAATCCGTCCCTGGACGCAACGCAGAAAGTTCGGCGTAACGCCGCGTGTAGACCAATGACGATTAGGCCTACACATAATCCATCCTTGTGATTGGTCAAATTACTTGCGTTACGCTTACGTCATTACGTTCTATAAATGTCTTAATTGAAAGGATCGGAGACTGGTGTTAATGGCGCTGCACGCACCTACTAAATTCCTAGTTCTCTTTGAGAACATTTTTTTTAAACTTTCGATGAAAGCTTTTAAGCGTTTTTAAACGTACGCATTTAAAAACATGTTTTATCCTTCTATTATTTATACAAAAGCATGCAAAAATCCGATTAATTACCAAGTAGGCTACATATAAGATAGAAATATTAGCTAAAATTCACTAGGCCCATTCTCCAGTGAAACAATTAAGTTAAAAAGGCAGTTTTTTAAAATTTAAAAAAACAATACTTGTGAAGTTTATTTTCGCTATCTTACTTAATAATGCCACAACCGAAAATGATTAAAAACCCTGACAGTGTACTACTGTACTTTATGTACATATCACTATACACACCGTATTACACGTTGCCACCATGCGTGCGATATCACGCGTTGCGTGGGTGTGTACCCTTATCGTCTTTTATTTCCATTTATGTTCAAGTACTGTAAATGATTGTTTCCGATGACCAAGATAACAAAATGCAGGTGATATAAAGTCTCTATTTCTCCATGGTTGTTATTGTTAAGTTAAGTGCACACAGTTTCGTTGTGCCGGCCACGGGTTAACATGCGCCGTTCATTTTTTTTTTAAACCAAAAGTTCAGTTCGTCAGCATTCGACTATATCTTTGTATTTCACGTAGGCCATACTAAAATCAAATTACCACCAGGCCTATGTACCTCTGCAAGATCGTCCAAAAACAGAGTTGTCCGTTAGTTTATTCGTCACTGCTGTACATCATCAGTGATCATGGTAGGCCTTCAAAACGTACATATCTACGATTGCTATAGTCTGTCTGTGTGTTTAGCCCCACTGGATAATTGTATCTGCGATGTTCAATGCTATCGTCTGCCTCCGCCTCCCCATGGTATCGCGCGCAGTGATGGCATGACCTACAGTTCTTTAGCAGACTTCGCGTCTCATCTAATTCACTTTGAATTGTTTTAAGTTCATCTTTTGTTCGCTTATAGTCTTGCAGTAAAGTTCCAATGGTTTCTTCTAAGTATTGTAGTCTATTTGATTCGTTTGGTTCTATGTTTAACTTTTTAGATGAGTCTGTAAACGCACTACTCTCGCCGACCACACTAAGATCATTTTCAAACTCTTGAATGCCAAGAAATTGGTATTCTCCGTTGCTTATCCCATTCAACCATGCGTTGGATTGCCTAGATGGTATAGGTACAGAATTGCGTCTATAAAATGCAATGTTTTCTCTTCGGTATTGAGTTTGTCTTGGAGGCAAACCATTATTTGTTGGATGAACAACGTTGTTTTTACTGATACCTAAAAAGGAAATTAATATTTATTAATATTAATAATATTCTATTATACGAATCATTTAATTTATATGCCATCGTCATCATTATAATCATCCCTGTTCATCAATATTGATATAATCATTCAATGCTAAGTAATAGAATCGGTGTTTTCACCATTGTCACTAATCGTCAACATTAGTCACCAATAATTGCCACTGTCAACACATTATTACTCATCATGGCTATCAACATTTTCACCATTCGACAATATATCGTCATCCTCATCGGAATCACATTTATTTACAAAAACAACATTACCATCGCAGTTAGTTCCTATCAACATTTCTTAGGTCCAAAGCACCACATATATTCCTCCATTGTTAGTCCTCTTCAATTTTGTCATTCAATTTTTTTTTTCCTGTTTTTTGATGTATATCAAAAAGTAAGGCAATTTTACAAACCTTCAAAAAAGAGCTTGTTAAAATAACTGATTACGTCATCTGATCCTTCTTTTTCTGCCTCTTGTATGGCGTTTCTACCCTTTGAATTAAGCAACGTGACGTCAGTGCCGGCCTCGATGAGTGCCTTCACAACACCTAGATGGTTTCCTGTTGACGCTAAGTGTAACGCAGTATCTCCAAAATGCGTTTGTTCGTTGGGCTTACAGTTGTGACTTAAGAGAAGTCTGGAAGAAAACAATTTAACAATTCATTTAGTAAATCTAACGTAAAGAATCTTATATTTTGGTTCCCACTACAGACGCAACACAAGAACGTAACGCAACGTAAGTGATTCGACCAATCACAAGCGATTATTTAAACTGTTGCTTGTCATTGGTAAACTTGCTTGCGTTGCGTCTACGTCCTCGCGTTGCGTTTCTAGTGATGACCAAACGACCAAAAAAAGTTTCCCCTATTTGGTTTTGTTACTATATTAGGGCCTATATACCATATTGTAAATATAATTGTGTTGCAATTGTATTATCAATAGTATATTGTATTTGATCGTTTTTGTCTTAGTGTGTAGGCCTATATGCGATTCAACTTTGTTTCTTCATGTTCGGGTTAGGCCCAATTAAACCGTAATATACTCTAATTAAATATAGGCCCTTTTCATACAGTATATTAATCATCTTTCACTGAAATTGTTCGTGAGTAAAAGTGATTGTTTTTGTTTTGCAAACAATAAATAAAATAGACCTATACTCTGAAACTGAAATGTATGAAAGACCGGAACTGTTTTTATTTTTATTTTTGATTCATAACCATCTTCCACTATTGTTATACTGAAATTATTCGTGAATAAAAGTAATTGTAGTTTTTAAATTGTTTTTGTTATGCAAATAGAAACTTAAACACGTAATAGTGAATCAGAAATTATAAAAGAATTGTTTAATTCCAAGAGTGTATAGGGAGCACGTTTCCTGATCCGCCAGAGTGAGTCAGTCGGTGAATGTGTATGGATAAATCCATTCCATTATGGAAGCACTTAGAACGTGAACTTAACAACCGGGAACTTAAACATTTACAACAAATTAAAACCTACACATCCGGATTGGTGGTATGCCCGGTGGTATGTTGATTGAAACAGAGGATAACCGGTAGTAATCAAAAGATCCGTTTGTGGAATAATTAGCACTTGAAACCAAGATGAATAAACACAAAAAAATGGAGGCGTTGGCACATTTGCAACGATCACATCACCCACCCACCCACCCCTCTTCAATTAGAGTTTATTTCAGAATCATACTTCGGTAGTGTAAAAGGTCTACTAGAGGGGTAGTAATCTTACTAAGTTTTGGGTCATAATGACATTTGGTAGCTTTCCGTTAGCTTTCCGTTAACTATCAACAATATAGGAAGTATTTATATTACTAGGATCAATAGAAATCTTTGTTGAGGGATGGGTTGATCTCCCAATGGAAGTGACGTCATATAATTTTTCGCTTGAATGGGCAACGTGCTCAGTCAAATCCTCGGATCATTGTTACTGTTATGTATAGCAATTCATATTGACGTCATACGCCTTAAGTTTTGACATTTGAAATACAATAAGGTATAGGTTTGTTAGCTCGTTTTGCGTAGGGGTACAAATACTGTAAAATGAACCCCTCCCATTTATAAACATTTAATTCAATCATAGATAATATAATTTAACAATAGAATTGATGATTTGACAATATTTCATTCTTTGATATTGAACATAACATTTTGGATAGACTTTGGAATTTAAGGCGGTAAACTGAGTTTGTCTTTTCTAGTCCATTCATAGGCCTATTTATTACTGACTGACTGCTAACTGATTTAGGACCTATGTATGGTACGCTCGATCGGTGCACTGTTACGGTTATAAAAATACTATCAATGGAAAAATGATTAATTTTATCGTATTATGTATGCATTTATTTATACATAATACAACATAAAATATATATATAAAACGATTAATATTTTTGAAATTTGAAAACTAATCGTAAGACAAAAATAAAAACTCTGAAAAAAATTAAGAATACATTTTAAAATTTATATTAAAAGTAGGAGGTGTGGAAACTTGTAACATCATCTACTGGAAACTGCTGTACTGTATACCAAATTATACCATAAAACCTAAAAATAGAACAGTGTTTGCACTGTGATGTATAATGTAACGGTCCCTTGGATGTTAACTTAAACCGTACCAGGTACATTACGACGTACGAACGGCCGGTATATATCGGAAACTAGTGTTCCTCAAGGATTATAGTATAGGTCTACTTTAGATGTAAAAGATAACTGAACAAGCTGTTATATTATTTGCTTATTTAAATAATTTTTATTTTTTTTAACCATATTTAATGAGGGTGATCCACCCAGCTAATGCTGATCATTAGGGACCCTCAGAGGTTCACAAGACAAACATATACACAAGATGCTCTACATAAACAAAGTCTTATTACAAGTCTTTGGGAGTGGAGTTGTAAAATCCTAACATGTGACGGGACTTGAACCCAGGACCCTTGGAGTGGTAACCAAGCATCATAACCACAAAGCCACAACTCCACATCAATAATGATGTACATATATGATGTAAAGTAACCGCACTAACACATCCTATTTACTAATTACTTGCATTAATTTTCATTTCATGAGTGTTGATCATCGGAAGCCATTTTCACATGATGTTCCAAATACAAATACCGTATTTATTTGCATAAACGCCTCTCCAAATAAAAACACCCCCCCCCCCCAACATCATATTGAGAGTAAACGCCCCGCCACATGCACTATATACATAATATTGTATTACAATACATATTTACTTGTAGTAGAATTCATTGGATTTACATGATCTACAATTTACCCAGCATTATGTTGTATTTTTTTTTTTATATCTAGGGGATATTTATTTGATTTATGTTACCGTGCATATTACACACACGTGACAAAATAAAAGCCTCCCCCGAATAAACTCCTCCTCCCCCCCCCCTACAAACCCCGGGCGTTTATTCGAATAAATACGGTAAATATAACAAGGATGATGAATATGAGGAGAGACATCATGTGAATAGGCTAAATTTTACTACAAAGAAAGTTCTTTTACCTTACTAATTTCTCGTGGCCTGCGTGTGAAGCTGCGTGTAATGGCGTGGCCAACCATTTAGTTTTGATATCTACACGTGCGTGGTTAGCCAATAGACAACTGGCTATTACAAGATCCCCCTTCACACACGCACAGTATAAGGGAGACTCAAAAGTTCGACCGTCTTGTTGATTTACCAATTCCTTTGTTCCTTCGTACGTCAAAAATTGTTCAACATCTTGTATATTCCCTTTTTTCACTGCCGTAATAAATGAAGACATCACCGCACTTTCAAGCTAAGTTTGAAAATAAAATATCAATATATTAGTCTCACGTTTTGTATTGATAATTCTATTCCTAACGTTGATTGGCCCGTGGGAGTATTAGTCAGATGGCCAATCAGCGTTGCGGAGCGTGTAACTATAAACATTTATAAACATTAGTAGTACTTGGATTCAAGAGGAGTGGGTAGACTTGGATTCAAGAGGAGTGGGTAGACTAAGTTTATTATTCTAATTGGATTAATTGAGGTTTAATAGGCCTAGAAAATAAATAATAAGATGTGTTGGTGTGCTCAAAGTACCTAACATTTGTTAATTGCTCAGAATGTTTCGTTTTACCCTCCCACGTTTCGGGATAAGGCATTTGACACCCGTCAAATACACCGACGATGCAATTTCGTGGTCGCTTTAATTGGCGCATAAACAAATATAGGCCTAAGTCTAATACAAATAATAAATTTGCAATATCATAATTATTAACTAATCAATGTCATTGTTAAATATAGTAGCAATTCAACTTTAACACGATTGGAAACGTTTTTTTTACTCTAATTAAATATAAAGCACAGTAGAACTCTTGTGGCACCCCTATATATTCAGGGGATTGTACCCCTATGTATGGGGATTATACCCCTATATATTCAGGGGATTGTACCCCTATGTAGTATGGGCGAAATTTCTCGTGAAGCCAATACTTATTTAGAGGACACTCCTATTTACTGGAAGACTTAGTTGGGTAAACTGTGTTGTAGGCCTACGAAATTAAGGACGCAATGAACAAACAGGCCTATCGGAAAAAGCGGTAAAAAAAATTGGGATATTTTTGGTGCTCTGAAAGGTTACCAAAAGGTGAATTAAAAAGACAAATAATACTATTAACTTACACGGTTAAACAGTTTGTTTGTTGTTTATGCTACATAAACAGATAATAAACACAAAGCTAAGGGGATATTGACATCAAAGATGGCGCTATTTTATTAGAATTTCTAAATGAACTTTGAGAGTAAAAGGAACTGTGATTCACAAGGATTGAAATCCTTGTAAAATTTAACTAATTCTACGTACGGTATTATAAAAACGGGAAACTACTTTTGCTGAAACTGTTATAAATATGACCCCGTGACTCACAGATAAGGATGTAAGTTAGTTAATATGCTTTTGGTTGCCTGTTTTTTAAATATAGACACAGTAATGACAATTTGTTAAATAAATTTATAGAGGAGACTTGTACTTGATATAATATTTTATGTAATTAATATTGTTAAAAATACAAAAATATAATAAAATATCATAGATAATAAAATATTGATTAATTTTAAGAGATAATATAATAGAGGGCTGGCGAAAAATAGTAGTCGTAGAAAGATATACAAATATTATGGACACGCGCGCGCTTATACGTACAAAGAATGCGTAAAAACAGAAAGTGTGAAATTCGAAACAACTTTCTAGGTAATTATGATAAAAAATATATTTGTAAACATTGACCCAAATTAATATTTTAATACTATTGACTTTATTGAGAATCTTGTCATGAAGTCAATAGGCCTACTTTAATAATCGAATAGGCGCGCCTACGTTAACAAGACCGCATTTAGTATTACAAAATATATAGAATTTAATTAAGATAAATGCGTTGAACTCATGACCAACAAATATACACGTATTGATAATTTAGAACATAAATAATGGTAAAAATAAAGTGGTCAAAACATCCTATATTAAATTATTGTTCTGGCACAAAAACGAATATTAAATTGAGACACGGTCGATTTTTATGGATAGAGTGAAATTTCAGTCTTTAATGGGACGGCGTACGTTTTGAATTGTTGACTATAAATATAAAGAATATCCTTACCATATTGTAGGTCTGATGTTGTTGTTTCGATGAAGCTAGATGCAGAACTATCCGAATGTACAAGTATATATTGTGCCTATGAATAGGCCTATATAACATAAATAGACGGTAGGCTACAATTTTCTGTCCAGTACAGTTTCGTAAAAATCCAGCTATGACCTATATGACATAACGTCTGGGTATTTAAACTTCAGGTCATGAAGGACTTCCCTTATGTTACGTGCAGTCCGGTCAGTTAAAAAAAAAATTACCCGGAATTTTATGTTTTTACATTTGTATTGGTCACGTGGTTGTTTCATTACGCGGATTACCGGTTCGGTCAAACGGACATTTTTATCATCAAATATGGTTTTTATTTTTTATAATGAATCGGAAAAAGTAACAATTTAAAGTCGCGGATAAAACTGTACATGTCGCATAATCAACATTGTACCGAACTCTCATAGATTTTAGTTTCCAGGAAGTAGGCCTACATAAGCTGATTTCTCATTTTCATGATTTAATATTAAATGTAATAATAAATATGACAACGATGATTATTCTAACAACATAAACAAGGAATGCTAACTTAATTATGACGTAAGCAATGAGAATTTAACTCACCCTAAGTTGTAGTGCTTTTGTCATCGCCAAGTGCAACCTGGGACTATTCTTCTGTAATGAATGACGTCATATTGGGATTGTTTGCTAGGCAACCGATTTATTATTCCTCCGTAGGCTAAACATATTTCAATATTCGTCCTTGATGATTGTATATGAATTATAATATCTCTATGAAGTATAGTGACTGTGTTGCTATACGAAGCTCAAATTGTGTCGTCTTCCTCGCACCGCTGTTGAGAAAAACTATTTGCTAGATAATGACGAAGGAATACCGTTTGGGGGATTTCCCCTTTCCGCGTGACTGATAATAAGTCTGTGTTCCATGAGGAATAAAAATACGTCCTGCTACGGTGATTTTCTATTACTTAACATATTCCTGTTTTTGTATTTGAACCGTCTTTAAACCCCAGAATAATACCTAAATATTAATAGATAATTATTCCCTCAACGTAAATATACACCTCGATTTATCTCCATAAAATATACCGTAATGAGTTAGACTTATTAGTGGGGGTGTGAATATCAAAGTACATTTCGACTAAGTATGGGGCGCCTGTCGAGATATTTTTATTTAAAATTTAAGGCCCGACTGATTCCCTTATTTTTGTTGTTATCAATTATAAATATATAAAAAAAAGAATGGGATATATATGTTAAATGTAAATGTAATTATTCGTCCTCAAGCTTAACTGAGAATATTCGGATTAGGACCTCTGCAGGCTAAAGATAAATATGAGGACAATTTTGATAAATTAAATGAAAACTGCAGGAAGTATAATCTCAACTGGTATAAAGCAGATGAACAATGTTTTGGTCGTTCGATTTGCACCATAGCAACATGGGGAGTTTTGGGGTTTTATTGCCACAGAGTGTTTCCGCATCGGTATGCGGCAACAATCGCGCCAGATTATCAAACAGCGTTCTTGTATTCAAAGTGCTCGTACTTTAAATATTTTTCTCTTTTGATGTAGTATCTGAAGTTTGTTAATACAGAATTTCGCCATAATCCCGCACGGACGGACGTTTTGAAATATTGTATAATAATATCCGAGGAGAAACTGGAAGCAGATAACTACCGGTTTACGTACCTCCGGCGGCCATTGTAACGTTCAGTAAATTCATTTTCTTTAAATGCTCAAATGTTTCTTTTGTATGTTATAATGGAGAAATAATCTTCATGGTATTATCATTGTATAATTTATGAATATGTATATTTAATAGGCTAAAGCTATGTCGACATTATTAAACAAGTTTGACAAAAAATTAAGTGTGATGTCCAAATATGGTAGTGATATGCTTAAATATGGTAGTGATATGACATCATCATGTTCATATACATTGTTTTGTCACATTAAGTTTGATCAAGGAAGAGTTAAATTACTCTTCCCTGGTTTGATAGTGAAGACAAAACTTGATGGTAATTAGGCCCTACGTCGGTACAGTTTTATGATAATTAAATTTACCGATATACAAATTGTACAAATCAAAATAAACGAATATTAATTATAATTTAAGTAAACACGGATTGGAAAGTATTTTCAACTTTTTTATGGGGACAAAAATAAACATACTTTACGCGTAATTTGCTTTACTATAATTTTGTTAATGAAGAGAGGTCATAAATAAATAGTTTTTATATAAAAACAACTGATAATTAACTATTGTGGTTTTACTGTGTATTTGGATATATTTCTTTTATTGTCTTTTTGGGAACTACCGTATCTATATCCTGTACAAAAAATTGTCATAGATCGAACATTTCGCAGTCAGAGTCACAATCACAATTGTGACATTACAAATTAATCATATCCTGTTATAATGACAATGTGTTTTACTTTTTATCATTATAAATTAATACCAGATTTGTGAACGCCGCTGTAAACTGTAAAATCCCGTTGTGTGCTTGTTGTTGTTTAGATTGAAGTTAGTCAACCATATAATAAATTAATTTGCATAATTGGACAGCCGAATCTGTAAATTCCCCCCCCCCCCCATCTCGTTCATTTCTCTGAAAATGTAATGCTTTTTAGCAACGCACACCTTATATTGTACTAAACCTTGACACAGTTAATGTTTAATCCGAATTACGTTGCTGGCGGATCTCGTATTAGACTAAAGCTCTGTCTACACTATCAGACTAGTTTGACCAAAAAACGGTGATACTGTATGTCCAAATATGGTAGTGATGTAACTGCATCATGTCCATATTTGGGTACATCACATTTTTTGTCAAATAAAGTTTGATAGTGTAAACAGAGCTTTAGATGAAGTGGAGATATTCAACTTGTTTTTACCACTGTGTGTTGTATCAGTAATTATACAATAACAATAACAAAATGGTGACTCAATTAATTTGCATACTTTTTATTGATCTAATAAATGTTATTCTATTTTAATATCAAATAATTATACTTGTTTCTTTACCTAAAAACACATGAATTAAATTACTGATATAATAAGAAAAAATATATTGTAATGAAATCTACACTATTTTGGTTCCATAAAATGTAAAACTGTCCCTAATATGGGAATAACAACAAAATATGTAATCTCTCTTGTATAGAAGATCAAGCATTCTTGGAATTGTAAGATGGAATGATTCCTGGAAAAATCATGAAATATTTCCTGGAACACAAGAGTGGGAATTATTCCTGTTTTTTGCCTGGAATAAATACATGTTCTGTAATTTCCTCTTCAATAAAATGCATTCATAATTTTCCTTTCCTTACGGCCATTGACACTCCTTTTTCAGATTTTATTAAGATGTTTCTAAAAACATAAAAGAAAACTATGTAATGTTTTACATTGGCTCTCCAAGTAACAAATACGCAAGTGTTATATTCCTCACAGCAGAAGAACTATTTACCCTTTATCATATTCTAGACAGACGACAGGAACTTTACTGCCATCTGTCGACAGTAAAGTAGCTTGTTGTGCTAATGCTGTCACCAGTCCAGCAGATTCAAGTAATGCTTCCCCTTTTACTGTATGAAAAAAAGAATGATTAAAATGCGTATATACTATAGGGCCTATATAGTATATCCTATCCATGCAAAATGCTTATTTGTATTTTAAAAGGACAATTAAATATAAGCATCCTTACCTCCCAGACACAACCCCTGTTGATCGGTACAAATAACTCCTGATACTCCCGGAGCAGCCATTCTGAAAACATTATAAAACCCTATTAGCTGGGCCTAACAACCTGGATTTATACCTAAAGGGCTGGCGGGGTTCGCTCGATCTCGCACCGTTAGGTGGATCGTCAAGAGGAAGTAATTAAGAGCCTAGGTTAAATGCAATTAAAATAAGGATAAAAACAAATTATTTGGTATAAATTTCATCTCACGACAAATTTAATATTTCGAAGTATACTTAAATATGATTTACGTTTTTTCCAACTGTGTATCCAATTCGTTTTCCATTATTGTAATATATTTCCGATCAAAACACACCGACAATTGTTTTCGTGTTTTTCCTGCGTGTGGTGTCACATGACTCTGGTATTTAAAGTTTGCCAGAATGTCTAGATTAAAGTATTTTTAACTTAAATAAATAAATCTTATACTAAAGACTTACTATAGCATAAGAATATAATTTTGAAACGTCATATACTGACTGTACATTCAAGTGATAAAGTGGAAATAATAAAAATAAATATATGTTTAGAATAAATAAATGATGTTACCAAATGTGTTAAATAAAATGGGTAAAATGGAAAGGGAATCTGGAAACACACCATTGGAAGAACGGGAAAAACAAAAGTATACCCTTTTGTCAGCTCAAGTATATTCATTTTTGTACAATTTGTAGGTAAATAAAAGTAACTATAATACTATTCCAAGGTGGAACATAGTACGATATACTATATGATGTTAACAAACATTTATACGTTATAGAAATTATGTTTTTTAGATAATAATAAAATAGCCTACCTACCTAGGCTAGCTAGGCCTCTACTATAGCTAGAGAGAGTGTGTAGGTAGGCTAGTCTATGCACCTGTCACCTGTGTAGTTAGGCTACAGGCAGTGCCTACAGAGCACAATGACAGTGTGTGACTGGACTTATTATCTTGTTTGACTTATGACAATAGGCGGATCACATGCGTTTATATTGCTCATTTATTTTTAACTAAACTTTATCACTTCCCTTATTTTCAGACGTCTTGAAGATGCAGGCAGAATCTGACAACCAGAATGCAATTGAAGATGTGTCGGAAAGAAGTCTGTGTGAGGAGACATCAGTTTCTGATGCTGTAACAAAAGCTTCTTTGGAAGCAAAGAGTAAAGAAAGTGTGTGTCAAGATATGGGGTTATTACATGATCTTAGCTCTCCAGAAAGCAAAGACAAAGTATGTGGGTCATTACCAGAAGTTGCCAGTTCTACAACTGAAGTTTCTGAAAGTTTGCATGAAAACTTGTTACCAGTGAAATGTGAAGAAGCAAAGAGTGCTGCATCAGAAACAGTAGAGAGGACAAGAGAAGGAAGTGATTACAATGGTTCCTCGGCTGATGTTACTCCAGCAGAAGAAGTTTCTGAAAATCCTGACAATAAACTATCAATTGTTGTTGCTTTACCAGCGGAATGTGATGGAGCAAGGAGTACAGAAATTGTAGAGAATGCAAAGCAAGAAAGTGAGGACAATAGTTTTTCAGCTAACGTTACAACTCCAGCAGAAGAAGTTGATAAAAATTGGGAGAATAAACTACCAACAGAATGTGAAAATACAAAGAGTGTAGAAGGTGTTTGTCAAGAGAAGATGCTATGTAGTTCTAACTCAGTAAAAAATTTAGGAAAGAAGACAAGTTCAAGAAATGGTGGTGATCTTTCAATAGCTGCAGTTAGGCCTAAGATTTTATTACGTAGGTTGCCAGAAAATGTAGAAAAGACAACTAAAGTCAATGATGGTAAGTTCACATGTGAATTACAAACCCAACCAGCCAGGAATGCACTTGTCAATTGTATGACCCACCATACGACCCCCGGGAGAGATGCGTCATTTGTCCGATGTGCATCATTTGACGAAAAATATGACTTATCTTTAAGTGGCCATGACACACCCATTTTGACGCACTGTGACCATGTTGGTATGATGATATGGTGGGTGGTAAAGTGACTGACATTGACACACCATTGTTCACTGATGTGACGTACCATCTAGGTTTTTTGATGCAACCCTATTATTTGTAAATGATGTATACATGACGAACCCCTCTCCCAAAGGGTCATATAGTGGGTCATACAATTGAAAATAGCATTGTGCCACCTCAATTGCATGACTAAAAAGTCTTTCACACCTGTTCCGATCTGGCGCTGGTAAAGAAAGTCATGTGTGAAAGACCGTTTAACTTTTTTTATTCATCTACGCAGATGTAATTGTATATTGCTTTTTTGTTGTTGCAGAAAGTCAACATTTACGTAAAATAGAAAATGGTGAAATAGGTAAAGACAGCTCTAATGCATCTGAACAGAAATCAATATTAGCAGAACAAAGTGATTCCAAGGCAGCATCAATTGTCAAGAAGAGAAGAGGCAGAAGAGGTGGCAAGAAAGTTCAGAATCCTCCAGGTAAGATGATGATGATTGGCATTGGCTTTTAGTGATGTCGATTTTCTTCATGATATGGTACTCAATTATAATATTTTAACACTTTATGACATTTTTCAAACTATTTTATCAAAATATATCATGGTTGAATACCAAGGAATATCTTTTCCAGCTACACTATTAAACTTTATGTGACAAAAAATGTGATCTGCCCATATATGGACATGATGTCATATCACTACCATATTTAAGCATACCACTACCATATTTGAGCACATCACACTTTTTGTTTGTCAAATAATAATGAGTGCACTTTGTACACATGCTTATGATTTAAAAACTACACTTTAGTTATGGAACTTCATTTCTACTTTCAGTTTTAGGTTATCATATAGGTTACTGCTATGTATGTCACTATGCGTTGTATTCTACAAGAGCGGCCATTAACCATTTCAAAGGAAACCAACATCAAGATAGAATGCAGATGATAGAGGCCATGACAAAGAATAGAAATGGTAAGTGACCTCTGTGATATATAAGGGGATCTTACCTACTGAGCTGACTTGATAGTGGTGCGACATGGGCAGGAATTTTAAAAGCTCACAAAATTTATTGTTTTACATCTAAATGTAATAGGCCTATACTCATTATACAAACTTTGAATGACAATTTATTCCCTCTTTTCTTTCAAAATAATCATGTTCATCTCAGCAACAGAAAGACAGACGTCAACCAGGACAACAGATGCAAATAGGAAATTCTTTTGCCAAGTGTGCGAAAAATATGTTAACTCTGCCCAGCAATTAAGTAAGGTAATTAACTGTGTTATTAAATGTATGAATACTGCCTTCAGACGTTGACCTCATATCATTTCTTTAATGCTTGTATGTTATTATCTTTTATGTCAGAGTATGTAAATTAATTTTACTTGAAACTTGATTAAAATATAGTCTACCACTGTTAACTTTCCTGAAACCGAACTTAATTAAAAATTACAACTTCATATGTTTGTTTTTTTTTACAGCATACAGAAAGTAACAGGCATAAGAAGAAAGTGCAGAACAGAGAAGAAGGGAATGGTTCAAATGATGCATCTGAAAATGGCAACCAATCACAGAATGCAAATTTGAATGGTGATCAGGTAACCGGTCAAATGGTTCAAAGCAGTAATGCAAAAGATGCGCACAGTAAAGATAGCCAGGTAACCTGTACAACTTTTAATAACAATTCAAAAGATGCAAATGTTGATTCAAAAGATGCACATGTTGATTCAAAAGATGCACATGTTGATTCAAAAGATGCACATGTTGATTCAAAAGATGCACATGTTGATTCAAAAGATGCACATGTTGATTCAAAAGATGCACATGTTGATTCAAAAGATGCACATGTTGATCGTAACCAAGTAACCAGTGCATCTGTGCATAACAGTTCAGAAGATACAAGAAGCAATAATAAACAATTAAATAATGCAAGCAACCAATCAAAAGATACACATGTGGATTTGAAGAAGGAAAAACCTATAGTACTCTTAAAACGCAAATTACCAGACAGTAAAAGAGATACAAGTAAAGATGAACAAATTGAAAATAGACACAAACAAACTAATCCAAAAACTTTACCATCACCCTCTGAAATGGATTTCCATAGATACGACGAGTGGTTGCATTGTCAATGGCCAATGGTTCCTCAAGGAAGGGGTAGGGCATTAAACCTGCACAGAAGAGGGGGTAGAGACGGAACATGGCAAAGCAATATAGAAAATCACCATCCTAGTTTTAACAGTAACATGCACTACTATCATGCAGCTCCTTTAAGAGGACGTGGTAGGGGAATTGGACGACAACCGGTTTATAGTCATCTTAGAGAGGAAATCCATTTACGACCTCAATCTTCTTCAAACTATGCCTATTCTGAATTTGGACATAGTCATGGTTATAACATGCTGTGATTTATCAAACTGGTCACTTCACAATCATTGTATTTAATATAGAGTGGTCAAAATCTTCACTGAATTACTTTGTAGTGGTCAATCCGCTCATCTGTCAATCAAATAACATTGAAGACGGTGTTTTGTAGGAAATGATCAACACATACATGGTTTTTTAAAGTGTTGACGCGACCAGAGTTTGCTAGGCAATTTGAAAGTATTTGCGCTTATCACATTCTTTCAGGTCATAGGTATCCAATTAGCTAATTTTCCTTATTTATTTTCTAATTTTTCATAATCATAACTATAAAAATATATTTTGAAATTAATTAATTTAAAGCTGGTAAAACGACAATACATTAATGATTGTACTGTATTTGTTTTTATTTTTCTTATTAAGAGTTTATGAATTTATTGTCATTAAAGGTTGAGATAAACATTTTGAAATAAATTATCTAAAATACCACCACATAAATATTTGTGATGTATGATTTTTTTATGTATGATGTAGGTATTAGTTTTTAGCAAACACAAAAATATTTTAAGCACAAATTCAAGAGAGTATTCAAGCGAATATGATATTGTTTTTTGGGTCGATGTGTAGCACCATTACACGTCAATTCAATACATACATACTTTCTATTTTATGTTTGTTATTATAACAATTTCAAAATAATTTTTTACATAAAGAAACTTTAATATTACATATCACACATTGGGTATGGTTGTCACAAAAAAGTTGTAAAAAAAAAAGTATTAAACTGGGTACAAAATAATAGTACCCAGCAATCATATCAGTTTGTTAAAATAAATATATTAAAAACTATATTGCACTAATTTTGATATTCATGAAATTAGTTTAATAAAATGGATTTATTTTATGAAATATTTAAAGTTAAAGTTGATTTGAAAATACTTTTAAATTATCCATTTAGGACCATGTCTATAAGGTTCAATCTATATTGTTAGTGATGACTTTGGCCTAGCCTGTGACCTTGGGGGCTTAGACCTGGCAGAAGTGTACGGCCGGTTATTTATGCTTATTTTCTTGTCAGCTTTACTCTCTGTTGTAGGTTGTCGCTGTCTACTAGTCTTGGGCCTTTCTAACCAGCGTAGATTGCGTTCATGTATAATCAAAGAGGAGGATCGTTCTGGTGATGGTGGCGTCGATGGTATTGTGATAGTCTGGAAAGAACTTGAACCTGAAAAGTGATAATAATTTCAAGAATAACATTTTTTTCAGTTTGGTCAAAACATAGACTATTATCTAAACTAATTTTCACCTTTACTCCCAATACTTTGTCTACAGTAATGGTCAAGATGATTTGGACATGTGCAGAGGCTCGGTACAAGTATTCTGAAGATTACCCAAGAGCAAGAGGAGGACAGAAAGATTAAAATGGGGATTATTGGAATAGAGTGGAGAGAGAGATGTTTCCTTTTGGTGAGTATCAAAGCTTAACAATATTTGTAACTTACTGAGTGAGGACAGTGCTAAACTCTGCTCATTCTTAGTCTGCTTTGGTTGGCCACTCTTTGTCTCTGTGAGATTCTCTAATATGCCATCAAGCAACGTCTCAAATGAGGTCAAATCATGAGCTGCGAATCTACCTTGCCAGGCTACATGACCTATGAAATAAATTCATAAAATTGTGTATTAGCAACATTCAGAAGCGTCTGAAAACAGCTCTGAAGTAACAGTTGGTTTATGGAGAGTCCTAGATAATGCCTGTGAAGACTACATAACTACCTCAGATGTAAATTTCTGTCTACACTATCAAACTTTGTGACATCATATCACTACCCTATTTATATTTGGGCATATCACACATTTTTTGTCAAACTAGTTTAATTGTTCTATTATTTATGTTTTGTTTTATACTATAAATATTGTTCAGGTAGTGTCCATACCATCAGGATGTAATATAACTAGTGTTGGAACTCCTATCACTCCAAATAACTCTGGAACTGAAATCTTGTCATTGTGTGAACTGCGTGTCATGTCTAGACTGACTGTACTGTGACGACGACCTTTACCACTTGAGGCTGTGTGAAACAGAACAAATATTTTTTAATCTCTACAACCAAAAACCATAAACCAATAAAGTAGAATGAAAATTGTATGTCCGATGATCCACACACACTGAGAATTCACTCCATATGTTAGACAAGTTTTCGAGAAAGTTTTATGAGGCACACAAGCCGCGGCTTCATGTATCTCTACTTCAAGGTAATCAAGTTAGGTAGATCTAAATTACTATCACCTGTATAATTATGTAAATATATAATTTACATTATATAGATAAGACATTTATATTGAAACAAAACTGTTAAAACGATTACAAACCTAGTAAGATCTTGGAAACCGAAGATGTTTGTCGTCTTGGGTTTAACCCCGCATGTTTTGTATGACAGCAGCAGCAGTGTCGTATTGTTTTATCGTCCCGCCAATTATTACCCACAATGACTTGCATCAAAGAATGACGGTGAATACCTGTGGACTCGTTGCTTGCACAACAACAAGCTATACATGACACCTAAAGAGAAGATATAAAAATACCATTGAATTTTTTTTTATTAGGTCTAAATTGAAGTCTAATTGAAGCTCTAACAAGCAAACAGCAGTAAGTAATTCACACTCCTGGTTTTAACTAAGCTAATTAATATTTTTTTTGTTTTTTGTGTGCACTTAAAATAAATCTGTTCGGTTACACATGTCACTTTTTAATCAACTTTATAATTTTTTTTTTTCAGTTTATTGGCCAATAAAATGTTTTACCATTGAAGCTTTCTTCTTTGCATATGCCACGAAAAATGTCAAAATCTTTGAGCTAGCCAGGCACCTGTAACGAGTAAGTAAAGGTAAGGTAAAATAATCTTGCAGACAAATATTTAGATACTGTAATATGGATGGATAATTGCTTAAAACAGTCATCATTGCACTGTACTGATTATTAATATATGCAATGTCAATGGCTTCTTTTGATATAATACACACTGTTTATTGCAGTTTATACATTTACAGTCATTATTGCTATAATAATAATAATGTTACTGCAGTAAACACACTGCAAGTGCCATAGAATAATGTGACTTGATCCCTTTCTAACAAACAATTGTTACCATTTTGTCCAGAAAAGGATGACGGTTGGATTCCTATTGGTTATTTTAGTTGGAATCAATAAATGCCATGAGCCATCAAATACGTCAACCACGCTAACAGATGCTGGCGGGATCTTGCGCCTTTTGAAGCCTTGATGCAACGCAGTGATGTTGTTGAAATTATTCGGGCTGATTTCTCTCATAAGACTGTCAATATATGCACAGCTACCAACTCTTGGAAACCTTGGAAAGACATTTAGAATAAGTAAGAATTATTTATTATTTTTATTTTATAAAGATGATTATAATATCTTTTGAATTAACTATGGTGTGTCTTTCTTTAAAATTCTGTAGACTAACACAGTAGAATAATTATTTTATAACACAAGTTACTAGTTACAAAAACTACTAAAACCCAGTGAAATTCTAAAAGTTGTATTTAAATAATTATTCTATTTATACCTTGTTTCCTTTGAATGAATAGAGTGAAAACAATAACTAGAAAAGGGTTTGAAAGGAGATGTGTTGACAATGATGACATCAGAGGGTTCACTGTCTCCTACAGCATGATTCGTTGTTGCTACCACAGTAATCTTGTTGTTTGGATGGTAAGCACTCAACTATAAACAAGATTATTATGAAATGTATATAAATGTGCAGGCATAGAAAAACTCTAAAAATTAATAAACTTGAAATTATTATGAATTTATAAATGTGAAGATGATGAAATCTGTGAGAATGAGAAAAGGCCACTCCAACCGGAATCTTCTGTTTTTAAAACAAGGCATATATACAAATAACAATAAAAGAAATGTTTTCACATCACTAGGTTTTACCGTCATTTCTGTTTCCTTGATTTGATGTTGATAACAATATCAATTCAAAGTATTTAATTTCAAATATCTTCTTTCTAGGATCAATAGTACTAAATTGACTGATAATGAAGCTGTAAATGTTCTAGTTACCTTAAGCACCATTTCATTAACATGTTCATGGACTTGGAAGCCATTTTGTTTGCCATTCACATAGACTTTGTATCCAGTGACAACTGCATCACCATCATCTCTCACCTGTTCCCAAGTAAGCATTACTTCTACTGCTCCTGTCACAGTACAACAATAAATATGTAAAGTAAGTTTATTATGTTTTGTTTTTTAACTTTAAAAGTTTTAAAAATTGAATTCAATTAAAACATAAATCCCTACATACCTGTGAAAGCATGTAAAGCCTCTAAGCACTGTTTTAAATAACCTTCGACCTCTCCCAAGGAACCCAAGACATCTGAAAGCTGTGGATAAAGTTGTATGTGTTAGTATGCTTTGATTGAATATTAAAACTATTCATTTTTAATGTCTTAGTTTCGGAAAGTAAGTTAGAGAAAGTCTTTGATTGTAATTGGTCTAACCTGAAGGTCAGTCTGTGTGCTCGCTGCTGCATGACGTAGACCCTGACTGCTATGAAACACAATTAGCTGCTGTAATAATCTGTCAAATAATGATATCACAAAGGTAATATTTTGTTCTTGATTTATAGGTACCATTTCAATTGTTTTTTAATAGTCTAGCCTTTAATATAAACATTCAAACTTACTTGTCCCGCTTGTTAATGAGTTCACATGCATCTTTTTCCAATGTCTGTCGTTCTGACACCCCACGAACCACGTAGCAGACTATAGGTTTCGAGGGTTTCTTAGCTACTTTAGTTGCAATGGACCTTGTGCGTACTGGTCTCTCAAGACTTTCTAGATGGACTTCAAGAGATACCTTGTATGTTGATGTTATCAATAGATCATAGAACTCGGCAGTGAATGTTTCTGGGTCGATGACTGGTGACATGATGGTGGCAGCACGTCTTTGCACTTTGTTCTGGCACGCTGATTCATCAACTAAGACAGCCTAGAAAAGAAAGCACATTGTAAAATTTAAAAATTATATTGCTGTTTGATATTTCAACGTAACAAAATTTATTACAAGTACACACAATCTAAAACTCCAGTTTCTGTAGCAAGCTGTTACCATGCTTAAAGTTATTCTCCAGTCGAAAGAGCTGGCATCTTACCCTATAATGTGCCACTTTAGCTCCCCCAGTTAGTGTTGGTTCAGTCCATTGTATCTTGATGGATGCAGCCTTGGTTGTTGGTACTCGGTTGATGGTTGGTGGAAGAGCACCAGGCCATTCGATCTCTACTTTTTCCGAAATCTCACTGTTTAAGTACCTCACATTACACAAAGCCTATATTATAAAAAGAAGCCATATAAATTGTAACTGTTCCATTGTTCTTGGAGATAACATTTCTTCCTATTTTTGTTCCTTTTGTTTCTCTCTGAACAAACACTGCAAGTAATAATTTTTACCTGTATTGAAAATGAATATTTTCTACACATTCTTCCTTGTGTAAACACAAACATTGTTTCTTGTGGAAGAAGATTCTTAAGGTCACTTCCATTGACCTTTAACCTATAACTTGTGAGTAAGGTATCGCCAAAAACCTTTGGCTTATCCCATTTTAAAGTACACTGATGAAAATCACAACTTCTAAAATAGGAAAAAAATTGAGAAATTTAAAATGTTTATTTTGTTTACACCATACAGATTATTATATATAAATATGAAGGAAATCTATTGCATGTGAAAGAAGATCAAGAAGGAAGTTTCTTGTTGACTTTTATGATGAGGTGAGTAGGTAGCAAGATGAAAAAAGTACACTTACTGAATGCTGAGTGTTGGTGTCTGTATTGGAGCGGCAGTATGTATGCTAATTTGTTTTGACCTGTTGATGACCTGGTCATTAGAATCTAGCATGAAAATGGTGACAAAGTGGGCTGCACCAGAAGAACAGTTTCTGATGGTGTACTGACTGGCAATTGGCTTCAGCAGCGCTTCAATTTCCTAAAGTAGAAAAGGTAATGTAGTTAACATACTTCAAGTAATTATCTAGAAATTGTACTTTAAAATAAACTAATTACTTCTCTTCTTCTTACTCCTTCTAACCATAAGATTATTACAGAATATTACCTTTGGTTTTAGAACACTGCTCCACTGAATTTTGACTCTTTTAATATTTTCATCACCTGAAATTTAAAGTGTATCATTTATGTACAATCTTGTGATTTCGAATAAGTTATTTTTGTATTTTTACTGTGTTTGGTATAAATGTTTGTTAGAATTTATAACACTTACCTTCAAATGAAGGCCGACTCCATCTTATAGAGATTGTGGAATCCGTAACTTTGGAAACATTAATGAACACATCCTCTGGGATTGATGTAGAGTTTGAATGAGTTGGACTTGCTGTATTCTTACTGTCAGTATTTGTACATTCAGGAATATTACCTGGAGATCTCAGTTGTAATTCTTCTGATAAAAGGGAGTCTTGGTAGGAGCTGGGATCTGCTGTCAATGCCGCAAGACTCACATGGTATGTTCTAACAAGCAAAGATTTTATTATATTTCGCACAATTAATTTAGAAATAGGCCCATAGTATTGTGTGAATTTTAATCACCTTTACTGTATGTCCTTTTTAGCAATCGCATAGTGTACGGAAATCACTAATTTCACTAATATAAATTTACCTGTTTGGTCTGCATGGTAGAACTGCCCTATGATGGCTAACACTTAGGTCATTACCAATAGGCTTATCATTCATGTATACTTTGTAGCCCCGAATCCCAACTCCACCAAACAGTCTTGGAGTTCCCCATTCTAGGATGAACTCATATGGAGTTATGCTAGAACATCCAATGATTGGTGGATCTGGTGATCCAGGAATAATCCATTCGATACTAGGGGTGTTCAGATCTTGCCACATATCTTCTTCTTTCAGTATGTTGACCGTCACATCATACACACATCTAAAAGAAAATGATTGTCGAAAATCAATGTCCATGTACTCTCATTTAATATAGCGCATTTATACCAAAGTCTCAGTGCGGTTTTAAATTCATTATAATGGATTCTCACTTGATACTTAAAGCTTTGTCTACTCTATCAAACTAGGTTGACAAAAAAAATGTGATGTGCCCCAATATGGTAGTGGTATGACATCATCATGTCCATATATGGGCACATCACATTTTTAGTCGCGTGCAAACACGACTCTATAGCTCACTATGTTGGTTGGTTGGTTGGTCGGTAAACACTAACTCAAATTTGCACCCACGATTTTATATGGCCTTGTTTAACATAAAGTTTGATAGTGTAGACCAAGCTTTACTGACCTTTGGTAATGTACTGGAATATTGTAAGACAATACATCTGGTGCCACAGTAGCAGTATGCTCTTTACCATCAGCTGTACTCATCCAGTTCAGGTTGTATCCCACAATGCCTTGCTCTTCTGCTGTTCCACAATCTGCTACAGACCAGGTTACAATCAGTTCAGGAAATTCTTGTTTTCTACAAAAACAAATCATAAAATAATTTGTCTGATAGCTGTCCATTGACCCAGATAATTAGGCCTTTGTTTTTATTTGGACATCGACTGAAATAATGATATTTTTAATTTGGATGCTTACTTATCTCCATTTAGATTGTTTGATTCAAAAGAAGCCATCACTGTCAACAGGTTTCCTGACTCGTACTTTGGAAGAGTAACCTCAAGAGGACGTGACAAGGATTCATCTTGATCATCTCTATCAAATGACTGCTTGTTGCTACCTCCTGTGTTACTAGTAATCACTGCAATCTGAAACCTGTAGAGTTTGCCAGCAGTGAGGTTGTGGAGAGGACATGACAGAGCACTGGGTTCAATGTTGCTGTGGTGCTCGCCATTCACTATCAGCCGATAACAAACAAGGTTGCGATGAATACACAACTGACAAGATTTGTCTAAGAAGAAAAGAAGCTCCTATTATTCTAGGTAATTTTATTTCATTGTTTGATATAAGAATTTACATAAAAGAAAATGTTATTATGTACAAATGATAATGCAAAACGTACCGGATGATTTGAGAGCTGTGAATAAAACAGGTTTTTGCCAATGCAGCTCCAGAGAAGATGTCGTGAACTCTTTTAAATATAGTGTGGGTGGTTCAACTGGTGTTGGTATCCTGACCTGAATCATGTCAGAACTAAGACATGTGATATAACCATCAGTTGAGTCTCCATCGTTTGATGCTTGGTAGAAGTCTGACAAATGAGCTTCCACTGCCATACTGTAAGTCCTTCCTGGAAAAAGTTTTACATCTGCTACCGTTTCTTCAGTAAATATTTCTAAGGTTCCTTCACACGATTGAGTTTGTTTTTTCTTATTACTGAAAACCATCCAACGTACTACATATTTCAGAAGGCGGTCACTGCCATATTGTGGTGCATCCCAAGCAAGAGTCACAGAACTCTCGGAGTACTTTACACAACGAAGGTTGTTTGGTGGTTCCGTCCCTGCAGTTTTAGCAGTAACTGATACAAATGGCAACCAAGGAGAATCTTCTGGTATTTCCACCCATTCCTCTGGCAGTGATCTTGCAGATTCTGGCTTGTCTTTCTCGTGTACAGCATCAAAATACTCTTTTGTTACAACAACTAGAATTAATTTGTATGTAGTATTTTCCATGAGACCAGGAATGACAGCAGATTCAGAATCTGGAGATAGATCTAGGTGACTTTCTGTGATGCAGTAATCATCATCTTCTGTCACCACATACATTCTCTGTCCTATACAAATTAAATGTTTAATTTCTTTAAAAATGATTAAAGATGATTATAGCATAACTGAAGCGTTCTCGTCTGTATTTTATTGCCTTTTTGGAAACAAAAAACCATTACTTTACTTTATTTTTAATTATATATTTCTATTTATTCCCATTGATAGGGGACTTAGGAACATTTGGGATGTGGCTCCTCCTCTTCCTCCTTGGAACAGTTTTGGCAGATTATATGTCTAGGCAGCGACAATGTCTAGGCAGTGACCATGTCTAGGCAGTGACCATGTCTAGGCAGTGACCATGTCTAGGCAGTGACCATGTCTAGGCAGTGACCATGTCTAGGCAGTGACCATGTCTAGGCAGTGACCATTTCTAGGCAGTGACCATTGAACAATAATATACGTATGTCATAGAGCATCACAAATCATAAGCCCCTATTTACTAACCTAAAATTTGCGTTCCATTGCTTATTGGTTTTGTCCAGGCTAGTTCAATTGAGCTGCACGTTGTTGAGATCAGTTTGATATGTGGAGGTGCTTCTGGTGGCTTGCTTGTCAGAATATGAACTTGCTCTGATTGGCCAGACAGTATGAATGTGTAGCTGTTTCTGTCACCTTTATAATAGTCAAACAGAAATAAAAATGAGACTTGTTTTATATCTCACTTAGTGTGTTAATAGTATGCCATTGACAACTCCACTTCCTTTTTGTTTGCTCTCTACACTATGTCTACACTATCAAACGAGTTTGACCAAAACATTGTGATGTGCTCAAATATGGTGGTGATATGCTCAAATATGGTAATGATGTGACAGAGTTTTACCTTTTCTTGTTGCAGTATAGTTATCTTGTTTCCTTGCTTCTACTACAATAGTGTAATTTGTATCCGGTTCCAATAAACATAATTTTAGGCAATTGTCTTTATAAGAAAAAGAAATATATTAGAAAGTATAAAGTATATTATAAACTGCTTGAGTTTAGACAAGAAAAGAGGTATTTACCATGTGTTATTTGGCTCTGGACACCTCTGTCCTTGTTCTCGGTTGCCCACCATGTCACCTGATGTTGATCGGCTGATATATAATGAATAGAGGTATCATTATCTGTAATGCAATTAGAATTACATTTTTATGGTTCCTTAGAATTATATATGAAAAGAAATATTGTGAAATAACCAATAAACAATATTTTACTTTGTTCCCAGGTGATGTAGGCAGACTGTGAAGTGACATTAAGGCATTGTACATTTGTTGGAGGCTGCACTAGTCCTGTATACTCTACTCTCAACTTTGACCCTGGTCGACATGCAGAGTATTTTTCTGCTTCAAAATATCGGTTACCAGGTTCTAAAATTCAAAAAAAGAATTAAAGGCAATTTCAATGTTGGTTGATGATTCAAAGAAAGTAAGAGAACTATATAACAACTATACAATAACAAACACTTTAAACACTGCGACACTGATGATCAGCAAATGAGTGGTCGTGCGGTTAAAACAGTTAAACCGTATTTACGTAGCCATAACATCAGCAAGGTTTCAAAGTCGTCTCGGACCAGGACTATAAACCGTAGGTCCGGTGTACACTTTACAGAACCTAGTACATCGTTCAAGACCAGTAGGGAGTTACCAACCAGTGTACTAGTACACACACAGGCACTGTCACTTTTACTGAAGCGGTCACCTAGTATAATATATAATTTACCTTCCATGTAATCATGGCCAATCTTCTCACCATTCCACTTGAGTCTTCCCACAGGATGATCAGTTAGGGCTACAATCTGCAGGGTGACACTGGTGCCAAGTACCAGGCCTGAGAGTGTGTGGTGTTGGGTGTTTGGGTCCATTATGGGTAACACTGGTTTGCCATCTTTTAGTAACAGATATCCCTGAATATAGGATCAAAGAAACATATAACTAATTTACCAGTTTTAGGTAAAAGTTGAATTAAAAACTGTATTTTAGGACTGTTATTTACAGAAATGGCAGCATCTGCAAAAGGTTGAACTGCATCCCATGTAATGTCGATCCCTGTACCATGCATGCCTGCCAGGCGTGGAGTTGGTGATGCTGGAACAGCTGGACAGCAGACAGTAAGAGGTGATGACTCGTCACTCATTATTCCACACAGTACATCAGAAGAGGGTTTCATTGTCCGCCATCCTGCATATGTCTAAAACGCAAGAGGACACCAAATGGTTTAGTCTATTCGAAGTCTGTCAAATATTGCTTAACACAGGTTAAACATACAATGAATGATTCTATATTCAATTCCTGTTTTACATATTACTAATCGAAACATTTTCATGAATCTTGAGTGTAATTGTATAATTGAACGAAAATTGTGCCATTTACCTTAGCTGTCACTTCATAGTACTCGCCTGGTTTAAGATTGTTTAGTTTATATCTGATCTGTGTAGCCTTGGAATGTTCAACATCAACTGTGACATCACCATGAAGTTTACCATTCACATAAACACTAACAAACAGAATTAAAAATTCACTTAATGATAAAATAACAAACTAATCTATGTATATTGAAGCCATATGCCTCAATTGTTACATGTATTTATGGATAATATTAGAATCCTATCGCAATATCGTGTTTCTCATAGCGTTGAATAGGGCCTAAGTATTATACTTTTGTCTTTTATTTATAAACATAACCTGATTTATATTTCTTCAGGTTCCAACTGTCTGTGTACTTAAAAAACATCAATTGTTGGACCAATTTGTACAAGGTAAAGAATTCTATATAAACACTTTCTAACCAGTATGATGAGATGACTTTGCCCTTTGATCCTTTCGCCTTCGACCAGCTGATTTGTGCAGTATAAGCTTCACTAGATGACTCCACCATGAGGTTTGGTGGATTGGGTTTCATTGGACATGTAATTCTGATGTGATCAGAAAGGTCGCTGTTTCTACCATCGTCGGTAATTGACTGGATTTGGTATCTATGAGTTGTGCCTATCCAACATATAAATAACAAAGTTAGTGTTAGAGCAATTTAAGTACTAAGTTTTGATGTTTTTACATGTACCAGGGATTTTTCTGCAGTATTCTTTAGGTTTTGGAGAAATTATTAATTAGTAATTATTAATACTTACCAGGTTTGATATTTGAGATGCATTTTTCTATTGTACCAATCGCAATGATCGATCCTTTCCTTTTTCCATTCTTATAGAACTGGTACCCTATGATCTCAATAGATTGATGGCAAATCCCTGGCTTCCAAACCAGTACAACTTCTTGAACACCAAGACTTTTTACAACCATAGCAGGTGCCTGGGCACGACCTCCTGTTAAGCACTGATGGATCTCTGACACTGTCTGGAGAGTTCCTCTTTTAGGGTCTGAGTGAGAGAAGCTGGCAGTAACAAAAGCTCTGGAAAACAAATGGATTAAAACATGATTTGTTTTTAGGTGAGGTGTATAAGCGCATCATTTGTAGGCTTGTTCGTGGCCTTTTCATTAATTGTATGGGCAGTAGGGCTAGTATGTGTCATGGTTTATAGCAGCCTTTTAATCAATTGCGTAGACAGTACCTGTATACACTGTTGTCCATCAGTTGTTTAATAGTGATAGCATTGGCTAAGTCTGCATTCCAACTGTGTCTAATACATTCATTGCCAGCATCATCCATCACTTCACATCTACAATATAAACAAATTCTGTTACTTTTACTCTCTCTTATTCAGATCTTTAACAAAGCAAGCCTGTATGAGAAAAAGATAATAGTGGAAAAAAGAACACAAAGAGTTATACCTGCCATGGCTTTGGATGTCACCAGAGAACGTCATTCCTTCAACATGAACCATGTAGTGTGAGAATGTGTATGTGGCACTGATCACTCTTGCACACTGCCATTGTAAGCTAATACTGCTGTCTTTTGCATTAGTTCTGACAACTACCACTGGGGTTGGAAGTACCACATTGGCCTAAAGTAACAAGAGAGATGGTCAAAGGTTATACTTACTTTATCATTGATTGAAATTTGTTATTATATCAATCTCAAATATTTGGTGCAACTTGTAGATGTGAAGGGGTAAAGGAAATGTTGACTTAAAATAGGAAAAACCATACAAGAAAATAACATAAAAAAATGCATGCCAATATACAAGAGACGAATTCAAGTACCTGTTGTTTAAATTCATGCGTACTGTATAGGTAGAATTGTTGTATCTGTTTCCATTTCTAAATTTACAAACTGTATTACTAGTATTAAATTTCTAATTTTGATCATCTACCTTATTTTCAGGCTCACTACTTTCACCATTTAAAATCAAATTGGCTTTATCATCACTTTCCGTCACCATACTTTCACTGTTGACATCAGAAGATGAACTTAAAGAAGAGTCACTGCTATCTGTATCGCTATCAGAGGAGGAAGTTGTAATCTCAGTGTGGTCTGCATTTTCTTTAAGGGTGTTGCCACTTATTTCAACGTTACTCACACCTTCATCTCTGACACAATGTTGTCTGTCTGAAGTATCTCTAGGTTTGTTTTCAAAATCTTTATCCATCTCCTCTCCTCTGAACATTTCATTATCATTCATTTCTTTACTTAAACTTAAAATATTGTCTTCTTTTTTCCCATTTGATAATTCATTATTATTTAAAGCATTCCCATTGTTTGTTTCATTTATTTCATCTTTGGTATTACTATTATTATCTTTAATTTCCCTGTTGTCTTTTTTTACCAGTACATTACAGGTTTGTTCATGCAACATAGGGTCATGCAAAGGAATCTGGGAGAGGTCATGCACAGGGTGAGATAACTCATTATTTATATCTTGCTCATGTTGAACCAATTTTGAAACCAGTATGGTTTTTGAGTTTTCAATTTGATTGGATTGCTGAGTTGGATTGGCATCTGTCAAATCTGATGATCTGTCATCGTTTACATCATTTTCAACATTATCTCTTTCAATGAGAACATCTCCATTATCCTCATCATCTTCAGGTTTCTCTAACATGCTAAATGTGTCCCTATATTCATACTGACTTTCATAACATGCAGAATTAATGTTTACCTCTTCACGCTTTACATCAAATGTCAGATTTCTGTAAAAGAAACATGAATAATCTTGATGAAAAAACAAATATTCATAGAATGAGTATTGTATCATGTAATATAAATGAATATTCATATTTATATGATATTCATAGTATATATCACAGACATGTTTATTTATAATGATTGCAATTTTTATTCTGTTTTATATAAATTCTATGTTACCGGGTTGTTAAATGTTTATTCTTGTTAATGTTATTTTGCCACCAGCACTATCAGGAGAGTCTTTTATAGCGATATTTTTTGCTTTTTGACAATCCGTCAGGATAATGTTCTGCGCTTTTTCTCTGCTTGTTGTTGTTCTATGTAATTTATGCTTTTTGTATTGTTTTTGTTTTTTTTTTACTGGATAATAAATGAATATGAATATGAATATGAGTTTATGCAAATTAAGTTGTACTTGCCTTCCTTGGGCGTCGTCAAATAATGGCTTTCCAAAATTATCCAATAATTTGGAATGTTCCATTGATGTATCAACTGTCGGAAGGAGCTCCTTACTTAAACCTAGTAGAAAAAGTTGTAATAGATTACTAAAGAATTATTCTAAACAAATGTAACAAAAATGTATAATATATACATTATGTATTAACCATAGAATATTATTTATAAGATATTCTAATTTGATTCATAGATACTCTACTATGCTTGCTTAATAAGAATATGTTTATTATACTTACAATGTTTAATATACTTACAATGAGTTTTCTGTTTTGCTTCAGCAACTTGTATGAAAGGGAGCTCTACCAGGGTATTTCCAGCTGGAGGTACGAAAGCGCTTGTGTCCAGGGGTAAGGTCAATTCTAATGGGTTTGATTTCAATGCTTCGCTTGACCCTAAAATAAAATATTTCATACTACAATGCAAAAAATTAAAAATACAGTATTTTATACTATAATGCAAAATTATAAAACACAATTGTGTCCCAAAGATATTCAATTCAATGATGGACATTGTTGCATTTTTAAAGCTTCTTTAGAATCAGTTTTTTTTTCACATTGTGCCTTCCATACTACTATTAATTTGTTAATGTTATTTTCTCACCTTCAGCTTTGGCCTGAATGTAGAAGTTATATTCAGTGTTCAGTTCACAGTCTTCAATTAAAACTTTACATTGTCTGCTTTCATTCTTTGGCTGTACCTGAAATGATCACGGTACGTATTCAGAATTTATTATATTTTCTGTTTCACAGATAAATACAAATAGGTAGTTAGATTATAGCTTAAGACTAAAAGACCTAAAAAAAACAATAACATAAGTGTCATAAAGAGGCTTTTAATTGAAGTTACTTTGATTTGTTGATAGATAAAATGGGGTCTAGATATTAAAATGCAAAAATGCAAATAAGTTGTAATGTATTCTACACTATATGCACATATTACAGTAAGTAGGAAAGATACATTTGTTCAAACAGCAAAGAAATAGTGTATTTCATATAGCAAAATATACATTTACCTTGTGTCCGCATTGCTTTCCATTGGCATATATGGTATAAAAAACAGCACACGATCGATTGTCCAATGTTGGCCAACTTAAGTAGAATGAATGGTCATTTTCAGCGATTAAACACGACACCAATGGCCCACCAAATGTGCTCGTCACTTGACGTTTTACTAACTGTAAACAAAATAAAGAATGAATGTGTCTATTGGTCAACATTTATATCAAGGTTATTGCATGTAGTGTAGTTAATGTGCATCATTAGCTATTAGTGTAAGGTCATCTAATTGCATATCACTTAGATCAGTTGGTGATAATGTTTAATGGCAATTTATGAGTTGGTAATACATTAGTTTACAACATTAATTAAATCTGGAATAAAGAAGTAAAGAATTTTTTAATTAAATTCATAAATAGCTTGATATATTATGATACTACTAATGCAATAATTATAATAATGGACTTTACAAATTGAAACCAAAAACCGAATCTTTTATTATTTCTACCTGTATTAAAATATCAACTCACCAGCTTATTTGATTCCAGAGGGAGGAAGGTCCTTTCTGATGGAACAGCCACAACGGATACAACGTGTGACTCACCCCCTGGTAACCCTGATACGACAACACTTGTACATGTTACTGGTATGAAATTCCTGAAACATACCCCATCAATAAACACCTACAGAAGGGAAAATAGCCAAAATAAATATGAATAGGAATAAATGTTTAATTACAAACCTTTTTACAGACAGATGAGGAGCAATGGAACCAATGACAGACACAAAGGATTGGAACAGACAAGAAGCAATGACTTTGCAGTAGATGTACGTTGACGTAATTCCAGAAACTGTGATTGATCACCTCTCCACTAATCAATGTAAACAATGGTAACAAACAAAGCATAACTACAACAATAGAGTTAACTTTCTGCCATTGTTCAAGAAACACAAGTAGATATAATCTTCTATTCAGATTGGATTTTCATTCACAACAAAAAGACACAGGTAAGATTTCACAGGTCATAAACTCATTTCTTTTTCAATACATTTGATTTGTTACAAATAATTTCATACCTGATACTTTTGTAGCTGCATTGCGTCCTCACTAGCAAGAGTTTCCCACGTAACTTGTACCGCACCAGGCTCTATGATCCAGCCCTTAATCTCTGGCACACAATTCCACCACTGCCATCTGTTTGTCTAAAAAGAAATAAACTCGTTAGACATTAACTTCACAGGGATAGTCTGCTGTATTAGTGGTGTCCATCAGAAGGTCTTTCCTCCCTTTGAAATAAAATGGTCAGATAAAGACCCATTATTACTGCGCTATAATGAAGGACATTTTGGAAATCTGGGTTCTGTTAAACATAACTTACTGGTCCCAATTCATCTTCTTCGAAGTCCTCTGTTGCTATAGAAAAAGTATCTTCTTCATCATAACTGTCGTCTTTGTCTGTTTTAAGTACCCAAAATCGGCTGGTGATAGAAAATGAAATAGAATTGAACTAAAACTGAATAATTTGATCTTTTTTTTTTACTCTCATTTTAGGCAAATTGCCAAAGGTAACCACAAGTGAATTCCTTCATTATCCTTCTCAAAGGTGGCAATCCTGTTGACAAGACAAACATATACACAAGATGCTCATACATATCATGCCTATTGTGGTTCACAATGTTTAATATTTTCAATTTTGGGACTCTTTGTAGAATAGAATGATGACCAACCAAGAACAAGAGCAAGTCTACTCCAGGAAGAAGGAATCTTGTATCTGGAAAGATACCAGAAGACAATGAGGTATGAGACCTTTTTTTTTATAGGACTTACTTTGAGGTAAAAATACTGCTGTTCAGCGAATCAAATCCAACAGCTAGTGCTCTCACAACAACTAATCCAGGCCGCTTTAGACAGATAGCTTGCTCATCCTTATATATCTACAAAATGATTATATAATATATTGCTTAAAGTGCATAAAATAATGTAATTTGAATAAGGGCTACAATCTGTGGGATGAACTTACTGTGTAGGGTTGAGTGTGCAGCTTTTATAAAAACACAGGTTTGGCATTTTGTATTCCTGGATATCTCTTAATAGTATTTTTTGTATTTCCCTTTAAAAACAGTTGATAACAATTCTACCCCTAAGGTCCCATATGAGTCTCCAATTAGATAGACCTACCCTTGTGGTAGCACTATGCAATTCAGGAACAGATCCATCCAACGTATAGAGAATAGTCGCATCTTCTGTTGGACTCTTTAGTAAAACCTTGTGCCATTGTTTCACGATCCCTCCATTGCATTCTGATGTAATCATTGGGGTACTGACATAATTATCTGTAAGAAAACCAAAATTTAAAAGGCTTTTGTAAATTCTATTTCCTGGTGTGACAATAGTTTGTTCCTGGTATAAGGCCATGTACAGTCATGGTCCGGACAATACAACTTTGACCTGGACTAATATGTCTAGTTTTCAAGAAATCCTGATTAAATCTTGAATGCTTTTAATAGTAAAAACTAATTAAAAACATTTTGGGGTTTAAGAAGTCTGGTTTAGGGAGAATTTCTGGTTTTCAGAGTGTCTGGTTTTGGGGAAATTTTCAGTCTTAAAGTTCCCAATATTCTTCTTCGTTGGTCTAATACTATAAACATTTTTCAAACTACAATTGTTCAAATAAATTTCAGTACCATCATTAATAACATTGACAATAAAAATGCATCCTGGTGCTCCGACAGATGTGATATGATATTTTCCATAATTTTGAAACTTCTGTAAGAAAGATTTGTCTTTGTCGCTGCTCGCAAAAGCATCTGTTCCTACAACGGGCTCATACGGTTCTGAATGATCTGCTGAATTCACATATATGATGTTGTGATGTTCTTGATCATCATTCCATGTCCACATGATTGACTGACCCTGGAGAAAGGATATGAAGTGAATATCAGTGAAATAAAACTATATTACATTTTCTACTATAGGCTCCAAAATACTTTTTTTTCGCCTATCATATTTAGTAAATGTTCAGGTTGTTAGTATGTGTTCTTTATTTTTTGTAGATATGCCATTTTATTTATTCAAGGTGTTTATACTTTTACACTTTTTGCCATTTTTTAGTCCGTTTATGTGTGTGTATCTTTTTAATCGGATTTGCCGACAACCGACATTTCTTTGTTTTTTACGAAGACAAATAAAGTTTCTTCTATCTTGTATCTTGTGATACAACATTGTACCACTCCATTCATACTCATGTGACGCCAACAGAGTTCAACCTCAATACATACCTTTTGAATTGTGACCCTTGCGGGCTTGAAACCTTTCTTTGTGACATTCACTAAGACATATTCTGGGTTGTTGCTAACGACAACAGAACTTAAGATGCTGCAACTAATGTCTTCATCCTATAAGAAAAAATATTACAATTAATAGTTACATCTCCTTTTAGGCTAAACATGACTACCTAATAAAAAAATAGGAAGATAAATATAATATTTACCATGAATTTGTCCCCTTTAGTAGAAAATGCCCTGCTGTAGTAATGGTAGAGTCCTGATTGTGTAAAACGCTTAGCAATGCACCTCCTAAAAAAATATCAAATTATTATTACCACAAGATATCCAGATAAACTTTAAAAATGCTATAAATATTGACCTGTATTATGATTACCTTGGCAGAAGAATGTCTTCTGTATACATCTTAAGATTGTGTATTTCATGTGTATTGTTGACCTTTGTGACCCCATGCTTACTCATCTGTGACCATAACCAAGCAACGCAATCATTGACATCTACTAGAACGGGATCTGGCAGAATCACATTGTTAGCTATGGACACCTCATGAACCTGTAAATAACACAAAATTTATTTTACCCGTCCATGATATCTATCTGGCGCTTTACAGGCAGTTGACCGTTGTGTCTCACTTAAGTTTACATTTGTGGGGTTATATTTGACCTTGGGATAATGATGAAGATAATGATAAAGTTTGTAATTTTACCTTGGCCTGTGTCTTCACCACAAATGACCCAAACATATCTTGAATTCCAGAACTAAATAACCAAATTTTTAAATGTTATGTTTATTTTCATCAATTTCCTTTTACATCGCAATTATTATGTAGTGGTCTTTTAAAAGTTTTAAAAGTATGTTTAACCTTTTGTAGAAAAACTCTCCTGTATTGACAACTTCATATAGATAAGCTCCTGCATAAGAGTGTGGTTGTCCACTGCAGAAGCCATCAGCAATAGGATGTCCACTACTGGTCACCTACAAAAAGCATTGAATTAACTTTATCTATAAAGTATAAATTGACAACATTATCCATTGTGTTTTTTAGGTTTCTTTTGTGTGGCAATATTCACTATAGTTCCCTTCATGAAATTAGCTTTGGAACTATTTGTTCAATAGTTTGTCAATAAAGTAATAGCAACTGCTCGTTTCGGAATCTTTCATTTATAAACCAAGGAAATTATTTTTATATTTTATACCTGAATAATGTTATGCTCTATCTTAGATCCTTCCCACGACCACCACATTCTGTCACCAACATGTACAGTTTGCGTTTTTGGTTGTAATCCGGTTTCAGTCACTTTGATAAAATGGTCCTGCAAACAAGATCATAAAACCGAATCATCAGATTTGCTGTTTGCTAGGATTGAACTACTGTTGACTAAAGGCCAACACAGACAACATCGTACAACGAGGCCTGACGAAAAGTCTTGGCTCGTCGGTGCTGTCTGAATTGAATCCCAGCAAGACTAGTCATCTTGAGATAGGATCAAGCATAGTTGTTAGGTCGTTTTTTCCTGACAAGACGAGTCTCCAGTTTACCTTAATATGGCTTATATTTGAATTTATTAAATATTATAAAGTCCATACCTGCGAACCTGGTTGGACAATGATAGAGCAGCTACCAACACTCATCGTTGAGTCTGATATTCGATACTGAAATACTCCTGTAGTGTTAAACTGCACACTGGTGACCCCAAAACATGTTACAAGAGATTCAGCAGTATGATCCAGATATTGACATTTGTCTAGAAAAAAATTATTTATTGGCATTGTGGAATGTGAGTAGGCAAGACTTGTGTCACTATCTTCAGATAAAAGCAATGTCACTAGATGGACATTGATATATAATGGTCTCATGATTTTGACATCATTTGGCACAATCTTTATTATAGTTACACCCGGCAAAATGGCGAAAGGTTATGAGGTCAATCAGGTGTGTTTCTGTCTATATTTGTTGGTTAGTAGGATTACTCAAAAAGTTATTGCCTGATTTTCTTAAGATTTAAAAGGATGGTTTCATAGCTGTATGGGAATACATGATTTGACTTTCATATGTCTAGGTGCAGGTTTGTGCTACCTCAGTGCCCTTCTAGTTTCTTTCTAGGTTTGATACCTTAATATGTAATATAGTTTTTGACATCTAGATTTATTAGAATGACTTACTGTTGCAGTCAACTTCAGAACCACTCTTTCCATCACCTGCCACACAACTATCAATCTGTGAAAAAAACGTAAGTAAGAATAAATTGAAAAGCTCATTATCATTAATTTGTATGTTTAGATAAGATATACATTTTATGTATATTACTTACCAACATAATTGAGAATGTATTAATGACTGTATCGACATTCCATTCCCATTGAATACGATCCCCAGAACAAATTGTTTGCAATTCTGAAAATGCAAAAAAAAAAAACAACCAATGATTCAATTTAGATCTTCCATTCTAACCATATTGGTATGATAACTGCAGAAGGCAGATGATTGGTATGAGACCTTTAAAATATAATACAGTTTGATTTCACCTACCAGGGTAGAATCCTTCTGCTGATACCTCAATCGGATGCACGGTCTGTTTTGGTTTTACAAGGATAATTCCAAAGTTTTTATTCAAACCATCGATAGTTTGATCGCCATAGTAATAAACACCTCTAGACTTGAACACATGACACAGCATTCCAGAACGACTGATAAAAAAATTATCTTTTAATTAAAAGAAGGAAAACTGTTTTGAGCCTTATGGCTAATCTCTAAGATTCCCCGAATTTCATACCCATTCCCTACTACTGTGTGCTCTAACATAAACTCTTTATAAGATGGTTAAAAATCTAAACATAGAGTGTATGCATCCTATCTAACTCATGAAAATAGTCTTTCGATTCAACTCCATCCTTCGTATAGTATTTACCTGGGACCTTCTGAAATAAATCCACCTCTAACCGAACTCAAGTTCTCGCTTCCTGTCAATGAGGCCGACTGTACTTGTATAATTTGATGTTGTTTCTTGCACTGTAACATAAATAGTTTATCCAATTAAATTGTAGCTTTTAGTTTACAAGCTCAGGCCATTGATGCACATCATTGTACACTGTACCATTTTTCTGTATAGTATTATGTCTATTTGTTTCAAGACAGTTCAATTTAGGGTGAAGGTCTAATCATAGAGATCTCTATGGTCTAATGCATAATTTAGTCTTGTGTTTGTGTCTAAACAAAGGGTAATAGTTTAATGGACTTTCCTAATGTAATTTTACTACTTTATAAATATGGAAATAAAGGTCCATGTTGATTCACTCGAGTACCTTAGGCCTTAGAGTTTAGCCCTCAACATACCTTAAGTCTACTCCATTCCCACCAGACCTTATCACCTTCTTCTATAGTCAGAATGCGTGGATTGAAGCGTATATCTGTAACATCAACCTTGTGTTCTCTTTGTATCTCTTTTACTTGAACGATGCATAACTGTAATTGCCCTCCTGTCTTTCCCACTGTTTGAAAATAGAACATTCCAGGAGATCTACAACAAAAATAAAAGTTACAGTCATCTTTTAAAAAGAACAAACAAAGAGCATTTATTTTAAGGTACTGTAAGCGCAGGTGTTTGACCTTTGTACCCAATTGTACATCTGGGTGGAGAGAGGCAAACGTAAGTAAAGTGTCTTGTCTAAGGATACAAGGAATGCGACGAGTGTTGGACTTAAACTCCCGATTAGTATTCCAACGTCAGTGGTGTAACGCATATATTATTGCCTGTTTTTTTCTCTGGGCACTGCTCATGGGCCCCATAAACTCCAGGGCCCCTGGGTTTATCAAGTGAGTGCTTGTAGCCATTGTCCAACGTCCAACACACTGCGCCATACAGCCTTACAATGAAGTAAAGATTTACCTCAAACCTAATTTCCTTATGTTAAATTTAAATCCAATTTCGACTTACTCAAATTTCTTTTTAAAACTTCCTGTCTTTGAAGGCTCCACACCACTACAAGAATAAAAACCGCCAATATGTTATATTTATTAAAAGCAACCTGAATGACTATACTTGGAATAAATTTCAACAAAATTGTTACCTAGATTTTGTGGTAAGAACACCTGTGTGTCTGGCACAAAGTTGTACCTCATTGATGCTGCGTAGACTCCCACATCCAGACCAAATCCATTTGATGGTGTTACCTTGAAATATCTGCCAGGCATTGTCTTTAAACCCTTCATCTGTTACCTGGCAACAGAACAAATTAATAATTTGATTATTAAATATGTCTAATTATGACTAAAAATGTCATAAAATCAAATACTAACAATGTTTGATAATTATCTATTTATCATTACTGTCATTATTTTTAATTTACAAACTAAATAAATATATATTACCTCGGCTTGTATTATTAATTGAGAATAGACTGTAATATTTAGAAATTTTCCCGTTCCTATGCCAGCACTAAAAACATAATAATAATAATATTAATAAATACTAGTATAATGACGTCAAAATAAATTACAATGTTGCTTTACAATATTCATACATTGTGTGGAAAAGGTTGCATGCATATTTTTTAATTTCTAATACATTACAATCAATTTTTTAGTTTTAGGACTTTAACCGTAATTGTACATCTCATGATAAAACCACCATAAAATAATTCTAGTTATATAGATTAACCAATGACTAATTGGTTTTTGATTGAAAGCAAAATCAGATATTGTCAGTGATTGTGATTTATTTGTTGATTTTAATCATGAATAATCTTTTTGTAAATATACACCCTACAAAGCTAATATTTACATAGAGGGGGCTAACAATGAATTCCAAAAGTTAGTAAACATCCATATTTGTCAAAAATTTTATTTCATGGGTACATTTTTTTAATCCATCAGTGGTTCCTCTTCCCCCTCCACTCCACCCTTTGAATCTATTTAAGAAATATCATTTTTTAGACCCATTTCACCATGGCAGATCGAAGGTAGTTAGGTAGATAAAATTTGTATATTTTTCCTTGAAAAAGTTACTCTAAGGTAAAATCGTACAAACTGCTACAGGTTTTTAGTGTACCTACCTAAAAAATCGAAAATCGCCTTCTAAGTTGAATTCAATATCGTATTGACCTTCAAAGGTCGGTTCACCAGAATCATACCCTCCAATGACCTCTAAGACTAACTGGTTGTCAAGAACAACCTGATGACATAATGTTAGAAATATTACATTAATTTAAATTTACAATAGGCCTACATATTACTTATGAATTATGTATTTAAAAAAAATAAATAAAATAATAGGAATAATAATAATAGACGGATTTGCATAAAGTATAAATTGAACTGTGATCTGCATTTCTAATTGTTTTTACTGATTTCAAAATAAAAATTCAAATTCTTACTTGTTTAACATTTTGACTTGTACCGCATGCCCACGAAATGGAAACAACCTATTAAATCACAAATTATTATACTTCTGATATTCAATTTCAACAAAAATAGAAACTGCTACTTCTTGAACTCTTCCTGAAAACTTGGCTATTTTTTATATTGTTTAATTTAGATTGTTTTTTGTATCTCTTTTGAGATCTATCTATTGTTGGTCATATAACATACACATTGAACATGTTAATCAGTAATTTGCCTTGGAATATATATCGCATTTTATTCCATTGAGAATTAATATAGAATAAAAAACATTTGTAATAAATTGACAATTATAAACACACGTTCATTTTAAAAACAATTTTTGTTTGTCAAATTGAGAAACAGGTGTGTCACTATGACAACCTTTGATGCTGTTCTTTTTATTAAATATCATAATGGCATCTTAATGAAGTTATCACAATGTTACAAACTCCAACAATCAATAATGTAATAAAATATACTATATCTTATTTCAAAACCTAATTATTACAAAGCTTTGGATATTGTTGTTTTATGATGTTTGAAGACAATTTAAATTGCTAGTATTTGGTATTTGATCAATTCTTATAAAATATTATTATACTTGTTGGACATTTGTGAAACTGTTTTATTGGCTCTTTTCTAATCGGTTGAAAATAAATATTATATTCATAATAATGCATATTCTGAAATAATTTACCATCTGAAAAGCATACAAAACAGTTATATTTTCCTCCTTTTAAGCAACTGCTTAAATCACCATTCTTACCTGTCCACTTGTTATAATTAGGTCGTCAGGAGTGAATCCGTCCTTAGTTAACTGGACATGAACCACGCTACCTGGTTCTACAAAAATACAGAAAAGACTGTTTAAATTCAAGTCAACTTTTACTACTTAGTTGTCCCTTTGGTACATAAAATTGTTTAAACTAATGTTATTATTTTACTTTTAAAAACGATTATTCATTTAAAATTTTTACCTGGTCTGGTTAATTGATGACCAGGCTTTGGCCGGTGTAGACCATCCCATCGGTCATCTTCTTTAGAAGCACCTGTCCCCATGATGACACTCACAGAAAATCAATAGCCATCCTAAAAAAAAAATATCGTACCTACTATTAGTTTGATTTTTGGTACATACCTCATCCGGCCTTGAAACTTTTTATAATCATGAAAAATACCGTATTGGATCATTTTTTGATACCTCCATGGTTGAATTATCTGGTCAAAATTAAACTATACAAACTAGAATATAACTTTGCGATATCCAAGAACTCAATGAATCATTTTGATGATAGTAATCACGCGATATCTTCTTTTTCTTTGTTTCCTTACCACATATTGTCCACAAAAAAGAGCGATATCACTTAATATTCAGTTCAGTATTTGTATAAAGAGATGTTTTTTTTAAATGATAACTAAGAATATTCTGGCATGTATTCCTTTACACTTAGCTGTCTGATGAGTTGTTTTAAGATTGTCCACAAAACAGAGAGTTCAATTTAGATACTACTTTTAGTAATGAATTCTCTATAAAAGAGATTTTTTTCTCGATTAAACTAAGAATATAGTGGCGTAATGTATCCCTTTTGACAACAGTCTACCTTTACACCTACTGTCTGACGAGTTGTTTCCTTGCTGCTTCCTGGATACAGTATCACAAAGAATAATCAATGAATACCAGGTGTTTTTTATGACTGTTGCTACTTTTCAAATCACAGTATTAAACTAGTCAGTATAATGTATTTATATGCATTACATTATAATATACTCATGTAACCTGATAACTGATGAAGTGCATAATGTAATTCTCACAATTTATGTACGCCCTCATTTATGCCACTAATCTAATTTTTCTTTAGAAATTTTTCATAAATAAATAGTAGTAACAGCAACAAAAATGCTTTTTATTGCACAATATTGCTCTGTTTTATCAGAAAATACAAGAAGTTTAACAATATAATTTAGGCTAAAGATGTTTCCTGTAATTGGCGAGATAGCAGTTAGATGCATGTGAAAAAAAAGTCATTTCAAAATTATTCTACTGCATTTTTGACTGCATTAACATTTTATGTTTTTTAATGTGTCTCAAAGTAGTAGTTTTAAGGCAAAGAGGTTAAAACAAATTAGTAACCACAGTACAATAATTTTGACACGATCCCTAAAGGAACAATATAATTATTACCATGCATTTCCCTACTGAAACCGGCTACTAACATTTGATCATAAAGTTTATATAACATAAAACTTTGATCCAAGTCTCGTCCATAATCCAATTATTATATCATATTATATCTGAAGCAGATTATTGAGAAGTTTAAAACTTAGAAAAGTCAATATACCTTATTCCTTTGCGTAGTCTAGAGTAAAGGTACCTAAACATTATATTATGTGGTGTTGTTGATCTTAGATCTCCAACTTGACACCAACATGCTCCACTAACCTTGAAAGGAGATTTACTTTGGGGGCAGTATACTATTTAGTTGTTGTCAGTTGCCAAGGTTCTTTTGATTGAAGGCACAGGTTCTATTTACACGGCAAACAATTACAACTACAACACAATGGTACTTTAATTTCTTTGTTGTACTGCAGATCTAGTGATAAGAACATCCAGGTAATAATGATTTGATTCAATAAATTCCACTAAAAATTCATTCAAATTGAAAATGTTTATGTTTTATGTGAATAAAAGAAAATAAGGTACTTTCATAATGAGTTTAAACATCATATTTATTTTTAATAACAACATATATTTTATTACCTCCATTGTTCTGGCAATAGTTTTTAATCAAATTAAATTGAACAAATTGGAAAAAATAAAGCACACACGCATACGATTTTTAATAATAAACTTTTAATATAGTTTTGTAATTCACATCAAACACCACACACAAGGGTAGTCACAATTGCATTACAATTGGTGCAGATAAACTCAATCTTCATATAATTATTTTATTTTACCAAAACCCACAAACACAGAAAGACAATGATGTAGAAATATTTAAACTTCTTAATCTTAACTATTTAATTTCAGGTGGGAAATTATTCGAAACAAGACATAAAATAATGTAATGCAGTTATTAAGAGTTTTTGTTAATTCAAGCCCTAACTTCTACAGACATACACAAAGTAAGTGACATTAGTAATGTTAATTTAAAGGTATGACATGGAAATGTTAATATATCTGCATTTTCTGAATATATTATACATTTCTAAATGTCTATTGACTTTAATAGGGAGGTTTCGCAACCTTACGAATACGATAACGAAAACGGATACGTCATACATTTTTTAAACTTTTGAGCTGATCCCCATTTCATATTCGTAAGCGTATTTGTGTTGACGAATATCACCAGTCATATTCGTAACTACAAAACGAGTATATACTAAAGTAATTTACTAAAATGCCAAGTCAATTTTGATAAATAGCAGTTTTTAAGGGCCTCACTCGCCTTGATGTTACGCTAGGCCTAGGCAGCCAAGCACCAAGCAACACGTACCTGCGCTTCGCTCAAATTTACCGCAGTCATATTTTGGACGCGCCTCAATATTTCGTTGCCATGCGAAACAGATTTTTTTATGGCTTACGAAAACGAATACGTGTGCGTGATGTATCTGTTTTTGTTATCGTAATCGTAAGATTGCGAAACCTCTCTATTATTATCAAAATTGAGAGAGACAGAGATGCACCTATTGTATAAACCAAGGTAGTTTTTTTGTAAAGAAGCTTCAACTATATTAGAATCAACAATTACCTATTTTACAAAACAATTTTAAAATGTATTATATTTTATTACCACACCCCTGGAATGTCTCCTTTTTTCATATTTCAATATAGTGAATATAAAACTCAAGATTTAGTAGTTTTCTTTACAAATTTTGGACATAATTCACTTTTACATAAAACCTCAATCATAAACTTTTCATGTGATCAATTAATTATACCAAGGCAATCTAATAACAGGACACTGAGCTCGCCTTGCCAAGACAGGAACGTGTAACAGTCCTTTGATCTTATGTCTGGCTGCAAGAAATACCAACACAGTACATACATGTACATATTCTCTGCGGCACGCAATTGCCTGTTAAAAGGTGTGGAATTGATCGTGTCAAAGCCACAGAGAGACCCTTTGATCTCCTCTGGAGCTCAGCATCCTGTTGTTAGGATAAGCATACAGATAAGATAGTTTTTTCAACAAATATTGTGAGAACAATTCCTAGCCTTAAAACAGACTTGGGATTGCTAGGTACAAATTTTCTTAATTATGACAGAGGCACTTTCTTACTCGGTAGTTTCTCGCTCAAGGCAGAACATAATATTAGTATTTGAAAAAACAATTGAACATAATTTCTAAAGCAAGTATTCTCAATGTACTTAATTAGTATAAAGTACAAACATAAAGACAAACATCTGACCTAAGTTAATATAAAAGTTCTACCTAATTTCACCACAGGAAGCCCAAACAAAACACACCTGATGAACTATAGCATTCCTGAGTCTACACACATATACCTGCTACACCATACTATTAATTCCATATATGTATATCTTAATCTATATATATATATAATTTATTTTACAAACAAATGAAATAATTTGTAGTTGCATTGTTTTCTACACCAGAATAATTTATTGCACTACAACATCAGCAATAAATTAATTTAGCATTGTTTTTCTTTTTGCATTGAAAGCTCTGTTACGACACTATGGCAAATATCAAGTATCTTTATATTCTAGCTAGGCGTATACATGATTTTCTCTAAAAAGTTTAAAGGGATTCGCAAATGACATTTTCCTATTAAGCAAGTAAAAAATTAAGTAGTATCTGTTGAAAATTTAAAAAACAAAACTGCATTTTAAGGCGGATGGAAGCAAGATTTGAAATTGAAAATTGAATCTTAAAAAGGGTGTTTTCTATGAAATAAAACAAGCTTAAATGTCCCAATACAATAATTATCACAATACAATAATTATCACAAGGGATTCAGAATATATACATGTAGTGAGAATATTCCATATAAAAAGAAATATATTTACAATAAATTTTACCAAAGAGTAATCTTATAGCTATTTAAATATACTTTGTTTTACTTTTAAATCACAATAATTTTTTCATTTCAAAGACTTATCTACATTGATTTCTATTCATAAAAGGCATCTGATAATAATTTAAAGCAAAAATATCTTCTAAAAATATAAACAATGATCAAAAACATAGTACTTCATATACATATAGTCACACGTTTTAAACAATTCAGCCCAAAATCTTATTCAATACTTTTGTATCTGCAAATAAAGTGAACGATTTTGTTCATTGCGAATTACCATTTCAACTAAGTATCAAGATACACCACTAGCGTTGGGAAGGTGTTGTTCCGTTTACCCTCCCCTACAAAGTGGCATGTTGGGAAGGTTTTGTTTCGTTTACCCTCCCCTACAAAGTGGCATGTTGTATTTTAGAAACCAATATGCTATGATCATGGTGAGAGCATCTAACAATTCTTGAAAATAATGCAATAGACTGCAACATCGTGTGCAATGTCACTTATCTTCAAGTCGCAAGTTTATTTGAAGAAGTTTAGTTGTGTGCAATGTCACTTATCTTCAAGTCGCAAGTTTATTTGAAGAAGTTTAGTTGTGTGCAATGTCACTTATCTTCAAGTTGCAAGTTTATTTGAAGAAGTTTAGTTGTGTGCAATGTCACTTATCTTCAAGTTGCAAGTTTATTTGAAGAAGTTTAGTTGTGTGCAATGTCACTTATCTTCAAGTCGCAAGTTTATTTGAAGAAGTTTAGTTGTGTGCAATGTCACTTATCTTCAAGTTGCAAGTTTATTTGAAGAAGTTTAGTTGTGTGCAATGTCACTTATCTTCAAGTTGCAAGTTTATTTGAAGAAGTTTAGTTGTGGGCAATGTCACTTATCTTCAAGTTGCAAGTTTATCTGAAGAAGTTTAGTTGTGTGCAATGTCACTTATCTTCAAGTTGCAAGTTTATTTGAAGAAGTTTAGTTGTGTGCAATGTCACTTATCTTCAAGTTGCAAGTTTATTTGAAGAAGTTTAGTTGTGTGCAATGTCACTTATCTTCAAGTTGCAAGTTTATTTGAAGAAGTTTAGTTGTGTGCAATGTCACTTATCTTCAAGTTGCAAGTTTATTTGAAGAAGTTTAGTTGTGGGCAATGTCACTTATCTTCAAGTTGCAAGTTTATTTGAAGAAGTTTAGTTGTGTGCAATGTCACTTATCTTCAAGTTGCAAGTTTATTTGAAGAAGTTTAGTTGTGTGCAATGTCACTTATCTTCAAGTTGCAAGTTTATTTGAAGAAGTTTAGTTGTGTGCAATGTCACTTATCTTCAAGTCGCAAGTTTATTTGAAGAAGTTTAGTTGTGTGCAATGTCACTTATCTTCAAGTTGCAAGTTTATTTGAAGAAGTTTAGTTGTGTGCAATGTCACTTATCTTCAAGTCGCAAGTTTATTTGAAGAAGTTTAGTTGTGGGCAATGTCACTTATCTTCAAGTTGCAAGTTTATCTGAAGAAGTTTAGTTGTTCTTTGGGTTTCAGAACATAATGGAAATGTTGATCATTGTCTCAAGGTGACTAGTCTCAATACTGTCATTTTATAGCGTAATAACTTAGACTCCTAACACTAACTGTTCAAGTGACTGTATTGTTTTTATTTGCTTTGCAGCAGAAGTTACAAGATGTTTTGTCTTCAAATTGTTCTATTCCTCTGGCGAACACATTGATCAGCTGACAGTGAACACTGTAAAATAAAGAAGAGAACTCAACATTAATATAAAGGAAAAGAGAATAGTTTGGTGACTACATACTTAAAGGTTAGAATTTTAATTTTGTTTTAATAAATGTTTATTTAATTGGTACGAAAGCCTTAAAGGTGTTCATAGGGTGTACAGGCATTTTGGTTTATGGCTGTCATTTAGCGGGAAGATGCAAGTATAGTGCTGAGGTCCCTTAAGCTGTAGCTCATCTTTTTTTTTTAACCTACTTAACATCTATCGCAGGAAGTCTGTTAATTTCTCCATCAATGTTCCAAGAGCTTGAACTAATCGTACTCGTGGAACGTGGAAGGTTGTAGCTACCCGATGACCTCCTAAATAAACCACTATCAAGGTCTAGGCTATCCATTGTAGCACTATAAGCTGGGATTGATGTCTCGTCAGGTGTCAAAGGTCGGAATTTGAACTTCTTTACACGGTGGACCTCAACGAAATTAAAATCAAACTGAAATGTATAAAAAACAAGAAATATTTTGAGCAGTATTATTGTGATACCAAGGATTATATTGGCATAATCAAGATTAAATTAAATGATTATTTGTGCTAATATTAAAAAGAAAACCATGGTTTCTTACATGGTTGGCCGATGAACTCAATCGCATCAAATGTCTGAGGTAGTTTAATCGTGAACATTTGCGAACAACAATTAAATCGACACAACCGTTACCAAGATGTGCTGCTGGCGAGACACCGGTGGGTGATTTGTCGCACATGCCACTCACAAGGGCAGCATTCACGTACATATATTCTCCCTTGATGCTATTCCAATGATCTAAATTTTAACAAAATTACAAAGTTTTAATCATTAATTTCACGACATAACCAGACTACAAGAGCCATTATAAATGTAACCAACTAATATTTTGTTTACCAGTTTCATCAAGGTCTATTTCACCTACTCCTCCCTCTGCTTGCTGTGACCTTTGATTCGTATTTATATCTAACATAGATTTCTTCCGAGTACATATATTGCACCTGTAAATTGAAAACAAAATAAAATTAAAAAGTAGCCTCCAAGATATCTGATGTACTACTCAACTAACATTTAAATTTCTTCATTTCTTGTCCTTACCTCCCTTAATTATTGTTTAGTATCCATTTTCAATTTAATAATCAATAATTATTTTCATTCATATAAATAACCAACTCAACGATATAATGAATCAAAATGATCTCAAGTTTGTCAAAGGCATTTATTTTCAATCAGCTTTTATGTATTGGAGCATTGATGCTTAACACAGTTTCTACTAAAAATGTACCTTGCTCCACAAGGGTTCTGGTCCATAGGTGAATGACCCTCATCTAAATTTGGTACATACTTCACCTCTCCATGGTATGACTTGTTCCCCATGAATTGCATGGCGCCTATTAATGAAAATATAAGACATTTTTAGAATGAAATTAAACATTTTTTTATAGTAAATTTGGTGAAATGCTTCTTTTAAGCTCTGTCTACACTATCACACTAGTATGACAAGTGTTATGTGCTCATTATATTCATCATGTCCATATTTGGGCACAGCACATTTTTTGTCGCATAAAGTTTGATAGTGTAGACAGAGATTTACACTTATTAGTGTCGATATCAATAGTTGTAAATATATTGATTAGAAGGAATTTTAACTTATTTTTTTTAATAAACAAGTTTTATTCTTCATTTCAGCCTACCTGCTAATTCATATCTTTTTGGGCCGACCCATCGGTAGTTCTCGCTTTCACGCACAACATCACCGAAGAACCCATAGCCAAGAAACGAGACTGTGTATCGTATCAACTCGTTATCATGAAACACAGAACAGACATCCATTCCAAGAGTCTCTCCTAGAAAAGGTAATTAAGATGTCATATCACTATCATATTGAGAATATCACTACCATATTTGGGCACATCACACTTTTTTGTCAAACTAGTTTGATAGTGTAGATGGGGCTTTAGATCCAATTTAGTGGTAGATGTTTTAATATATTTCATTCTGAAAAAAGTAGTAATTTTTAATGAAGAGAGAAATTAAAAAAAAAAAGTCCTTGTGAATTTGTAACAATGCTAACACTTACCAAGTATTATTTGAAGTGCTGATGTCACAGGGTCATTGTACCCTGTAGTGTCATAAACAACAACATCTGTAGAGCCTAAAAAGACAAATAAATAATGCATACAGTAAGAAAAAATTTAATTAAAATGAGTGAATTAATATTATAAAAAAACAAACAAAAATAAGATGTATGTACTTTTAAAATGCTGCCACCAAAAAATATTTGAAATATTAATACTTTTATAGATTAAAAAAAAAAATAAAACCCATAAAAAATATGAATAAAACACACACACAAAATTGCTTAAATAAACATTTAATAGAACAATCACCAATAAATTTTAAAATAAAGGAAAAATTCTGTTATTTTAGTTTACCAGTTTGGCTTGCAAAATGTTAATTAGCTGAAAATATAAGATTTGTTTTAAAATTATAAATTTTTTTTTTAAAGGTATAACCAACCAACCAAGCTGCTAGGAATCCATCTTGTGCTGTGGCACGTCAATGACTTCTTCTACAGGTAAGCTTATTTATACATTTACAACTTGGGGCTTCTTTTAAAAAATAAAATGAGTATTTGTAATTACTAGAATACATTATTCAAGGTTTTACTGTGCAGTATGTGACGACTAAACTTAAGCTCTGTCTACACTGTGATGTGCCCATATATGGAAATGGTGTGGTGTATTAATTTTATACCTGCTGGGATGATTCCAATCTTCAGTTTGGGCGGAATCAACTTTGACCCTTGGTCATTGATATCTATCCCAGCATCCTTTTGTGTTCGGAGTATCAACCCATTGACAACTTCAGCAAATGTACCATCCCCGCCAACGCACACAATTCTGAAAAGAAAGTACTTCCAAATTATTATTTATAATATACAGTACATACCTGTATAGGTTAAATTGTTTTTTACAAAATCCAATTTGGAGAAGAACACTTAATTTACATACTGTAATGAATAATTAAATAATTATTAATAATTTAGTTTGTTATGACATTTTGCCGCTGCATAAATTTATTACAACATCTAGCAACATTGTCTGGGTGATGTTTAGCTTGTCAAAATAAATTATCAATGTAGTCAATAAATTAGACAACAACAATTATCCTGTTCTATTTGGATAAAGATTCTTAGAAAAACATTGCGACCTAATACTCTACACAACGTTCGCATTTTGTAATGTAAATGTGCTGAATCACCTAAGGCTAAACCAGGGTTGATTGAAATTTTCTATTACATGTTGTCGATCAGTTGACTACCTTAGGGTAACCAAGATTCAGTCAACATGTTTCTTTTTAAATATCCCATTTAAATAAAACATCTCTTAATATGTCAATTAGTCCAGAAAAAAGTGAGGCAAAATTCTATATTTCAAACTTTATTTTCTCATCTTTAGACGAATAAAAAATAGATTTAGATTTTGTTTTAAATCTGGTTTTATCAACCCACTTAAATCAAACCACTTAAATCAAACTGCTGTGATCCTTAGTGTTCAGTATAAATAATTCTTTAGAGAACAAACATTTACACAAGGTGTTATACAAAGACTTAGGGAGTGGAATAATTATCTTACCCATCAACGTCATTGAAATCTATATCTAGCATTAGTTGCCATGCATGGTTAGCGTGTGTAGTCTCTGAAAGGAGATCAGATTGTGTTGATAAATGGCATTTAATACAATCATTCATGCTAAATGGACGTAATGAACTCAAAGTTGATTTGATAACTGAATGTACAGTATAATGTGCTATCAGAAGTAATAATAATTATCCATAATGATTTCTTTATCATTTTATCACAACCGTGTATATATAAACAAGTAAACGCTGTTGTAACCAGTGTATCACTATGCTTTGTACATTTACTGTGAAATATTTCAGAAGACCAATAAATAAGGACTCACCTATAACTTCAGTACTAATACCTGCAAGCTCAAACAAAGGTGCGACCTTCTTCTGGTATATTTTAGGGGCTTTCCCTTTTCCACCATAAGGATTAACTATCACAAATATCCGTTGTGGTCTCACTGGCCCTAAAGTAAAAGTAAATCTTATTACAAAGCCCTTATTATGAAATTAATAATCTCCATTTTGAGAACAATGTTTTTTATGACGCACAACCAATATTTACTTTGTCATGCAATATTGTAATAAAGTTAACCGGACTTACGCTTTCTTCTTGTTTTTTAATATTTGGTTTCTATTAGCTTTTTAATTGAAATTGTAAACAACTTGCCAGTTTCAATTGATGTCTGTATACGTTTTATCCATTTATCTCTTGTTGCTGCGTCAGGACACACAAATGTTTCTGAATATAACCTCCATTTGTTTCCCTTTTTTCTCTTCACAGAATGAACTAAAAGTGGAAGAGATGGTAACATGAGGCATTTGTTTTTGACAAAAGGTACAGTATTTTTGCATATCACACATTTCACAATCTAATCAAGGCAATCTAACAACAGGACACTGAGCTTGCCTTGATATGAACTTGACCATTAGTCCTTTGATCTTAAGTCACAGCCACAGATAAACCCTTTGATCTCAGAGCTCATCATCCTGTTGTTAGATTTCCTTGAGTCTAATTCACACTATACTCCACATGCTTACAAATTCATATTGTAATATCAAATCATATCAAATACATCTTGAAAATTAATTTCCTCTTCTCGAAGCAAAAAACAATTTAATTCATTTATTCGAATTAGATATACAGTAGCGTCTTAGTGTGTCTCAGAATTCTGTTTCAAGTTGAAACATTAAACTAAGTAATTAGATAATTGTAAATAAGTTCATATATCCATGAATTGTCAAAAGTGTCCTTGAACAACTGGAAGAAAATTAATCTTACCTGAAGCACATGACTTACATACATACATATATTATACAATACAATAGATATAGATTATGAGATCCTGGTAATAAGTCAAGTTTAATATTTGTGGTTTTCACCTTTCCTGATGTACCAGTTCCCAATATGGTACAAGGTCAAAGGTCCTTTAATAATAGTAAATAATCTCAAAGTATATCAAGGTAATTGTATTTTGACTATTGCATCCTATTGCAAACACACTGCTAGCTACTGTACATCTAAACTCAGTTAATAAGAATTTAATATTTATTTTAGTAAAATAAGAAAACAGACCTGTAAATTCTCTATTGTTTGATTGAGAAGGTTTGTCTGTTGGTCCTGCTTTTATTGCGACTATTTCGGTAAGCTTTGCTCGATTGATGGATCGATCTGCAAAATGAAATGGCTGTTAAATTTGACGAAAGATAACATGAGCAGCTGAAGATTATAAAAACATTGTTGTCTCTGCTAATTAAAGTATCTGCGAATAGATTTGACACCATCAACCTAACCAATGACCTTGATAAGCCAATCATAGCTGCTACCTTAAGTAACACTTTTAAGTGTTGTGTATATGCCATAAGAAATGTAAATTAATTGTTTAATATTAAAAAACCCTAGGCCTCAACCCGATAAAGGCCTCACACTCACATAATTGGCAAGCGAAACACAATGATTAAATTTAAATAACAACATAAACACCATATGGTTTGTCAACACATTAAAACTGCGCTATATGGAATAATATAAAAGAGAAGCACAACATAATACAGTTGATTTAACATAGGATATAGTATTTCTTCCAAGTGAATTGTATAAAATACTTTGAAGACATATTTTTGGTGTACAGTATGTTCAATAATTAAGGTTTTAAATTTATTTTAAAGAGAATAAAAATGATGTATAAATAAATTTAAATGGACAAAATTCATAATGTTGGCAAAAACCCTCCAGTATTTGTTTTTATTATAATTAATTATACTGGTCTAAGTGGATATATTCTTTTAACTAATAAAATGTTAACATTACCATGGATACAGTATTCAAAGTCAAAATTTTCGTATAAATTCTGCTCTGGCAAATCCAAAGAAAATTCACGCCTTTTTTCTGTTCCTAATTTAACAACCAAACATGAGAATCAGTTTGAAAATTATTATTCTAATAATATATTACGTTAATAAAGTGAATGGCAATTTTTTTTTAATTGATAATGATACAAAATATCTTGCATTAATTAGATTATGTTAATTAATAGCAACGATTTATACTGTAGGTAGTAATTACTGTAGAAGTTACAATGTTAAGATATATAAATCCAAGGGCAAATTACTCAAAAAATGACAATGCTGACATGGGTATCAGTGGCTGGATTTCAAAGGAGATACAAAATAAAATAAGCAAAAGGCTAAAACAGCCATAAAAATGTGCAGAGCTTTCGGGCAAAACTAGACCTTCATCAATGCAAGTATATATGTATACACTGTCTTATTGTAATCTCAGTTTGAGTGTACACTTTGTAACCATTTAATGACTGTTTTATAGCTCAATTATTGTATAGTGAAAGGTCAAACAATGGTGTATACAATTTTGTGATGAAATAAAGGAGATGAAATAGAAATACAGTAATACGATTATAGGAAGTCCAGTAAGACACTTAAATATGCATAATTCAGGAGTGATTTATTGTGAAAACAAAGGTTTTCAATGGCTAGTGAGTAATCTGGAATACTGTACTTTTATTACTATTGAGTATTTTGCAAATTATTAAAACTATTTTATTTTTACGCTTTTTTAAAATTAAAACATTTTATGCTGTATAAAGGGTAAAAAAATAATATTTAGTACTTTAGTCAGATGTGAAGAACTGATAATAATAATAATATTCATATAACATATATAGTACACTAATTATACGATTAAAATTAGTATAGTATTAAAATAAATGATATCCTTTATCAGTTATAAATACTAATAGTAATTTGTAAATGGGAAGGAATTCTAAGAAATAGCCAAGCAATTTTTACTTATTAAAGGTGTGAAGTAGGAAGGCAAAACTAAATAAAAGCACATTGTTTTTATGAATGCAAGTGTGAATTAACAGTATAATCTTTTTGATTGATCTTTTTGTTAGGGTTACATGCTTAAAGCACTTGTGCTTATTTTGTATCCCATTCCATTATCTTATTATTTGTATTGTATTTGTATATGTTTTTATTTTGATTATGGAATAAAAATGTCGATGAATTGAATTAACAGTATAAAAGGAACATTTTGCAATCTGTGTTTTATTTATATATATATATGTATATGAATGTTTATTTTACTGTAGTTAGTGCGGACTTTCTATATTTAACCTCAACCACGATTTATTTATGTATAATTTATTTTGTAAATAATTTGAGAAACCTTTTTATATAAAAAATGGTGAACTAGTTATGCTGCAAGCTAAAGCGTGTTCTTCTACAGTAAATAGTATATTATATAAATGTGCAAAAACATTTGATTAATATAAGTTCTATTTCTAGAGTAGAAAATAAAAAAGTAGGCGTTTCCCATCATCTTCAGATAAACATCATCATGATGTAGGCCTCATAGATAGATGCAAACATAAGTTTTCTCAACAATTTAGCAAACACTATACATGGGCCTAGGCTTAATATACACAATTTTAGATACAAAATACTAGGCCTCTGTTTTTAGTATCAAGAACTTACGTCGTAGAGCCACTTTATCCCACGTTAGCACTTTGGAATTTAAGCAGACTTCGTATGGTTGATCGTCAATTTCCAGAACTGCGGATAGTGTTTCTAGTGCCATGTCGATAGAAAACACCCATCATATTGTCTCCTTAACTTTATTGCTTTTTAATATACATATTTCTAACGTTGCCAATCTATTATTTTAATGAAAATTCAATTTTTTAGAGAGACTCCTGCAATTGGTTCTGTTCTTCGTGAATGATCTTTACATACTGTGTTTGTTTTGTTTTGTTGATTACTAGACAGCCAATCAAAACGTCTTATCAGCAATCAATTAGTGACACCCTAGGTTTCTATTTATACATATTTTGATAATTAAAATCATATTATTTGACAGTTCATTAATTTTAAACAACACAAATAGATAATTTTAGGCATTAAATTACGTGTTTATAGGAATCTAGGATTGAATTATATTATCAATATTTTTTACAACAAAAAAACGTTAAGGCATAATTTTAGTAAGTTAGGTAGGCTTGTGCGACGTAATCAGTATGGCGGATCTGAGTTTCAGAAACTAAACATTAAAGTTCCAAGTTAAAAGTCTGTTTTAAGTCTTTCTGCTAAGTTTTTCGATATGGCAAATTCAGAAAAAAGAACAACTACAATAGGTGGAGGGTTTGGCAGTACAAGTGCACCGAAAAAGGGGACGTATTGGAAGAAAGGAGCTGATAAAGTTCCAGGAAGGTAAGCCCACCCCCACCCCCTAACAGAAGATTTTTTCGAAGGGATCGAGAGGCCTTATACCCCGATAAAGCTCAGCGGTTGACCGCCATGACGTCCTTAGGCCTAGCTTAGAAAATTTATTTCCCTCAATAAGTAATTCAAATGAATACAAATGAATAAATATATTTTCATGGCTGTGTGTAGGCCTACAGTAGGCCGAATTAAGATAAGTGTCAACTTTCGTTACTGTTTGTTTTGATGAAATAAATTAAAATTAAATAATTTTAGACCCTACCTAAAAAATAAAAGCTGTGGCTAAATAAAGATACGGTACTGTATCCTAACTTCCGTTAGGTACAGCAGGTAGGGTAAAATTGCATTGCGTCATAATCAGCCAATGGGTTGCTGGGACGTATAAGGACTTTGGATTTTTTTTCTTATTGCGTCTGTAGAGAATGCCTATCGGCAGCGCCAGGCTGCATGAATGTGTGCTCTGATTCTGTGACTCAGCCCCGGCACTAGACCTAGCAAAGTTTAACAACGGGTGACAACGTCGATGCTGTATTAATAGAGCAAGTTTATGTGGTTGATGGACGTTACATAAAGCATTTAAAACATGCACTCAATCTCAAATATTATTCCATTACACAACATACAGTAGTAGTAGTATTATAGTCCGATATCTTGATACAGTAGCCAAATTAAAAGTAAAGGAATTATAATTCAATGTTGGAAATGAGATTTTGATTCCAAATGAAGTATTTAGGCCTATAATTGTTATTAATTTTGTTTACAGACACATAAACAACAAGCAAATGCGGACAATATAGGGGCCCTCAAATATTATGATTTAGACAGTAGTCCCAGGGCTTAGTCACAGACACATGCAGCTGGCCCCAGCCTGGTACTGCTTTCCCTACACAAACAAACTCATATAATGAGGCTATAGGTTATAGTACGTAGTAGGCCTCTTTTGAAACGGTTTTGTGTATTCTAGAATTAAAATCAACTTGTTTTGGCTTTTTAATAATAACAGACGTAGGCTACATTTAGTTTTTGTCACACACGACGGTGATAGTAGCAATAAATGAAGCATAAAGAAATTTTAAGCGGTTGATCACTGTTTTCGCAATATGAAAACAAATCCAAAGTCCTTGCACAATGACGTTACACATGTACCACGTCCCCACTGGATGATTATGACGTAATGCAATTTTACCGTACCTTTAGCAAACGGAAGTTAAGATACGGTACCGTATCTTTAGCCATGGCGAAAAGTAAACAGATTAATCAGTACTACTACTAGGCTAGTCAAGGCATAACTTTACTAGTAAGGCAGGGTAGCTATGAGAGGAGAATTCCCTTTCCGTTGGGGGAAACATCAAAAAAATTATGACAGCAGATGGTTGTACAATGTCTTAAATATTGTAAATTTGGTTGTGTGTACAGTAAGCCTTTTTGTTATATTTTAATGCAGAAAACAAGACACATAAATAAAAATTCAGTTTCTTTGTAATCCGGGAGAAAAAGCTTGTTAGGCCGGGAGACGAGTTTAGAATACACGGGTGTCCCGGCCAAAACAGGAGTGTTGGCGTCTATATAAATTAAATATATTTGCATGGAAAGGTCAAGACAGCTGTTTTAAATTGGGATTTAAATACAGAATTTCTGTGCTGCTTATAAAATTAGTACTGCTAGGAGAAGTAAACAATAAGTTGTACTCTTATAGAATAATGTTATGAGTTTATTTAACCCCTGAAAAAAAAAATGTAAAAGATAATTTTTTGTAAAACGTTGACCAATTTGATGCAATTATTTTCCTCAATATTTTTGTAATGCTAACATTTTAATTAATTTAAGTACATTTCACAGAAAGATTTAATGCATACAACAAAATGCTTATATACACAGTTTTGATTGCTTTTTAAGATTCAGAAATCCCATGCAAACGCTATACTACTGTCATTGTTTGTCATCTCGCAAAGATAAAACTTCTTTTTAAAATTGTGTAGCCCATATAGCTCTTTAATAATTTGAAAGCTTTTCCGTGCACTGCTGTAATGTTTTAATATTCTGATGTACTGTAAATAGTAGAAATACTACAATTACATTATAGAAAGTAGGAAGTATTATGTTATTAATAATAATAATAATAATAATAATAATAATATGTCTACCATAGATATTTGATTGTGTTTTAATGTTTCATACTTCCTCATTGTTTTACAGAGTATGTATATTTTTCCATTTTGTACCATACAGTATAAGAAAAATATCTAGTTTGTATAATGCCATCCCAATTAGTTTAACCCAGTGGAACTATTCTAGCCTCATGTATGTTTTAGATTTTTCCAATTATGCCATAGTTTTTAATATTAACATTTTTACTTTGTTTAACTTGTTTATTTCATTATTGAAACTATTATTTTTTTATGTTCAGTGCATTTCATTTGGATGGGAGTGAAGTGTACGTTGGATTTATGAATTTGCTTTACTTTTTAATTGAATTTAAGAATATTTAATTTGGATTTATATTTTTTAATTTGACTTTGACATTTAATTTTGAACAGGGTTGGTTTATAATTTCCTTTTTTGGAATTCTTCTAACCATAATGCACTGTTCTAAATCTACATTTGCCCTATGCTACAGTTACCTGGTTCGAATGCATAGCAATACAGTAGTATAGTGCATGTTTCGCATGAATACACAAAAAATCTTATCAAGTTTAAAAGAAGTAGTAAAAGTTATATTAGTACATTACTGTTGTTACTTTAGTACCCTCCATGAATGTATAGCATTAACCTATATATTAGTACATTACTGTTGTTACTTTAGTACCCTCCATGAATGTATAGCATTAACCTATCGTTATTATTTACTTAATATGCTAATTGCACTTTCACACTATATTGGTAACAACTTTTACTAAAAATGAACAACTATATTTTATTTATATAGACTGGGAAGTTAAATTCCTATTTGTTAGTAGGTAATGAAGTGTAAACAAAATAACACATTATGTAAAGTGTATCATGAGAGGTGATACTGCATGATTTACGGAAAACAGGTCTTTTTATGTTCATTAAACTTCATTTAACTAATATTTCAAATGTTTGGTGCTTTCCAAATTTTGTTTTTTATAACAAAAAAAGTAATATTACCGTAATAACCAGAGAAGTTATTGTATTAAACTAATATTGTTTAACAAAAAATTCTTTAAAATTGCATATTAGCTATTATATCTTTACACATTTTTTTTTCTAATTTTTAAAACATTGTTAATGAATACTGTTGTGTATTAATAATGTAGTAGCAAGTGATTAATTATTTGCTGTACTGTAGAAGTTATAAAGTATGATATGACAATAGTTATTATTACAGTAGTATAATATAGCAGGAAAAATAAACATCTTTTCACTCACCCCCCCCTCCCCCTCACTCTTTCACCCCCCTACCCCCTTACTCTTTCACCCCTTTCCCCTTTCTCAAACCCCTTTCTAAAAAATATATAAACATGTATGTAGTATAGTTAAAATACTAAATAGTTTTTGGTATTTACAGTTCAAACCATTTTTGTTATTGATTTTTTTTATATTTGATGTATTGGTTGCCTTATTTTAATATGCAAATTGTCTCTTATATCTCATTGGAAAGCACTTAAACTTCCCAAAAGCAATGCCATTATAATCCTCAACTATAGTAAATCGGTCACAATCATCAAGATATAATTGAACCATTGAGACCAATAGTCTATGCATGAACCAGTCAAGCATTACATGTTCTAACAGTGATAAATTCTATGTTGTTAGCATGCGTCCAGTGTACAGTGCGAAGTACGGCACCGAAGAGATAGCAGCTCAGACTCGGTTACGGGATCATACGGCAACAAAAGGCAACAAAAAGAAGAAAGATACGTTTGCGGATTTCGATTATAGAATGAATGATGCGTGGGACGTTGACGAGGAAGAGTTGAACGCTATGGCTCTAAGTAAATTGCAGGAACGAGAACAATTAGCAATTCAGCAAGAGCTTAATGAAAGTGTTCATGATACTGGGCAAAATGATGCAAAAGTTAAAGGTCAGGATTCATTATAGATTACTAATTACACTAATTTTGTCCATACCTACAGTACTTTTTATATTTTTTTGTTGTAATTTAAAATTAAGAAAAGACTCGTTCTACCTTCAGAACCATGGAGTGAGTGAGCCTCAAATTGTCAATGTTATGGCTACGTATAGTTCCACTGTCTTAACCGCTCGGTCACCCACTCTTTTATCTTACCACCAACTTCAGTTTTCTAATAATAAATTCTTTTTTCACCGCCATCAGATCCTTCAGTAAGTTCAGAAATACCAACAGATGTAGCAATAATAAATGAACCCAGACCAACAAGTCCTATCAGGATGTCGTCGGAACCAGTAGCAGACGTCGAGTTGTCAAGGCAACATAAGTTTGGTCTATTATTATCAGGTCCAAACACAGATTTAGGTTGGTAATATTTACAGAAATAAATAACATTTTTATTGGTTTAATATTACAATGTTACCATCTTTTGGTTGAGATGTTGGGCTGTACATGGGCTGCTGCACGGCCTTTTGGGCTGTCCATGGGCTGCTCTACGGCCTTTTGGGCTATTCATGGGCTGCTCTACAGCCGGTTGGGCTGTTCATGGGCTGCTCTAATGGCTTTTGGGCTATTCATGGGCTGCTGCATGGCTTTTTGGGCTATTCATGGGCTGCTCAATGGCCTATTGGTCCGTTCATGGGCCGCTGAATGGCCTTTTGGGCTATTCATGAGCTGCTGCACGGCCTTCTTGGCTATTCATGGGCTGCTCAATGGCCTATTGGTCCGTTCATGGGCTGCTGCATGGCCTGTCGGGTCGTTCATGTGCTACTGCAAGGCCAAAAAGTCAATGTGGTAGTGTCACCCTTTTAAATTTACATAACACACAAAATAATTTGTACTTCCATTAATTTTAACAAATCTAAAATGCCCCAACAAATTACCTATTGCTATTAGCTACTATTACTTTGTGAATATATGATAATATTAAATTACCATAGTAAATTCATGCAGCAGTATTTAATACAATAATCTAAATTTATTATAAAAAATTCTCCAAAGAGACATCAATCATTATAATAGCTGTAAAATATTATAATCTGAACCATTGTAGAGTTTAACCAATCACTGACGTTGAGCACTTCACTTAAAATGATTACTAATATTGAGCATTGGGAATAGATTGCCATAGCTTTACTTTTCTAATTCCATTTTAATTCAATCTAAAGACTGAAATTCAAAAATAATCCAGATTGAAATGCTATTCTTGAAGCCAATTTTGTAATTATTTTAGGTGGAGATGAACACCGTTTTAACCTAACCAGTCAGCCAAACATTTAATAAAATCTTGCATGTGTATCGAACTCTTCTTTCCAACGATATTAATAGATAAAATTTTTTGTTTTATTTATTTTTATGAGAATTGATGCGGTTTTTAGATGCTTTTTATCTGTAAATATGTTATCACTGATAATAAAATTACTAATAAAATACCTACCCAACAGAAATAGAGATTCTTGATAGTACTAACATTTGACACTCGCTCCCTAGACTTATCTAACTACACCCTTGTATATCCTATATCATTAGTTGGTATAATTACACTATCAAAATGTGAGAAAAAAATGTGATGTGCCCATATATGAACATGATGATGTCATATCACTACTATTTAGGAATATCACAACTATATTTGGGCACATCCTACTATTTTTTGTCAAACTAGTTTGATAGTGTAGACAGGACTTAAAGAATACGTTTTATCTCTCCTGTAATGTTGCACTGTTGATTGTGTGTCCTCACATGATCACCAAATAATAAGGTAATTGTCACATTAAATTTTTCACTTGGAAAGCTAACAAATTTTATATATTTTTTATTATTTCAGAGGAATTAAGAAAACTCAGCTGGAAAGGAATACCAACGCATGTGAGACCAATGACTTGGAAAATTTTACTTGTAAATATAATTTCTTTGCATACAATAAAAATGATGATACAGTCAACTCTCCTAAAAAACGGGAAAATCTCCCAAAAATTTATTAAAAATATATTTGAAATACCAGAATTTTTTGAAACCAGACATATTAGGTGTCCAGTATTGGGAGAGTTGACTAGAAACCAACTAGATCACTAAAATATTGTAAGAACAATCCAAAAAGATAAAAAGGAAAATTATTGAGTATAAACAAACATCTGTAAAATTTGCTATTATTAAGTATTCTTAAACTCTGTCTACACTATCAAACTTTATGTGACAAAAAATGTGATGTGTCCATATATGGACATGACGATGTCATATCACTACCATATTTGAGCACATCACTACCATATTTGGGCACATCACACTTTTTTTGTCAAAATAATTTGATAGTGTAGACAGAGCTTAACAAACAGTATGTCAAAGTTTGTCTGATTCCTTTGGGATTTGGTAATCTCATTTCCAGATGACGTTGATGTTACATTGTCTGCTTGTTTTTAAAATATTGGTATTCAAACTTTTGAATTTATGAGGCATGTATTGTAAGAGGAGATGTACTGTATTAGAAAAGGGCAATTAGTACATACATGTATCCTCAATTTACTCATTAAAATCATCACTAACAAATAACAATTTATATTTGCATAAAGTTTCTTAAGACCTTTTAAAGAGAATTAAAATATTACACTTGTAGGGATATAGTTTAAGAATTAGTTGGGTGGGCGTCATCAATTTAAGTAGTTTTTTGGATGGGTGGTATCATAAAATAACCTCTAGGCTGGGGAAATAATTTTTCCCCATCATAATTTCATCCTTCATTTATTAGTTTTTTTTCTTCTAATTGTTCTTTACTTCTTTAGGGATACCTACCAGCAAATATCGATAGACGAGATATTACTTTAGACAGAAAACGAGAAGAATATTTTAATTTTATCGAGCAGTACTATCACACAAAAACAGAACCTCACAATGAAGAAATGTTTCGACAGGTAATTACAGTAAGATGCAAATTATCATTTTAGTATCGGTTCCTCTTGTTGAATGTATTTTTAATTTATTAAATATTAATAAATAAAGTTTATTTATTTTAAAAAAAGGGCACTTTAAGGAAGTGCGAACCTCCGCCTAGGCATATGAATATTAAGTGACGTACATACAGCTATAAAACCATCTTTTTAAATCTTATGAAAATCGGGCAAAAACTTTTTGATCCATTTGATTGATTTGTAATCCTGCTAACAAAAACACACTCGACTACATAACCTCTCGTCATTCTGGCGGAGGTAATTAAAAAGTAGCAAGATTAAAGATGTATTGTCCCCCTGAAAAAATAAATTTTTAGAATTTGTTTGTTGAATATGCCATTTTAATGTCACATAATAGTTATTCACTTTGACAAAAAATTGGATCGAAAAAAAAAAAATTACTTACCTGAAAAAACTGTAATTTAGAGCAAAAAATAGTCAAATTGGCTGCCAGCCAATGGGTTTTGATTGAATTTAACTGTTTATTTTGTCATTTTATAAGTGAAAACATTATTTTTTCGGGATTTTTTTCTACGGAAGTAATTAACTTGGTTAAAATTACAAAATGGCATATTCGAGGTTTGATTTTAATAATCTTCATTTTTCATGTTTTTGGGGGACAATACATCTTTAAACAATATTTATTATGATTGTTTTTATAATACAGTAGAACCCCTATTTAAAGGATCATCGTTGGGTCCCAACAAAGTGTTCTCCAAAAAGGAGTGTCCTCTTAAAAGGAGTGTCCTCTTAAAAGGAGTGTCCTCTTAAAAGGAGTGTCCTATGAATAGGGAAGCATGTCCTAAAGGAATTTTACTGTTTAAATTCACTTTTTCACTAAATCATTTTTATCTTGTAGTATACTTCTCGCTGAAACAAAGTTAAATGTAAATGTTAGGCTTAGACAAATACAAATATGTTGTTTGATTATTTTTCTAAATTATTTGTGATGTTGGCCTCCGTGCAGATACACATTGATATTCCAAGGACCAATCCCCTCATTCCCTTGTTCCAGCAAGAGTTAGTTCAGCAGGTAAGTGTCTGGATAGAGTCTATCATCACAGGGTTGATTAAACTGTTTCTCCACGACTAAGCTGCTATTTTAAATGCTGAATATAAGTATTTTTATTTAGCTTACCTAAATTTTGCAATGATTTTTTTTATACCAATAAAATATTTGTATATATTTTGCACAAAAAATCTAAATTTTATATTTTTAAAATGTGCTTTCTTTTTCAATGTTACTTTTTCATTCTTTACTTTCTAAACTTTTTATTCTTTCTTGCTTCTTAGTAAATTACCTTTAGGATCCATTCTCCTTGGTATGTTTTCAAAATACTGTAATTTTGTAATTTTAACCAACTTTTAATAACTACATAACCTTTTCTCATTTTTCACAGACTTAAGTCAACATTTCTTTTGTAAAATATTAAATTATAAATCTGCCCTCAAATTTCAGATATCTAAGCCTTCATGCCAAATAATCCTTGGACTTAAATGTGACCAGGTTTCATGTTTTCATTCATTCATTCAATCTTTTATTTTTAAATCTCTGGTCCATAGAAAATAAAATTGCATATCAAATTTTTTTTTTAATCAACTGTACCGACTAATTACTACAAGACGACGCATTCTCATCTCAGGATGGCATTCTACCTGAAGGGAATTTTTAACTTTAAGATGTCTATAATCAGTGAGATTAAAACATTTTCTCTGTCTACATACACACCAGGCATTATATTGATTTTCATAAAAAGAAGGAATTCTACATTCTGTATATTACAGTATTTTCAATTTTGGTTAATTTTATAAAAAACCTGTAAACTTCCACCTATTATTGCAGTATAATGCCCTAAAGTGTCAGTTTTTCATTTCTTTTTTATATTTCTTATTTCTATTAATTTTTTTTTGCTTAGATGTTGTACAGTATTTTATAAAATGTCTTTACTTTAGCAATTTTGTCGTGGAGATATGGTAAATCTATACCCTAGATTTTTCAAATATATTATATATTCTACAAATAGAGCATTTTCTTTTATTTTTGTTTGGTGGCGCTGTTTTCACAGATTCAGAAAGATATACCCCGAATGCCGCATCCGCTGTTACGTGAAGTAATTGTTCAAGAGGTAATTTATCCGTCCTGTTGTGGTACCGTCTATGAGAAGGAGGAGAAAGGGTTGCTTAGCATCCATCTTCAAATCAATTCATATCTGTTAAAATCATTTTTGTAATAATATTTTGTTGAGTTTATTTTTTGTTTGTAATTTAGTCCCTCCTATTGTAAAAACAATTAATATAGACATAATAAGAAATTGCTAAATTTATTATTACAGTAAACAATATTGCCAAAATAAGCCAAAAACAAAAAGGAATAAATTTGTAAAGTAAATAGCTATTAAAAAATAAATAAAAATAAAATTGGTAAAATAAATTCCCACAAACTTATTTCTTTATATCTAGTTTCAAAATAGTTGATATTTTTCTATATCCAAATTAATTTTACTAAATTGATATAAGATATTTAATATGGAAAAAAGTTATTGATAAAAGAAAGCTAAATTGATGGACTTAGATTGTCGTGCTCGTAATATTGTCTGTGACTGTTGTCATTTATGCTCCATCATCTTATCATCACTACATTTTGTGTTAATTTTCTTTCATTATTTACCACACACATTTTTATGAATTCACATTGTTACTGCCCTTAATTAACCCTTACTCCTCCTTATCCTACACAGGAGCCTAAATGTACCCCACTTTGCATGCATGCTTGCTTTTTATATATATTTTTGGTGTTTTTTTTTGTTTCACTAAATTTGTTATGTTATGTTTGTGTTTTAACAAAAAAAAAACACAATTAACCTGAAATATTGGACACAAAGATGCAGAATGTGGTAAAGTTTACGACAGCAAATTTTTGTTCAAATTTGTGGTTGAGGGTTCTGTTTACATCATCTTTTATTACATTTCTTAGTTCTTCATTTTTAGGTTATTCTTAATTCATATTATTTTGTATACATGATATGACACTTTAGTATCTTGGTTAAATATAATATGTTACACTCTCGCAATTAAAGTTCATAAAATGTACTACAGTCAACTCTCCCAATACTGGATTCTCGAAAAACCAGAGACTCCCAAAACCAGACCCTCTTCCAAAACCAGACTTTTCTTGAGTTCCAACAGTTCCTAAATTTTTTTTAACCATAAAACCAGACATATTAGACCAGCCCAATGGTGTATTGGGAAAGTTAACTATGACTATACGTACACTGTTGAGAATGTTTTTCCTGTTTCAATTATTTGTGAATACAACTTTAAACTGTTACAAATATTATTTCAATACTTTTCTTAGATATTTGAAAGGATATTATACATTTGGGCAATCCGTCATCCAGCAAGTGGTTACGTCCAAGGAATCAATGATCTAGTCACACCATTTTTTGTAGTGTTTTTATCTGAATATTTAGGTAAGTAATTTCCATAAAAGTCCCTTTGTGCCGAGCTCAACCAAACAGCAAACTACTACTAAATGTTCACGTTCTTGATGCTCTTGCTTTCGCCAACAAATCACAGTCCTCTACTAAATGTTGACGTTCTTGATGCTCTTGTTTTCGCCAACAAATCACAGTCCTCTACTAAATGTTGACGTTCTTGATGCTCTTGTTTTCGTCAACAAATCACAGTCCTCTACTAAATGTTCACGTTCTTGATGCTCTTGTTTTCACCAACAAATCACAGTCCTCTACTAAATGTTCACGTTCTTGATGCTCTTGTTTTCACCAACAAATCGCAGTCCTCTACTAAATGTTCACGTTCTTGATGCTCTTGTTTTCACCAACAAATCACAGTCCTCTACTAAATGTTCACGTTCTTGATGCTCTTGTTTTCACCAACAAATCGCAGTCCTCTACTAAATGTTCACGTTCTTGATGCTCTTGTTTTCACCAACAAATCGCAGTCCTCTACTAAATGTTCACGTTCTTGATGCTCTTGTTTTCGCCAACAAATCGCAGTCCTCTACTAAATGTTCACGTTCTTGATGCTCTTGTTTTCGCCAACAAATCACAGTCCTCTACTAAATGTTCACGTTCTTGATGCTCTTGTTTTCGCCAACAAATCACAGTCCTCTACTAAATGTTCACGTTCTTCATGCTCTTGTTTTCGCCAACAAATCGCAGTCCTCTACTAAATGTTCACGTTCTTGATGCTCTTGTTTTCGCCAACAAATCACAGTCCTCTACTAAATGTTCACGTTCTTGATGCTCTTGTTTTCACCAACAAATCGCAGTCCTCTACTAAATGTTCACGTTCTTGATACTCTTGTTTTCGCCAACAAATCACAGTCCTCTACTAAATGTTCACGTTCTTGATGCTCTTGTTTTCGCCAACAAATCACAGTCCTCTACTAAATGTTCACGTTCTTGATACTCTTGTTTTCGCCAACAAATCACAGTCCTCTACTAAATGTTCACGTTCTTGATGCTCTTGTTTTCACCAACAAATCACAGTCCTCTACTAAATGTTCACGTTCTTGATGCTCTTGTTTTCACCAACAAATCACAGTCCTCTACTAAATGTTCACGTTCTTGATGCTCTTGTTTTCGTCAACAAATCACAGTCCTCTACTAAATGTTCACGTTCTTGATACTCTTGTTTTCGCCAACAAATCACAGTCCTCTACTAAATGTTCACGTTCTTGATGCTCTTGTTTTCACCAACAAATCACAGTCCTCTACTAAATGTTCACGTTCTTGATGCTCTTGTTTTCGCCAACAAATCACAGTCCTCTACTAAATGTTCACGTTCTTCATGCTCTTGTTTTCGCCAACAAATCGCAGTCCTCTACTAAATGTTCACGTTCTTGATACTCTTGCTTTCGCCAACAAATCACAGTCCTCTACTAAATGTTCACGTTCTTGATGCTCTTGTTTTCACCAACAAATCGCAGTGCTCCACTAAATGTTCACGTTCTTGATGCTCTTGTTTTCACCAACAAATCGCAGTCCTCTACTAAATGTTCACGTTCTTGATGCTCTTGCTTTCGCCAACAAATCACAGTCCTCTACTAAATGTTCACGTTTTTGATGCTCTTGTTTTCACCAACAAATCGCAGTCCTCTACTAAATGTTCATGTTCTTGATGCTCTTGTTTTCACCAACAAATCACAGTCCTCTACTAAATGTTCACGTTCTTGATGCTCTTGTTTTTGCCAACAAATCACAGTCCTCTATTAAATGTTCACGTTCTTGATGCTCTTGTTTTCGCCAACAAATCACAGTCCTCTACTAAATGTTCATGTTCTTGATGCTCTTGTTTTCACCAACAAATCGCAGTCCTCTACTAAATGTTGACGTTCTTGATGCTCTTGTTTTCACCAACAAATCACAGTCCTCTACTAAATGTTAACGTTCTTCATGCTCTTGTTTTCACCAACAAATCGCAGTCCTCTACTAAATGTTCACGTTCTTGATGCTCTTGTTTTCGCCAACAAATCACAGTCCTCTATTAAATGTTCACGTTCTTGATGCTCTTGTTTTCACCAACAAATCGCAGTCCTCTACTAAATGTTCATGTTCTTGATACTCTTGTTTTCACCAACAAATCGCAGTCCTCTACTAAATGTTCACGTTCTTGATGCTCTTGTTTTCACCAACAAATCACAGTCCTCTACTAAATGTTCACGTTCTTGATGCTCTTGTTTTCACCAACAAATCACAGTCCTCTACTAAATGTTGACGTTCTTGATGCTCTTGTTTTCACCAACAAATCACAGTCCTCTACTAAATGTTCATGTTCTTGATACTCTTGTTTTCACCAACAAATCACAGTCCTCTACTAAATGTTCACGTTCTTGATGCTCTTGTTTTCACCAACAAATCGCAGTCCTCTACTAAATGTTCATGTTCTTGATGCTCTTGTTTTCGCCAACAAATCACAGTCCTCTACTAAATGTTCATGTTCTTGATGCTCTTCTTTTCACCAACAAATCACAGTCCTCTACTAAATGTTCATGTTCTTGATGCTCTTGTTTTCGCCAACAAATCACAGTCCTCTACTAAATGTTCACATTCTTGATGCTCTTGTTTTCACCAACAAATCACAGTCCTCTACTAAATGTTCACGTTCTTGATGCTCTTGTTTTTGCCAACAAATCACAGTCCTCTATTAAATGTTCACGTTCTTGATGCTCTTGTTTTCGCCAACAAATCACAGTCCTCTACTAAATGTTCATGTTCTTGATGCTCTTGTTTTCACCAACAAATCGCAGTCCTCTACTAAATGTTGACGTTCTTGATGCTCTTGTTTTCACCAACAAATCGCAGTCCTCTACTAAATGTTCACGTTCTTGATGCTCTTGTTTTCGCCAACAAATCACAGTCCTCTACTAAATGTTCATGTTCTTGATGCTCTTCTTTTCACCAACAAATCACAGTCCTCTATTAAATGTTCACGTTCTTGATGCTCTTGTTTTCGCCAACAAATCACAGTCCTCTACTAAATGTTCATGTTCTTGATGCTCTTGTTTTCGTCAACAAATCGCAGTTCTCTACTAAAGGTTCACGTTGTTGATGCTCTTGTTTTCGCCAGTAAAACGCAGTCCTCTACTAAATGTTCATGTTCTTCATGCTCTTGTTTTCACCAACAAATCGCAGTTCTCTACTAAATGTTCACATTCTTGATGCTCTTCTTTTCGCCAACAAATCGCAGTCCTCTACTAAATGTTCATGTTCTTGATGCTTTTGTTTTCACCAACAAATCGCAGTTCTCTACTAAATGTTCACATTCTTGATGCTCTTCTTTTCGCCAACAAATCGCAGTCCTCTACTAAATGTTCATGTTCTTGATGCTCTTGTTTTCACCAACAAATCGCAGTCCTCTACTAAATGTTCATGTTCTTGATGCTCTTGTTTTCACCAACAAATCGCAGTTCTCTACTAAATGTTCACATTCTTGATGCTCTTCTTTTCGCCAACAAATCGCAGTCCTCTACTAAATGTTCATGTTCTTGATGCTCTTGCTTTCGCCAAAAAATCGCAGTCCTCTACTAAATGTTCACGTTCTCGATGCTCTTGTTTTCACCAACAAATCGCAGTTCTCTACTAAATGTTCACGTTCTTGATGCTCTTGTTTTCACCAACAAATCGCAGTCCTCTACTAAATGTTCACGTTCTTCATGCTCTTGTTTTCACCAACAAATCACAGTCCTCTACTAAATGTTCATGTTCTTGATGCTCTTGTTTTCACCAACAAATCACAGTTCTCTACTAAATGTTCATGTTCTTGATAATCTTGCTTTCGCCAACAAATCGCAGTCCTCTACTAAATGTTCATGTTCTTGATGCTCTTGTTTTCGCCAACAAATCACAGTTCTCTACTAAATGTTCATGTTCTTGATGCTCTTGTTTTCACCAACAAATCACAGTCCTCTACTAAATGTTCATGTTCTTGATGCTCTTGTTTTCACCAACAAATCACAGTTCTCTACTAAATGTTCATGTTCTTGATAATCTTGCTTTCGCCAACAAATCGCAGTCCTCTACTAAATGTTCATGTTCTTGATGCTCTTGTTTTCACCAACAAATCACAGTCCTCTATTAAATGTTCATGTTCTTGATGCTCTTGTTTTCGCCAACAAATCGCAGTCCTCTACTAAATGTTCACGTTCTTGATGCTCTTGTTTTCGCCAGTAAATCGCAGTTCTCTACTAAATGTTCACGTTCTTGATGCTCTTGTTTTCGCCAGTAAATCGCAGTCCTCTACTAAATGTTAACGTTCTTCATGCTCTTGTTTTCACCAACAAATCGCAGTCCTCTACTAAATGTTCACGTTCTTGATGCTCTTGTTTTCACCAACAAATCACAGTCCTCTACTAAATGTTCACGTTCTTGATGCTCTTGTTTTCACCTACAAATCGCAGTCCTCTACTAAATGTTCATGTTCTTGATGCTCTTGTTTTCACCAACAAATCACAGTCCTCTACTAAATGTTCACGTTCTTGATGCTCTTGTTTTCGCCAACAAATCACAGTCCTCTACTAAATGTTCACGTTCTTGATGCTCTTGTTTTCACCAACAAATCGCAGTCCTCTACTAAATGTTCACGTTCTTGATGCTCTTGTTTTCACCAACAAATCGCAGTTCCCTACTAAATGTTCACGTTCTTGATGCTCTTGTTTTCGCCAGTAAATCGCAGTCCTCTACTAAATGTTCATGTTCTTCATTCTCTTGTTTTCACCAACAAATCGCAGTCCTCTACTAAATGTTCACGTTCTTGATGCTCTTGTTTTCACCAACAAATCGCAGTCCTCTACTAAATGTTCATGTTCTTGATGCTCTTGTTTTCGTCAACAAATCGCAGTTCTCTACTAAATGTTCACGTTCTTGATGCTCTTGTTTTCGCCAGTAAAACGCAGTCCTCTACTAAATGTTCATGTTCTTCATGCTCTTGTTTTCACCAACAAATCGCAGTTCTCTACTAAATGTTCACATTCTTGATGCTCTTCTTTTCGCCAACAAATCGCAGTCCTCTACTAAATGTTCATGTTCTTGATGCTCTTGTTTTCACCAACAAATCACAGTCCTCTACTAAATGTTCATGTTCTTGATGCTCTTGTTTTCACCAACAAATCACAGTCCTCTACTAAATGTTCACGTTCTTGATGCTCTTGTTTTCACCAACAAATCACAGTCCTCTACTAAATGTTCACGTTCTTGATGCTCTTGTTTTCACCAACAAATCACAGTCCTCTACTAAATGTTCATGTTCTTGATGCTCTTGTTTTCACCAACAAATCACAGTCCTCTACTAAATGTTCACGTTCTTGATGCTCTTGTTTTCACCAACAAATCACAGTCCTCTACTAAATGTTCATGTTCTTGATGCTCTTGTTTTCACCAACAAATCACAGTCCTCTACTAAATGTTCACGTTCTTGATGCTCTTGTTTTCGTCAACAAATCACAGTCCTCTACTAAATGTTGACGTTCTTGATGCTCTTGTTTTCACCAACAAATCACAGTCCTCTACTAAATGTTCACGTTCTTGATGCTCTTCTTTTCACCAACAAATCACAGTCCTCTACTAAATGTTCACGTTCTTGATGCTCTTCTTTTCACCAACAAATCACAGTCCTCTACTAAATGTTGACGTTCTTGATGCTCTTGTTTTCACCAACAAATCACAGTCCTCTACTAAATGTTCACGTTCTTGATGCTCTTGTTTTCACCAACAAATCACAGTCCTCTACTAAATGTTCATGTTCTTGATGCTCTTGTTTTCACCAACAAATCACAGTCCTCTACTAAATGTTCACGTTCTTGATGCTCTTGTTTTCGTCAACAAATCACAGTTCTCTACTAAATGTTCATGTTCTTCATGCTCTTGTTTTCACCAACAAATCGCAGTCCTCTACTAAATGTTCATGTTCTTCATGCTCTTGTTTTCACCAACAAATCGCAGTCCTCTACTAAATGTTCACGTTCTTGATGCTCTTGTTTTCACCAACAAATCGCAGTCCTCTACTAAATGTTCATGTTCTTCATGCTCTTGTTTTCACCAACAAATCGCAGTTCTCTACTAAATGTTCACGTTCTTGATGCTCTTGTTTTCGTCAACAAATCGCAGTTCTCTACTAAATGTTCACGTTGTTGATGCTCTTGTTTTCGTCAACAAATCGCAGTTCTCTACTAAATGTTCATGTTCTTGATGCTCTTGTTTTCACCAACAAATCGCAGTCCTCTACTAAATGTTCACGTTCTTGATGCTCTTGTTTTCACCAACAAATCGCAGTCCTCTACTAAATGTTCACGTTCTTGATGCTCTTCTTTTCGCCAACAAATCACAGTCCTCTACTAAATGTTCATGTTCTTGATGCTCTTGTTTTCACCAACAAATCGCAGTTCTCTACTAAATGTTCATGTTCTTGATGCTCTTGTTTTCGCCAACAAATCGCAGTCCTCTACTAAATGTTCACGTTCTTGATGCTCTTCTTTTCGCCAACAAATCACAGTCCTCTACTAAATGTTCATGTTCTTGATGCTCTTGTTTTCACCAACAAATCGCAGTTCTCTACTAAATGTTCACGTTGTTGATGCTCTTGTTTTCGCCAGTAAATCGTAGTCCTCTACTAAATGTTAACGTTCTTCATGCTCTTGTTTTCACCAACAAATCGCAGCCCTCTACTAAATGTTCACGTTCTTGATGCTCTTGTTTTCGTCAACAAATCGCAGTCCTCTACTAAATGTTCATGTTCTTGATGCTCTTGTTTTCGTCAACAAATCGCAGTTCTCTACTAAATGTTCACGTTCTTGATGCTCTTGTTTTCGCCAGTAAAACGCAGTCCTCTACTAAATGTTCATGTTCTTCATGCTCTTGTTTTCACCAACAAATCGCAGTTCTCTACTAAATGTTCATGTTCTTGATGCTCTTGTTTTCGTCAACAAATCGCAGTTCTCTACTAAATGTTCACGTTCTTGATGCTCTTGTTTTCGCCAGTAAAACGCAGTCCTCTACTAAATGTTCATGTTCTTCATGCTCTTGTTTTCACCAACAAATCGCAGTTCTCTACTAAATGTTCACATTCTTGATGCTCTTCTTTTCGCCAACAAATCGCAGTCCTCTACTAAATGTTCATGTTCTTGATGCTCTTGTTTTCACCAACAAATCGCAGTTCTCTACTAAATGTTCATGTTCTTGATGCTCTTGTTTTCGCCAACAAATCGCAGTTCTCTACTAAATGTTCACATTCTTGATGCTCTTCTTTTCGCCAACAAATCGCAGTCCTCTACTAAATGTTCACGTTCTTGATGCTCTTGTTTTCACCAACAAATCGCAGTTCTCTACTAAATGTTCATGTTCTTCATGCTCTTGTTTTCACCAACAAATCGCAGTTCTCTACTAAATGTTCACATTCTTGATGCTCTTCTTTTCGCCAACAAATCGCAGTCCTCTACTAAATGTTCATGTTCTTCATTCTCTTGTTTTCACCAACAAATCACAGTCCTCTACTAAATGTTCACGTTCTTCATTCTCTTGTTTTCACCAACAAATCACAGTTCTCTACTAAATGTTCACGTTCTTCATGCTCTTGTTTTCGCCAACAAATCGCAGTCCTCTACTAAATGTTCACGTTCTTGATGCTCTTGTTTTCGCCAACAAATCACAGTCCTCTACTAAATGTTGATGTTCTTGATGCTCTTCTTTTCGCCAACAAATCACAGTCCTCTACTAAATGTTCACGTTCTTGATGCTCTTGTTTTCACCAACAAATCACAGTCCTCTACTAAATGTTCACGTTCTTGATGCTCTTGTTTTCACCAACAAATCACAGTCCTCTACTAAATGTTCACGTTCTTGATGCTCTTGTTTTCACCAACAAATCACAGTCCTCTATTAAATGTTCACGTTCTTGATGCTCTTGTTTTTGTCAACAAATCACAGTCCTCTACTAAATGTTCATGTTCTTGATGCTCTTGTTTTCACCAACAAATCACAGTCCTCTACTAAATGTTCACGTTCTTGATGCTCTTCTTTTCACCAACAAATCACAGTCCTCTACTAAATGTTCACGTTCTTGATGCTCTTGTTTTCGCCAACAAATCACAGTCCTCTACTAAATGTTGATGTTCTTGATGCTCTTGTTTTCACCAACAAATCACAGTCCTCTACTAAATGTTCACGTTCTTGATGCTCTTCTTTTCGCCAACAAATCGCAGTCCTCTACTAAATGTTCATGTTCTTGATGCTCTTGTTTTCACCAACAAATCACAGTCCTCTACTAAATGTTCACGTTCTTGATGCTCTTCTTTTCACCAACAAATCACAGTCCTCTACTAAATGTTCACGTTCTTGATGCTCTTGTTTTCACCAACAAATCACAGTCCTCTACTAAATGTTCACGTTCTTGATGCTCTTGTTTTCACCAACAAATCGCAGTCCTCTACTAAATGTTCATGTTCTTGATGCTCTTCTTTTCGCCAACAAATCACAGTCCTCTACTAAATGTTCACGTTCTTGATGCTCTTGTTTTCACCAACAAATCACAGTCCTCTACTAAATGTTCACGTTCTTGATGCTCTTGTTTTCACCAACAAATCACAGTCCTCTACTAAATGTTCATGTTCTTGATGCTCTTGTTTTCACCAACAAATCACAGTCCTCTACTAAATGTTCACGTTCTTGATGCTCTTCTTTTCGCCAACAAATCGCAGTCCTCTACTAAATGTTCATGTTCTTGATGCTCTTGTTTTCACCAACAAATCACAGTCCTCTACTAAATGTTCACGTTCTTGATGCTCTTCTTTTCACCAACAAATCACAGTCCTCTACTAAATGTTCACGTTCTTGATGCTCTTGTTTTCACCAACAAATCACAGTCCTCTACTAAATGTTCACGTTCTTGATGCTCTTGTTTTCACCAACAAATCGCAGTCCTCTACTAAATGTTCATGTTCTTGATGCTCTTGTTTTCGCCAACAAATCACAGTCCTCTACTAAATGTTCATGTTCTTGATGCTCTTGTTTTCACCAACAAATCACAGTCCTCTACTAAATGTTCACGTTCTTGATGCTCTTCTTTTCACCAACAAATCACAGTCCTCTACTAAATGTTCACATTCTTGATACTCTTGCTTTCGTCAACAAATCGCAATCTACTAAATGTTCACCAACAAAACCATCTTGTGTGAGCTTCATTCTAATTTGTATAATTTTTTTCAGGTGATAATGTAAAGCGGGTTGAAGATTACGACGTAAAGCAACTTAACGGTGACAAACTTAGAGTAATAGAAGCTGACACATTTTGGTGTATGAGCAAACTACTTGATGGCATTCAAGACAACTACACATTTGCTCAACCTGGCATTCAAACCAAAGTGAAACAGCTGGAGGAGTTAATTAAAAGAATAAATGGTAATTATACTGTGTATGAGTGTTTGCAGTACTTGTACTCTTAATTGGAGTGTGAGTGTTTGCAGTAGCTGTACTCCTAATTGGCGTGTGGGTGTTTGCAGTAGCTGTACTCATGCTTGGCGTGTGGGTGTTTGTAGTAGCTGTATACTCCTAATTGGTGTGTGAGTGTTGGTAGTAGCTGTACTCTTACTTGGCATGTGAGTGTTTGCAGTAGCTGTACTCTTACTTGGCGTGTGAGTGTTTGCAGTAGCTGTACTCTTAATTGGCGTGTGAGTATTTGTAGTAGCTGTACTCTTACTTGGCGTGTGAGTGTTTGCAGTAGCTGTACTCTTACTTGGTGTGTGAGTGTTTGCAGTAGCTGTACTCTTACTTGGTGTGTGAGTGTTTGCAGTAGCTGTACTCTTAATTGGCGTGTGAGTGTTTGCAGTAGCTGTACTCTTACTTGGTGTGTGAGTGTTTGCAGTAGCTGTACTCTTAATTGGCGTGTGAGTGTTGCAGTAGCTGTATTCATAATTGGCGTGTGAGTGTTTGCAGTAGCTGTACTCTTACTTAGTGTGTGAGTGTTTGCAGTAGCTGTACTCTTAATTGGCGTTTGAGTGTTTGCAGTAGCTGTACTCTTAATTAGCGTGTGAGTGTTTGCAGTAGCTGTACTCTTAATTGGCGTGTGAGTGTTTGCAGTAGCTGTACTCTTAATTAGCGTGTGAGTGTTTGCAGTAGCTGTACTCTTACTTAGTGTGTGAGTGTTTGCAGTAGCTGTACTCTTAATTGGCGTTTGAGTGTTTGCAGTAGCTGTACTCTTAATTAGCGTGTGAGTGTTTGCAGTAGCTGTACTCTTAATTGGCGTGTGAGTGTTTGCAGTAGCTGTACTCTTAATTAGCGTGTGAGTGTTTGCAGTAGCTGTACTCATGCTTGGCGTGTGAGTGTTTGCAGTAGCTGTACTCTTAATTGGCGTGTGATTGTTTGCAGTAGCTGTACTCTTAATTGGCGTGTGAGTGTTTGCAGTAGCTGTACTCTTAATTGGCGTGTGAGTGTTTGCAGTAGCTGTACTCTTAATTGGCGTGTGAGTGTTTGCAGTAGCTGTACTCTTAATTAGCGTGTGAGTGTTTGCAGTAGCTGTACTCATGCTTGGCGTGTGAGTGTTTGCAGTAGCTGTATTCATAATTGGCGTGTGATTGTTTGCAGTAGCTGTATTCATAATTGGCGTGTGAGTGTTTGCAGTAGCTGTACTCTTAATTGGCGTGTGAGTGTTTGCAGTAGCTGTACTCTTACTTGGTGTGTGAGTGTTTGCAGTAGCTGTACTCTTAATTGGCGTGTGAGTGTTGCAGTAGCTGTATTCATAATTGGCGTGTGAGTGTTTGCAGTAGCTGTACTCTTAATTGGCGTGTGAGTGTTTGCAGTAGCTGTATTCATAATTGGCGTGTGATTGTTTGCAGTAGCTGTACTCTTAATTGGCGTGTGAGTGTTGCAGTAGCTGTACTCTTAATTGGCGTGTGGGTGTTTGCAGTAGCTGTATTCATAATTGGCGTGTGGGTGTTTGCAGTAGCTGTATTCATAATTGGCGTGTGATTGTTTGCAGTAGCTGTACTCTTAATTGGCGTGTGAGTGTTTGCAGTAGCTGTACTCTTAATTGGCGTGTGAGTGTTTGCAGTAGCTGTACTCTTAATTGGCGTGTGGGTGTTTGCAGTAGCTGTACTCTTAATTGGCGTGTGATTGTTTGCAGTAGCTGTACTCTTAATTGGCGTGTGAGTGTTTGCAGTAGCTGTACTCTTAATTGGCGTGTGAGTGTTTGCAGTAGCTGTACTCTTAATTGGCGTGTGATTGTTTGCAGTAGCTGTACTCTTAATTGGCGTGTGAGTGTTGCAGTAGCTGTACTCTTACTTGGCGTGTGAGTGTTTGCAGTAGCTGTACTCTTACTTGGCGTGTGAGTGTTTGCAGTAGCTGTACTCTTAGTTGGCGTGTGGGTGTTTGTAGTAGCTGTACTCTTACTTGGCGTGTGAGTATTTGTAGTAGCTGTACTCTTACTTGGCATGTGAGTGTTTGCAGTAGCTGTACTCTTACTTGGTGTGTGAGTGTTTGCAGTAGCTGTACTCTTAATTGGCCTGTGAGTATTTGTAGTAGCTGTACTCTTACTTGGTGTGTGAGTGTTTGCAGTAGCTGTACTCTTAATTGGCGTGTGAGTGTTAGCAGTAGCTGTACTCTTAATTGGCGTGTGAGTGTTTGCAGTAGCTGTACTCTTAATTGGCGTGTGAGTGTTGCAGTAGCTGTATTCATAATTGGCGTGTGAGTGTTTGCAGTAGCTGTACTCTGAATTGGCGTGTGAGTGTTTGCAGTAGCTGTACTCTTAATTGGCGTGTGAGTGTTGCAGTAGCTGTATTCATAATTGGCGTGTGAGTGTTTGCAGTAGCTGTACTCTGAATTGGCGTGTGAGTGTTTGCAGTAGCTGTACTCTTAATTGGCGTGTGAGTGTTTGCAGTAGCTGTACTCTTAATTGGCGTGTGAGTGTTTGCAGTAGCTGTACTCTTAATTGGCGTGTGAGTGTTTGCAGTAGCTGTACTCCTAATTGGCGTGTGAGTGTTTGCAGTAGCTGTACTCATGCTTGGCGTATGAGTGTTTGCAGTAACTGTACTCATGCTTGGCGTGTGGGTGTTTTTTTCAAAATTTCTGCTTTTAATTGGCGTGTAAGTGATTGCAGTAGCTGTACTCTTAATTGGCATGTGAGTGTTTGCAGTAGCTGTACTCTTAATTGGCATGTGAGTGTTTGCAGTAGCTGTACTCTTACTTGGCATGTGAGTGTTTGCAGTAGCTGTACTCTTACTTGGCATGTGAGTGTTTGCAGTAGCTGTGCTCTTACTTGGCATGTGAGTGTTTGCAGTAGCTGTACTCTTACTTGGCATGTGAGTGTTTGCAGTAGCTGTACTCTTACTTGGCATGTGAGTGTTTGCAGTAGCTGTGCTCTTACTTGGCATGTGAGTGTTTGCAGTAGCTGTACTCTTACTTGGCATGTGAGTGTTTGCAGTAGCTGTACTCTTACTTGGCATGTGAGTGTTTGCAGTAGCTGTGCTCTTTCCTGACGTGTGTTTGCAGTAGCTGTATCCTTACCTTGCCTTTGTTTTTTTACCAACCATATAGTCAGTTTACTGATGATGTGATTATATAGCATTTGTAATCTGAATGGTTTGGTATTTTATTTTTCAGTTCACTTACAAAAACACCTTGAGCAGAATTTAGTGGAATACTTGCAGTTTTCCTATCGTTGGATGAACAATCTGCTTATGAGGGAGTTACCACTTCATTGTACGATACGTGTTTGGGATACATATATGGTAAGGAATATTCTGCATCATCAGTCGTATGGTTCACTTACACTAAAAGTATTATAATTCCTTAATGAATACTTGTAGGTGAAACATGTTCATGTATAGTGTGAATTAATAAAGCAGTTTAGGCTTGGTTTACTTCCTGGCAGCCTATTGTCTAGTGATGACCAATCACCTTTGACTTCGCTCACTTTTTACTAAATTTACTTATTCCATAAAAATGTTGAAGAGTACAATTGAAATGTTTAAAAACAAGGCCATATACATGGCTGCAGTCACATGCATGCTCAAATTTGTGACAGTGAGCTGTAGAGTCTACCACTAATTCCTTTCTGTGTAAACTGTAAACCAAGATCATACTTGCGACTAAATAAAAGATTTTTATTTCAATTTTATTTTATTTTTTTTAGAGTGAACCGGATGGCTTTGCGGAGTTCCATTTGTACGTCTGTGCAGCATTTCTACAAAGATTTTCTAAAGAAATTCAAGATCAAAGAGACTTCCAGGTGAGAACCAGACGTTAGTCCATCTTTATGTTATTGTAAATTGAGAAAGCAAAGAATACTGTATGAGTCTGATGATACTGCAATTGGTTTTTTTATAGACATTTTTTGTGATATGAGATCCCAGACAATTTTTTTTTTCTTTATGAGTCTGATGATACTGTATCTACAATTTGTCCTTTATTATAGACATTTTTTGTTATACAAGATCCCAGACAATTTTTCTTTTCCACCAAAAGAAAAAAAAAGATAAAAAATTTAAATCGGGGACGTACAACAAAAGCAGAGTCTGAAAACATTGTACTATCTTAACAGTAGCAAAAACACAGACACTTATAAATATATCGCATACGAATTCCCAATGTGATACTCTATTCAGCTTCTAACTCTATGATGTAGTTGTGTGTCATAGAATTTATCTATAAATTAAAAATTATAATGTAATTGTGTTCACCATTTTAATTTGTTTTTCTTTTTTTAAAGGGAATATTACTTCTGCTACAAAATCTACCTACAGCTAAGTGGGGTGAAAACGAAATTGGACTATTACTTGCCGAAGCCTATAGTTTAAAATATGTATTTTCTGGAGCAAGGAACCATTTAAACCAAAGTAAATGAAACTATTAACATCCTAAGATGAGAACAAGATTAGCATAACAAATGGTATTTTATTATATTACTGGAAGATGAAAAAGAAGTCATGCACTGGATAGGAGGTATAGAAGGTGGGCTACATCAAACGAAACCAAAGACCGTTCAAGTGATGGTGTTCATAGCACTGCAGCTGCTCCACTTGTTTATGGTTGCCTGGCTTTGTTGGTGTAAAGGAAGAAGTACTGCAACGTTACGCATGTTTCATCTTCGAGGTATTGTTTCTGATTGTGATCCTACGAACTACATTGTTTTTTATTGCAATCCTACGAGAGGTATTGTTTTGCCACGCATCTATTGTAATGTGAATCAAGGGGAACGATATTTTTATTTAACCTAGCTAGGCCCAGAGTCTAGCGATTAATGTTTAAAAAGAAACAACGAAGTACCAGGCACCCTCTTCGTACAGAGCATGCAGTAGTACTAGATGGGCCTACCATAAATGAAACCTAAATAATAAAAATAAACATCACACGTGTGGCCGATTAACCCTTTTTTCATCAAATAAGTATCAACATTTTTAATGAAATGTTTTTTTTCACTCCCAGTCGTCTGTGCACTCTGTAATGTGGGTCATGGGTTATTGGATTTTATTTTAGCGGTGTTCGTATATGGCCATATTTAGAATTGATCAAAAAATCAAAAAAGTTGCCGCAAATTGGTACAATCATGTTTTTTTTTATAAAGGCCATCAACCCGTAATTAATTTAATCAAGTATTAGATTGGAGCTATGATGTTTAATCAAAATCATTTTTAATAACTTAATTTATTTAACAAAATATTGAATGTATTTTTTTTTATATAAATCGCTTTTAATTTTACTTTTAAATTTTGTTTTGGCAACTCAATGAATTAATACTGACTGTATCTAAGCAATAATATTTTAAAAGTAAATGATATAGTTGATATTGAAAGTTAATTTTTATAATGGATATCGCCTAAATGCCATACTATCTTTCTTGGGCTAATGTTACCTTTTGTTCTCATGAAATCATATTTGTTTGCCTTTATGTTTATACGCTAAATCATTAGTGTTAATGTTTATTATTTAGACTGACTTATTTAAGCTGCTTAAGCTCTGAGCCAGTTTAGTCAGTGAGTGCTCATAGCCGTTACGCCAATGATTTTATGGATCATAAGATTGTTGTTTTTTTTTAACATGCCACCATATGTACCACATTCGCATAGGCATTCTGTATTATTGCTTTTCTCTAACAGTCAACATTTCAATTGATGAATTAGTTGTACTGTATTAATGTACATAAAATGTTAAGCCATGTCCACTTGTATAAATTGTATTTAAATTAGAATATTACATTATAAAAAAATAAAAGAAAAGTAAAAAAAGACAAATTTGTGACGAAAAATGGTGTTGGTGTACGCTGATATATTGAAGCAGCAGATTGATAGGTCTGTAACAACCCCAAGTAGTACTAGAGGTCAAAGGTCATAGTTCAAATCCAATTAATCAAGCATATTTATAGCTTCAAAGCACTGAACTCAAAACTAGGCTGGCCATAGCGATACGTGACCACGGACGGCAACAGTTAGGATAGCCTTAATAAACAATAGCCTGTCGTAGACTGAATACGTTTGTCACTCGTGGACTAACAACAAGGGCCTCGTAGAAAAATATTTGCTTGTGAACTGTGTTGTCTCATTGTAGTAGTCCGCTATGCAATGCACTACAGTATATGCACACACAATTACGTTTGCCAGAAACTCGGAACCCAACGTTTACTGTCTGTAAAGATGTATACGGATCACTAAACCGTTATAAATAAAAGAGCTGTATATGCAGGGTAGATATAACATATATGTAATAAATTTAAATTTATTAACGGACCATGCTTCGGGCATAGCCCATCATAGTAAGTGACCAATGCTTCGGGCATAGCCCATCAAAGTGACCAATGCTTCGGGCATAGCCCATCAAAGTGACCAATGCTTCGGGCATAGCCCATCAAAGTGACCAATGCTTCGGGCATAGCCCATCATAGTAAGTGACCATGCTTCGGGCATAGCCCATCATAGTAAGTGACCAATGCTTCGGGCATAGCCCATCAAAGTGACCAATGCTTCGGGCATAGCCCATCATAGTAAGTGACCAATGCTTCGGGCATAGCCCATCAAAGTGACCAATGCTTCGGGCATAGCCCATCATAGTAAGTGACCAATGCTTCGGGCATAGCCCATCATAGTAAGTGACCAATGCTTCGGGCATAGCCCATCATAGTAAGTGACCAATGCTTCGGGCATAGCCCATCAAAGTGACCAATGCTTCGGGCATAGCCCATCATAGTAAGTGACCAATGCTTGGGGCATAGCCCATCAAAGTGACCAATGCTTCGGGCATAGCCCATCATAGTAAGTGACCAATGCTTCGGGCATAGCCCATCAAAGTGACCAATGCTTCGGGCATAGCCCATCATAGTAAGTGACCAATGCTTCGGGCATAGCCCATCATAGTAAGTGACCAATGCTTCGGGCATAGCCCATCAAAGTGACCAATGCTTCGGGCATAGCCCATCAAAGTGACCAATGCTTCGGGCATAGCCCATCAAAGTGACCAATGCTTCGGGCATAGCCCATCAAAGTGACCAATGCTTCGGGCATAGCCCATCAAAGTGACCAATGCTTGGGGCATAGCCCATCAAAGTGACCAATGCTTCGGGCATAGCCCATCAAAGTGACCAATGCTTCGGGCATAGCCCATCATAGTAAGTGACCAATCGTATCCAACAATGCATTGAATCTAGTTAAATTTGAGCCAGAGCCAATCGGGCTTGCTTATTAAGCTTTATGCACAATTATATAATCTAATTTTCAAACGGATGTTTATTGAAGTGCCGCACACGATAGGCCATGTCACATGGTAAGTAATGTTTCTATTTATAGTTTATTGACACGAATAATAAAGAGATAATAAATGTATTTTAAATTTATCGGTTTAAATTTTCATATAATTTTTTTTTTTTTTTTCACATGTGGACAACGACAAATCAACATGTACTGCAACCAAGACTGGTAACAAACATAGTAAGTATGTTTTAGTTTGATAATTTATTGTAAAAATAAATAGCTATGCAAAGAAATATGACGATAAAAATACAATACAAAACATGAACTTTTTATTAAATTTTAACTTTTTATTAATATTACAAGCTGAGCAATTGCGTTGTACTTTGTGAAAGAACACCTTTCTGCTTAACAAGTTTTTCTGTTAGAAAGACATTAAAGTATTTGTATGAATGTGAAATATTGTTTTTTAGATTTCCAAATACTTGTATGGAGTAAGCCCACCTGGTAACACTCATGTTATGGGGATATCATCATGGTTCACACCAGAATGTATCTGCCAAATAAGCTCACATCACATAATAATGGTAAGTACCAAAAATCTTGTAATAGTAACCCACACCCAAATAGTAACCCCCCTTCAATAGTAACTGTAATATACGGATTAGTAGAGCACCCTCTATGTTAGAGAGTATAAGGATAGAGAATAAAATGATGGCGAAGCAAGCACATGTGTTTCCGTGTATTTATTAACGGTACGAACATTTATATTGGCGACGAGGATAAATATGTGAGTTAATATAATAAGTGAAGGATAAGCTGACAAAAGAACAACTTAATTGAAGATAAATTAAAGAGAGTGGCGTCACACGATCTGTTAGCTCGTACGCTGACTAGATTTGACCCAGATGAAAACCCGTCCAACACAGCGGCGAGGTGGGATATGAATAGCCAGGCTAGATACGTACTTCATAGCAAAGAGTATTACAAAGGATGAACAGTCCCAACTGTTGCTTTTAGCCAGGACTAAAGTCTATGACATTTACAATACATTGGCAGAAAGAAACGATAAATTTCAAAATGTGAAAGAAAAATTAACACAACATTTCAGTCCTGACACGGCTACGAAATATGGCCAAGCACTGTGAATTTGCTGATCTGGCTAAAGAACTAAGAGCACAAATTTTACAGAAAACTGTAAATAAGAAGTTGCGCAGAGAATTCTTGAAACAACCTGATTGGACATTAGACAATGTTTTGAAGGAAGCCAGGGCTATATAAGTGTCGGAGGTATGAGCAACAGATATGGAAAAAGTAGAAATTCATAAAGTACAAACTGGACACAGACCAGTTCAATCACAACCACAAAATACAAAATGTCGAAACTGTGGAGCCACAGGGGAAGTTAGAAGCTTTCTTAGTATGGTTAATTATAGCACAAAGTATGTGCCCGATTTTGCGACGAAAAAGAAAAATGTTAACTTTGTGTGGAAAAATGAGCACCAACAAGCATTCGATGAGTATATTCCTTGCACTTTGTAATGCACCAGTCATGGGTCATTTTCAAAACGCGAAAGAGACATTTGTGATAATTGACGCAAGCCCTGTAGGAGTATCCGTGATCCTTTCACAAAATACGCCAAAGCACGATGATAACAGAATAGTAGCATATGCCAGTCAAAGCCTGTCCAATGTAGACAAAAGACATTCGCAAACGGAAAAAGAGGCACTTGTCATTGTCTAGGCAGTGGAACACTTTCATTTATTTTTATTTGGAGAAAAATTTACGCTTATCACCGACACAAGCTTTTGGAAGTTGCCTTTTGAAGTTATCTATGGAAGTTCCACATCAAAGCCATCAGCAAGAATTGAACGCTGGGTACTACGTCTTCAACCATAAACTTTTGAAATATAATATAAACCAGGTGACCAAAACCCTGCTGACTACATGTCAAGACACCCAGTTTATACTTGTAAGTATAATGTTAATGACGATACTGAAGAATATATAAAATTTATAACACTAGAGGGTGAGCTCGCTTTGCTCGCTCTCCCTCTAGGAAGTGTAGACGATGGTTCTCTGAATGATAATGACTCGGGACGTAAACAGTTTTAGAAGGACATTCTGGCCTGGACAATTTCGGTCGGTTACCGTTTTGATATTTGTAAAACTAAACGTACTCACTAACCAAAGTGTCTTTGATTAATAGCGTTTAAGGCGTATAGTGTTTATTGTAGATATGAAAAGTGGTAAAAAAGAATAACAAATGCTTGGTCAATTGTAGATAACAGTCCGAAGAAATCTACTAAAAATAGTATAATTGGGTTATAAATATAATATTGTGGATGGGCGTTTATTAGATGTATTTGGGGTGGGGTTGAGTAGCGAGATATTATTTTAATTGATGTTTTATTGGGGAAGTGTTCCGGGCGTTTATTCAAATAAATACCATCCTAATTGGTATAATTAATACATTATTCCGCGACACAGTGGCCTAAGAAGAAAGACGTTTTAGACGGCTTGCAAAAAAAAATGTTGTTAATGCTACTAAATTGGTCGCTTAATTTTACAAATCTCGTACAAAACTGCTGAATGGTGTTGAATTTTTAAGGATCACTAAAAAAGGCAAAAAATAACAGTAATTTGAAATCTTGATTTGAAAAGCAGCCATGTTTTGTAAGTTGTTGCATCACATATCATGCAACTTGCTCACAATGGGTGAATCTACAAAAACCATGCTGGGCCGCCAAATTAAAACAGTGTTTAGTCTCGGCAGCCGTCCAACCGTATCGACTGATCACATAGTTTGCAGTTTTAATTATTCCTGGATCAATGCTCAGTATAGTCGGTCGAGTTTGAATCTGTGAAATGTGTAAGTAAGTATCACCGCTTTAACAATTCACAATGTGTGAGCATTTTGAGGTAATTAATTTGTATGATTTAGGTTGTGTTTCCGCAGCTTTATGTCCATGCATTTATAAATTTCTGAATTGCAACCAAATTTGATCCTCGTCTTCAGATAAATTATTCTTCTTCTATTAACCCATTTAGTAGCACCTCCGTTGGTTGGCCTAAGTTGGTAAACATCACCTACGGTATTTGTTTTATACAGTTACAATGTATGAAGTTTCCGAATATTATCGACCATCAAAGTGTTCCCTGCAAATTAGAACTCGCTCACCAATTTTGAACTGTTCAGAATTTTTTGGTGGATGACGTCTTTCTTCCCTATCCGCAGCCGCTCTCAGCCTAGAACTCACCACTTCTGCTGCTCTTTGCATCATTTTTTATTGTTGCTCTATATAGTCTTCATCCCAAATTGAGCTTGCATTATCTAGGATAAGGTCGATAGGCAATTTTGGTTCTCTCCCCATCATCAATAAGTAAGGCGTAACACCGTTCACCGTATGTTGGGTGGTATTATAGATAACTACTACATGTCCTAGCATCTCAGACCATCGTCTTCGCTCTGCTGGTTTCATAGCTCTCAATAAGCTGCACAAAGTTAAGTTTGCCTGTTCCCAACTGGGTGGTAACCTGAAGTTCTGGATTTTGTTATGTTATACAGTTTGCACAAAGCCAAAGTTTTTACTCTGATCTGAATGAATTCAACCGGGTACCCCATAGCAAACAAACCAATGATCTTTCAGAGCTCTCTCTACCCCCTTTTGCGGACTGGTCTTTGCAAGCGACAGTAGCAGCAAACTTTGAATAGGCATCTGTCATTACAAAGACATCTTTGAACCCTCCTATTCCTCTGTCGAGCTTTAGGAAATCAATAGCTAAAGTTCTAAAGGTTTGAAAGCGAGAAGATGATGTAGTGGTGGTCTGATTTTAGAGGTTTGTGATTTACTCACAGCACACCGAAAACATCGGCCTTGGCTTCTGGCTAATAAGATCTGGAGTACCAGTGGTGGACTTCGCTGTGTGGTTAGGCCTTGGAGTGCTGTCGTTAATGCTTGTATCATATCATCCATCTCTGCCATATTGCTATGTTAAAATATGGGAATAATTAATCTATGCACAATGTCAATATGTAGTATAATAATGGACTAAAGGATATGCAATTAAAATAAAAAACAAAGCATTAATGAAAAATATCACTGATGAAATTTTAAGAAAGAATGTCATTTTATTGTTTGCAGGAAAATTGGTGCTAGGGCAAGTAAAACAAATTGCCCGTTGACGTTGCCAACCCATAAAGATGATACTAGTCTGTGGCAGTGTCGATTCTGTTTACAGGATGACTTTCCTGAACTAAGTGAGGTACCTAAAACATTACTTATTAAACAAATATTTGCGCAAAGTATCTACATAAATTAATATTGTAGTATGAGAGGACAGGTCTATCAAACATCTCCAAATCAAATGCTTAAATCTTCCCTTGCACGTTGTGTAGTGTCCATGTAATCAGTGTGTTTTTCTTTGTCATGTTTCTAATTTTATTCATTTGATTTTGTGTAGGTATGGAGTCATCTTGAAGGTGGTAATTTACCCAGGTCAAGCAATTGGTGTCAAAGTGCGTCTTTATAATGGGTTGATGTGATTTATTCCAACAAAAGCAATTAGTGATAAACATGTTAAAAACCAAGAAGATAGTGAAGGTAGGTTTAACATAAATACCATTTATCTTTTAATTAGTACTTAAACCAAACCTTTTGCTATTTAAGCCTATTTCAAGATCACACTAATGTCATTGCTTAACATATAACTTCATGATGATCTTACACATTGTAGAGTGACTAAGGTGGATGTTGATATGTTTATGGTAGATCTAAGAAGCAGAAGCTCAGACCTCTAGGACAGCAAAGGAGAATGGGTGCCACAGAAAAATATTTACAAACAACCATGATGCAGCAGATGAGGCCACAAGAAAGAGGACAGTATAAAGAAAGCTTAGCCAATCAAGTGAGTTTACAGTTTGTAATGAAGTCGTTGCTCCACCAAGATCAGGAAAACTTAATTTAGAATATGGTCTGGTATTGTTCCATACTCACCATATTAAAAGTTATAACAAATAGATTTAGAAACATGTATAGCCTACATCATACAGAAGAGCTAGCTACAAATGCTTAATAACGTCTGTTTTCAATATTTGTTCTTCACAGCTTATATCAAGCGTGTTATTGTTCATTTAACAACATTACCTTCAAACATGCAGAGAAAGTTCTGGTGGATATGGACCAAGGAGAGGCATTGTTAAACCAATTTGCATGTATTCTCTATAAAATCCTTTTTTTTGTCTTGTGTGTGTTCGTCCCACTTTTATTATCATACTCTGTTATAAGTATTATATTTTTAAAGCATATTTTTTCCTCTCGTTTATATGTTACAATGTTAAAAGTAAACATTTGCTGTATATGCATAAAATGATTGATTTTGATGTTTGTAAAATCATATTAAAAATAATTAAATTATATAAAAAAAATGGCAATAAAAAGATGATAAAAATTGATTAAAAACGTACTTTTGACAGTTGTCATTATTCTATAATGTTCGTGTTCGGGTAGAGAGGCTATAAACTCAGGGGAGGAATATAAAATACTCTCCCTTTTCACCAAGACAAAAAAGGATGACATGAGTATGAAGAATGAACAAGTTTGGAAATAAGATATTTAGAATGGATAGCATGGAGTGATCTATTTAATGAGAACCGTAAGGTTAGAGTCTATAGAGTGTGCAAGTCCAAAATAGTATTTTGGTTCTGTGTGTATGTGAGACGCTTCATACCCGGATGTAAACTTTAAAAAAAAAGGTATATATCTATACTAAAAAAAGACTTTAAATAACTTTATACATCCAACGCCTTAAATTAAATTCCCACTTTGCTTGAGATATTGGAATGGATGCTTTGTTATTAATGTGTCTATAAAATATCGAAGATTTGTTTTTCTCAATAAACTTATATCTATATAATATACATAATATAATAACAGGATTTTTATAGCGCACTGTAGGCATATATACTTTGCATGAGCAAGTATAATAACAGCGCACTTTGATAAAAGTACTTTGACAAATTATTAAAATAAAAACAAATTGTATAACGAATAAAATTCGGAACTACTGTATTTACGCCCATTGGTTTGTTATACACTATTCCTTCACTTCAATATGTAGGCTAACAAATTAAAGCAATAGGAACTTTGACTTTACGCAAATACATAACGAAAGTATAAAAATGACTATATTATTTTTGGTGTTTTTCGTGGTGTATTAATTATTTGATACGTAGAGATAAAAAAAAGTGGATAAAAATCGAATGAAAAACACATTGCTGCGGAAACACGAATTAAGTTTATTCATTTACATTTTATTTTTATTTCACTGGTTTCAATACAAATCGGGGTTTTTTTTAACAAACAAACTGCCAATCAATACAATTCGGAACTACTTACGGCCATTGATTTAGTTATACACAGAGTATTCCTTTACTTTGAAATATCTGTAAGCTACAAAATGAAAGCATTATTGGATTTGGGGTGCGCCTCAGATAGTTACAACGTGCATGAGCGGGACAGACTTCTGTCAATCAGTCGGCAGAGATTACACAATTTTAGTGATAACATGAATTGGTAAGTTATCGAATTAAGATGTAAAGTATTGGAAATAATAACAATGATTATGACTCAACACAAAAAGTAGTCGAAATTAGATTGGTGTATTTTTCGTTGATATTTGATATTTAGCGGAAACACGACACTCATTTGGATTCATGTGTTTGTGTTTTTACAATTTACATTTTTGTTTATTTCATAGTTTTTTATATTCTCCTCAAGTATTCTCAATTGTTCTTTACGTCAGAGTAGGGCAAAACATCTAATCACTCAACTCCCTGACGCAAAACTACAATTACAATCCTGTTGGTGCAGTAGGGCCTACCCGCTGCTTACTTGGGCTCGAATCTAACCACTAGCCATCAGCGCAAGCTCGGTGGTCTAGAGGTATATACGCCAGGCTAGTGATCTGGAGGTCGTGGGTTCGAGTCCCAACCGAGAACTACTACTACTAAGTATTCTCCAATGAACAAGGGGAAGAGCGACTTCCCCGCTATGAACAAAGGAAAGAGCGACTTCCCCGCTATGAACAAGGGGAAGAGTGACTTTCCTGCTATGAACAAGGGGAAGAGTGACTTCCCTGCTATGAACAAGGGGAAGAGTGACTTCCCTGCTATGGACAAGGGGAAGAGTGACTTCCCTGCTATGGACAAGGGGAAGAGTGACTTCCCTGCTATGGACAAGGGGAAGAGTGACTTCCCTGCTATGGACAAGGGGAAGAGTGACTTCCCTGCTATGGACAAGGGGAAGAGTGACTTCCCTGCTATGGACAAGGGGAAGAGTGACTTCCCTGCTATGGACAAGGGGAAGAGTGACTTCCCTGCTATGGACAAGGGGAAGAGTGACTTCCCTGCTATGGACAAGGGGAAGAGTGACTTCCCTGCTATGGACAAGGGGAAGAGTGACTTCCCTGCTATGGACAAAGGGAAGAGTGACTTCCCCGCTATGGACAAGGGGAAGAGTGATTTTCATGCTATGAACACAGCCGATGCATTCTCTATACTAAATAATAACTGTGAACTGATTATTGTCATTGCTTTCCACAATAAAACTACTATTTGATTGTTTTATCAAACAAATAAATAGATAAAATAAGCCAGCGTGTTAAGAGATTTTCATAGAATTTAGGCGCCTCTTCTAATAGGACAAATTAGTTAAAGCAAAATAAATGTAAGTGGTAATGGATAATATATAAAATGGCCGTTCGTTAAAAACACAACACACACTCGAACCTTGCAAACAAATATGCCGCACAATTAAAATAGTTGCATATATTAGCGAAGGATCCAATGAAATCGTTTATAACAATTCAGTTTTTGAATGGCTGCGTGACGTGCACCTGTACGTCTTCACCGGTTTAGCGGAACGGGTTTTGCAGTGTGGGTAAGTAACAGAACATTATTTTGTACATTTTAATAAATTATATTAATCTAAATAATCCACTTTTTAATGTTAATAGTCTATATTCACTCCCTGAATCGAATTAAGAATAATATATTGAAGCCTCTAACCACCTCTATTACTAATAGTCTACAATACCAGTAGCTAGGCAATTGCTTGTTTTGGAATTCACTCTGTTTGGTCTCCCGTCGTCGTCGGCGGTTATCGTTGACATGTAAGAACCTAAGCCAACAAGGACACGTTTCCCAATACAATTCCAGTTATTATAAAAGTTGTATATCGAATGAAATTGTGGAAAATGTAGACGGCATTTTGACCACCATTTAATCCAAGAGGCGAATAATTATTAATTTCCGGTCATCGTACCAAAATAGAGAGAATTACTCTACTACATTACCAAACTAGTTTGACAAAAAAAAATGTGTGATGTGCCCAAATATGGTAGTGATATTCCTAAGTTTTGTAGTGATCATCTTGAGGTCCATGAGCACATCACATATTTTGTCACATAAAGGTTGATATTGTAGGCAGAGCGTTACTAAATTACATGTAGGCCTATTTAAACATTATTTAGATTTTAAGTAAATCCACTTTCCCACTAATTCTTAAGCCACAGTGACATATGTATGGTACATTAACAATAAATATTCTTTTTAGGGGTAATCAATGTATTTTTGTCTTTCCAGAGATTGAAGATAATTTTTTTTCTTTAGCAAATTTAGATTTTGTAACTTTTAAAAACTGAACATCTAAACGCAGCGTGACTTGAATGGCTTCCGTACCCTTTTAGAGTTTCCAATCATTTAGTTCACATTACCATAACCTACAAAGTAATAGCCGGCCTAACTTTCATCAATCATGACGTCATCTAATAATATTGGTTTGTTTTTCAGGTTCAGAAGAGGTGCACCGCGCGCGTTCATTCTTTTTATTCACATTTTTACATAATATAATAATTATTAACTAACTCAGATGGGTACGGAAGCCATCAATATAAATAAATGATAATTTTTTAGCGTAAATTAAAAAAAATATTAACCTCCTACATTGAATGATTATATTATTCTTGTTTGTGAATGATTATCAACGTAGTCTACGTCATCGTAGGTCATCGTAGTTTACGTCATCGTAATACTGTACAGCATAAACGATACAGAGACTAAAACACGATAATGTCGAGGTAAGGTATTTATGTTTTATCGATTTTACGTGATTTTCTTTTAATACCTTTCGATAAATAACTATTATAAAAACGCATTTATAAAGTTAGTATTGCGTTACCTTACTTGCAGGTCTATTTATTAGTCGCTTGCAACGCGACTCTACGGCTCACTATGTCGGTCGGTCGGTAAACACTAACCTGAGCACGCGACTGCAACCATGTATTGCCTTGTATTAATAACTGATAACCGTTTAAAATAAACATAACTGGGTCATACAAATATTTTTTTCATTTAATGATGAAATTCTACGTAGGCCTAAATCCATTTGATGATAGTGCAAATAAAATAAAATTCTATTTCTTAATTTCCAACCCAAACCAGTTATCATAATGTGTAACTAATAATTTTATTCTTTTCAGGTTAATCAAATATATTTTTATTTTTTCAGATAATGGAGTTTTTCTGGTAACCGTTTAAAAGAAACATAACTGGACCCACTTAACAATTTTTGTTTCAGGTTAATCAAATGTATTTTTATCTTTTCAGAGATTGGAGTTATTATATTTTAAAATGTCCAACCTAAACCAGTTATTATAATGTGCAACTAATAATATTTATTCTTTTTCAGGTTAATCAAATGTATTTTTATCTTTGCAGAGATTGGAGTATTTCTATTTTTCTTTTGGAGATTTTCTTTTCATACCTTTAAATAAATAACTTATAAACACGCAATTATAAATTCTCATATACCTTACTTGTAGGTCTATTTATTTTAATACCATTTAAAGACAAAACACAACTGTCATGGACCCATTTCGATTGTACCATAAAAATATTATTTCCATTTACGTATAAATTAATTATTTCCAACCCCAACCAGTTCCCATAAATGTGCAACTAACAATATTTATTCTTTTTCATGTTAACCAAATGTATTTGGATCTTTTCAGAGATTGGAGTTTTGCTTTTAGAGATTTTCTTTTGTTATCTTCCAATAAATAAAACGCTATTATAAATTTACAATTTTCATTGTAGTATCTGTTACCTTACTTGTAGGCCTCTTTATTTTAATAATCGGTAACCGTTTAAAAGAAACATAACTGGGCCCATTTTTTGTATTATTTCTATTTACTTATATTCCTAATTCTATTTCATAATTTCCAAACCAAACCAGTTATCATAATGTGCAACTAACAATATTTTTTTCAGGTTAATCAAATTTATTTTTATCTTTTCAGAGATTGGAGTTTTTCTATTTTTCTTTTGGAGATTTTTTTTTTAAACCTTTAAATAAATAACTTAGTATTGGTTACCTTACTTGTAGGCCTATTTATTTAATAACTGGTAACCGTTTATAAGAAACACCCATTTTGTTTGTACCATAAATATTATTTCCATTTACGTAGGCCTACATCCATTTGATGATGGTGTAATTAAATACAATTAATTCTATTTCAAAATTTCCAACCCAAACCAGTTAATATCATAATGTGCGACTAACAATATTTATTCTTTTTCAGGTTAATCAAATGTATTTTTATCTTTTCAGAGATTGGAATTTTTCTTTTGGAAATATTCTTTTTATACATTTAAATAAATAACTTATAAACACGCAATTATAAATTCTCATATACCTTACTTGTAGGTCTATTTATTTTAATAAACGGTAACCACATAAAAGAAACATAACTGGACCCATTTTGATTGTAACATAAAAATATTATTTCCATTTACGTAAAAATTAATTCTATGTCGTAATTTCCAACCCCAACCAGTTCCCATAAATGTGCAACTAACAACATTTATTCTTTTTCAGGTTAATCAGATGTATTTTTATCTTTTCAGAGATTGGAGTTTTGCTTTTGGAGATTTTATTTTTTTACCTTTAAATAAATAACTTATAAAAATGCAATTATAAATTTTCATGTATTGGTTACCTTACTTGTAGGCCTATTTATTTTAATCTGGTAACCGTTTAAAAGAAATATAACTGGACCCAACTAACAACATATTTTTTTTCAGGTTAATCAAATGTATTTTTATCTTTTCAGAGATTAGAGTTTTTCTATTTTTGTTTTGGAGATTTTCTTTTTATAGTTGTCAATAAATAACTTAGTATTGGTTACTTGTAGGCCTATTTATTTTAATAAATGGTAACTGTTTAAAAGAAACATAACTGGACCCATTTTGATTGTACATTGTAAATAGTATTTCCATTTACGTAGTATTTAATTAATTATATTTCTCAATTTCCAACCCAAACCAGTTATCATAATGTGCAACTAATAATGTTATTTTTTTCAGGTTAATCAAATGTATTTGTATTTTTTCAGAGATTGGAGTTTTTCTATTTTTCTTTTGGAGATTTTCTTTTTTTATCTTTCAATAAGTAACTTATAAACACGCAATTATGAATTCTCATATAGTATTGGTTACCTTGCTTGTAGGTCTGTTTATTTTAATAATCGGTAACGGTTTAAAAGAAACATAAGTGGACCCATTTTGATTGGAGGTACACACAGTGGCTTAGGCTGCTTTTGTGCTTTCCTGGCAGCTAGTGACTATGATTTTATATTTTCTTTTGCGTTGTTTTTGTTTAATTTGTTGATTTGTATTATATTTTGTAAAATGTATCTTTTGCCTGAATAAATAATAATAATAATATATTATTTCCATTTGCGTAGCCTAAATGAATTTGATGATGTTGCAAATAAAATTAATTCTATTTCATAATTAATAATAACACAGTTATCATAATGTGCAAATAACAATATTTATTCTTTTTCAGGTTATCAAATGTATTTTTATCTTTTCAGACTTTTGGAGTTTTTCTATTTTTTTCTTTTGGAGATTTTCTTTTTTTATCTTTCAATAAATAACTTATAAAAACGTTATTATAAATTTACATTTAGTATTGGTTACCTTATTTTAATAATCGGTAACCGTTTAAAAGAATCAAATGTATTTTTATTTTTTCAGAGATTGGAGATATTTTTTTGTACTAATAGAATTTAACGTTTTCACGTAAATACATTATATCATAGGTAGGTATGTCTTATTAAACATTTAATATCCTGCAAAATATGGTATCAAACTAAGACAATATAAAAAAATGAAATAATCTTGGTTTTGTTTCGATTGGTAAGTGTGCCCAAGACCAACAATTACAACTCCCTGCATTCTAATATTATTTCGTATAGATTACAGATCAGATTACTATCTAGAGTATGCCAATACTATATACTTGTTTATAAGCCTATTTCTAACCTCAACAGTGACGGAAGCCTCTTACTAAATTAAAAAATCTAAGCAATGTTTAAAATGTAATTTTCAGAATTTCTTTTTGTTTTTTTTCTAGACTGAGTAATGAACGTAGTGTATGCCATCGTTGTATAAAAACTGTATCAAATACATCACGTAAATGTAAGTCCAATAATGTAGAGTCCATTTTTATAATAAACAATTTGCTTTTAATGTTTTTGTTTAGGCATATAATTGCTGTATTTTAAAATATTTTATAGATTGGGAACGCGCGACAAGAACCGAACAACGCGCGACAAGAACCGAACAACACGCGACAAGAACCGCACAACGCGCACGACAAGAACCAAACAACGCGCGACAAGAACCGCACAACGCACGACAAGAACCGGCAAAAGTACGAGAACCGGACAAAATACGAGACAGACTATGACAAATATATTGTGTTCTAATTTAGCAATTATAATGAAACAAAAATGTGTCTTATTTTAATCGAAGTAAACACTTTGAAATGTCCATAATTCATCAATACAACTACACTAACTTGCTTAACCATTTTACTTCATTTTTTCTAATTCACTAATTCGTTTGTACATCTTGTTGTTGTCGTTCGTTTTCATGTAATGGTATCCCTCTTTTATTTTACATCCCTCTCTCCATATTATATATCCCCTTTCTTAGCTAGTGGATAAAGGTATGTATGTAAGTAGGCCAGATATGGAAATAAGTCCTATGTATGTAAGTTTAAGTAAGTCCATGTGTGTAAGTGTAAGTAAGTCAGTCCAGCTAGGTAGACCATGTATGTAAGTAGGTCATGTATGTAAGTTCTATGTAAGTCCAGGTATGTAAGTTGGTCATATAAGTAAGTCCAGGTATGTAAGTTGGTCATATAAGTAAGTCCAGGTATGTAAGTTGGTCATATAAGTAAGTCCAGGTATGTAAGTAGGTCATGTATGTAAGTCCTATGTAAGTAAGTCCAGGTAAAGTAGGAGATGATACCATTACATGTCTGCTCATTTTAAACTTGTGTGTTACCAGCTAATATTTTACTATCATTTCACTTTATATCTTTTTCATATTAACATCACTGTAATCTTGATAACTATTATAATACCTATTGATCAGGAAAACAAAAAACATAAATATATTTATACTTGTTGATTGATATTATTATGAATAAACACAATACCATTATTAATACTTTATGCCTATTGCTGTTTTTATTTATTAATAAATTTAAAATTGATTCTAAAATTATTTATTATATATATATATAAATAAATCCAAAGGCAAATTACTGAAAAAATGACAATGCTGTGGGTATCAGTGGCGGGATCTCAATGGAGATACAAAAATATAAAGCAAAAAGCTAAATCAAAACGATAAAGTAAACAGCCAGAAAAGTTAGCAGAGCTTTCGGGCAACACTAGCCCTTCATCAGTGCATATATTTATAATTGAGATTAAATTGTTTACAATGTTGACTGCAAGGTTTGCTCAGAAATTGATTTATAAATCAACGTTGTAAAATCACAATAGTATTATCATTATTTCATATTTGTAACTTATTTAATAAATATCCAGTGTGAATGACTGGTAAAAGTTGTCCATTTGTTTAGAATCCAAATGATTTCATATTATAAATAAAGAACCAATTTTTAAAAGTGTCCTTGCTTATTATAGAATTGAACATTTATTACTAAACTGAAAAGAGCGGTAAATTAAAATATAAGAGCCCTTTTAGTATATAACACCTAATACAATGTTTCTAAGGGCTTTACAGTACACAAACAAAATGATCCATAAATATCCCAAAATAACGACAAAAAAAAGGAAGAAAAGCAGAGCACTTTGAAGCTCGCCGAAACAAGTATTCAAATTCAAAAAGAAGGAAGGAGATGTTGCTTAACCACTAAAAAAATCTATTGATGTTCCCTCTTTAATTATTATTCCAAGACGAGCAGATGAAAAGATCTGTTGCCATAAAGGATTAAATTACAATATAAAAGAAAATAATAATACATTCTCGTTCATAAACACTTGCTAACGTCAATAAAATAATTAATCTTTTATTGAAATCTCCATTCATTGATGTGTTTTAAATGCTTTATATAGTAAGTCTGTAAGAATTAAATTGTGGTTTTAATATTTTCTTTTATCAAAATCATTTTAAATCAATGCATACAAAGAAGACAATTACATTGAACACTTTGCAATCCAAAATATTATATTTAAATAATTTAAAGAATATTACAGACAATCATCGACATTATTCACGTATAAATTCATACACTTATTTTCATTTCGTTTATTTTCCACTCTTCAAATGCACTTATTTGATTGATTATTTTAAAATGTAAATATCAATTAAGTTTAAAATTAATTAATATCAAGATAAAATAATGATAAATTAAAAGTTCGGAACCTTGTTTTGTCTTCACAATGAGGCATTCATTCTATTTAAAATGATTAATTGAAAGTTTATTTAGAGATTATATTTTCGACGTAGTTTAAATAACTAATTTAACATATATTTATGTCTAAATGATGCGCGATGTTTAACTATAATTTAATATCGTTATTGTCATTATATTACTTTAGTAGTTAATACAAATTAAAATAATCCGTCTTTCTGTAATGATATTATGATCATTCCAAATCAAACGTTACAGACAACCGCTTGTACATAATTCTATTCGTATTAAGTAAGTTTTAAAGATCACTTTAAAATCACTTGTACGATGCTTTATTATTATGTTAAATTCAATCTATTACAAATTATTTTTTCACTATGTCGCTTAAGTGAAAATAAATATCGCTCCCCTGCTTTCTGTGTATAGGCCTAATCAATTCCGAAAAAATTAAATTCTGAATGTATATTTTATTTATACAAGTCTACTAAACAGTCAACACTATTTATTTTATATTTAAAAATGATAAAAATATTAAATTATTCACAATTTGAGTTTATATTTTTCCATGTTTTACCATTTACATGGCGATTTAAATCCATGTGCGTTTCGACGCCTGTCCGATTAAAATCGCGCGCTTCCATCATCACCAAGTCCATCTCGACAGGTACCAGCACAGCTCTCGAACCACGAACCACGAACTACTACAGCAAACCTACGTACGTCTGACTCTCCGAGCCACATAACAACTTACTGTAAGTCGAAGTTAATTTGTACCCGATAAACATAAGCATCAACCGTTACTTTGAAACTTTGTTTGACGAAATTTGCCTTCCATAATACTGAATCAATACTTTATTTGACGAATTTTGCCTTCCATAATACTGAATCAATACTTTATTTGACGAATTTTGCCTTCCATAATACTGAATCAATACCTTGTTTTGACGAATTTTGCCTTCCATAATACTGAATCAATACTTTATTTGATGAATTGTGCCTTCCATAATACTGAATCAAAACTATTTTAACCATCTCAAGTTTGTAAAAAAAAACAAATTTGATTAAACATTTTTTTTTTTAAAGTTTTCAGTGATATTGTAGCCTACAAAAAATGAATCTTGCACCTTGAAGTGAAATCCAAGAAACATCATTTCTTTTATTTGTGTCCCGATACAAAATGAAAAAAAAAACAATACATATTTTGTTATTTATAAGTTACAAATAACATCGAAATCGAGTCAAAAACAAATAGGCCTAATGTTTTTACCGAATGTTAATTTTGTAATGATAAAATAAGATCTTTTGTTTGTTTTACATTTGTGTGTTTAGTTTCTATTATTGAAAGAGTTAATTGTAATTTTAGCAGTCCGATCGACCGGCCGACAATGGACACAAGGCTGGAATTGAAGCGATATCACATTAATATTACACCGGTAATGATGATCGTAATGGTATAGTATTTTCTGCAGCAGCACATGCATATTCAAGATTACCGCGGGAATAGCTCATTTAAATATCAATGCATCACTGCACACAATAACAACAAACATGGAATAATATTGGCTCTGCACGTCGTCGACAACAGAAATTTAAAGACGTTTTCTAGCGTAAAATCTCAGGATGTGAAACAATGATGTTTTAAAGGTAAGCAATAGTTTTAAACAATATAGATTTAGATGTTATTAATAAAAGCCCGGTAGTTGGCTAGGCCTAGCATTGAGTCAAACTAGCCTCAACTCCTCATAATAGGAAGCACGTGGTTGATATAGCTTAATATTGGGGTAACATAGGTATAGTCAAACAAATTAAGATAAGATAAGATAAGATAAGATAACTTTTATTGATCCTCAAAAAGGAAATTCATTGCTCGTCATAATAACAAAGAAAACACTATAAAAACAAATATAGCATAAAACCATTCATATAAAAACATCTAAAAAATTACAATATAAAATTATCTTCTTGACTTCCTGTTGTACTGGATGATACCGGAGAGAATAAAGGATTTAGCAAATCGATTTGTTTTCACACTGAGGAGCCTCAATCTACCACTTGGATTAAGTTGGTCTATGATCACTTTGTGGAGAGGATGAGAGGCATCAAATTGATCTTAGTACGGATTTATTTGGAGATTAAACATTGTTTAATTTGACATCTTCTTTAGCAATCTGTCTTTATTTAAGAAGTTTTTTGAGTAGATGTGTGGATTTAAATTAAATGTCATCAATCAGTCAATTTTTAAAGTTTCATATTTCCATAATGCAAAATGGTTTTTAATTGGTACAGTTAACTTATTGGTACAGGTAAATTCGTGCATGCAACTTAATTACATTGTAGGGTAGATGGAACTGAATTGGTGTGGGTCACCTAAGCCACTTTATTTGTACTGCACAGGCAATTAACTATTATTATTATAATTATTGTTGGTCACATTGAGGCTAGCATTGTGAATTTCATGTAGACAGGGCCCTATTATTAATTCATACACGTATTAGTACAGCTTAATTGGTATATAGGTAGCTTAATTGGTAAACGTTGTCTTTATTAGTACAGGAGCTAACTTGGTAAAACCAACTTTATTAGTACAAGCTTTATTAGTACAGCTTGATATAGGAGCCTAATTGGTACAGGTAGCTCAATTGAGTTCAGGTAACTTTATTAGTACAGGAGTTTTGGTACAGATACCTTCGTTGGGTACAAACAAATGTATTAGTACAGGATCTTAATTGAGTTCAGACAACTTTATTAGTACAGGAGCTTTATTGGTACAGGTACCTTCATTGGGTACACGCAACTAATTACGATATTATAATTAACGTTTGGTCTCAGGTACCTTCGTTGAGTACAAGCAATGTTTTTAGTACAGCTTAATGGTGGTAGTAGTACTGCAGGTTTCATCCGTAATTCGTACACGTAGTGATCATACAGTTGAATTTGTACAGGGGCTTCATTGGTATAGGTACTCATTGGGTACACTCAACTTTATTGGTACATGAGCTTTGGTACAGGCACCTTTATTGGGTAAAAGCAACTTTATTAGTACATGAGCTTTGGTACAGGTACCTTTGTTGGGTACAAGAAACTTTATTAGTACAGGAGCTTTATTGGTACAGGTACCTTCATTGGGTACACGCAACTTTATTAGTACAGGAGCTTTGGTACAGGTACCTTCGTTGGGTACAACCAACTGTATTAGTACATGAGCTCTGGTACAGGTATCTCCATTGGGTACAAGCAGCTTTATTAGTACAGGATCTTAATTGAGTACAGGCAACTTTGTTAGTACAGGAACTTTGGTACAGGTACCTTCGTTGGGTACACGCAACTTTATTAGTACAGGATCTTTGGTACAGGATCTTAATTGAGTTCAGGTAACTTTATTAGTACAGGAGCTTTGGTACAGGTACCTTCATTGGGTACAAGCAACTTTATTAGTACAGGATCTTAATTGAGTTCAGGCAACTTTAGTACAGGAGCTTTATTGGTACACGCAACTAATTACGATATTATCATTAACGTTTGGTCGCAGGTACCTTCGTTGAGTACAAGCAATGTTTTTAGTACAGCTTAATTGGTGGTAGTAGTACTGCAGGTTTCATCCGTAATTCGTACACGTCGTGATCATACAGTTGAATTTGTACAGGGGCTTCATTGGTATAGGTACTCATTGGGTACACTCAACTTTATTGGTACATGAGCTTTGGTACAGGCACCCTTTATTGGGTACAAGCAACTTTATTAGTACAGGAGCTTTATTGGTACAAGTACCTTCGTTGGGTACACGCAACTTTATTGGTACATGAGCTTTGGTACAGGTACCTTCGTTGGGTACAAGCAACTTTATTAGTACAGGAGCTTTATTGGTACAGGTACCTTCGTTGGGTACAAGCAACTTTATTAGTACAGGAGCTTTGGTACAGGTACCTTCGTTGAGTACAACCAACTTTATTAGTACAGGAGCTTAATTGAGTTTAGGCAACTTTATTAGTACAGGAGCTTTATTGGTACAGGTACCTTCGTTGGGTACAACCAACTGTATTAGTACAGGAGCTCTGGTATAGGTATCTCCTTTGGGTACACGACGCAACTTTATTAGTACATTATCTTTGGTACAGGATCTTAATTGAGTTCAGGTAACTTTATTAGTACAGGAGCTTTGGTACAGGTACCTTCATTGGGTACAAGCAACTTTATTAGTACAGGATCTTAATTGAGTTCAGGCAACTTTGTTAGTACAGGAGCTTTGGTACAAGTACCTTCGTTGGGTACAAGCAACTTTATTAGTACAGGAGCTTTATTGGTACAGGATCTTAATTGAGTGCAAGCAACTTTGTTAGTACAGGAGCTTTGGTACAGGTACCTTCGTTGGGTACACGCAACTTTATTAGTACAGGATCTTTGGTACAGGATCTTAATTGAGTTCAGGTAACTTTATTATTACAGGAGCTTTGGTACTTTGAATTACATACAGGACCCTATTAATAATTCGCACACGCATCCTTTTATACAGGTTTATAGGGTACAGGCAACTTTATTAGCTTACTTAGTTGTAAGGGCAACTTAAATATTATTATTAATCATTTTTATTTTGTGACATTGTGGCTCTAGCTGTGTTTGAGAATGTAAATACGACCCTATTATTAGTAATTCGTTCACGCATTTATACAGGTTTATATGGTACAGGCAACTTTATTAGCCTACTTAGTTGTAAGGGCAACTTAAATATTATTATTAATCATTTTTATTTTGTGACATTGTGGCTCTAGCTGGGTCTTAGAATGTCCTGAGGGCGTGTGGCGCAGTGTGTTGGACGTTCGACTACTGATCGTCTACTGACTGGGGTAATAATGTTCAGCGCATTGAGAGCTTGCTTATATGCGCTTTATAAGAATGAACTATTATAAATAGGGCCCCATTATTAATTTTTCGTGCACATACGTGACTTTATAGAAACTTTATTAATACAGACCTTATTCAGCTTAATTTGTAGGTCAGGAAACTGATTTATTATCTCTTTTGATCGCGACATTGTGCCCCAATTGTGTCTATTTTTAATTCGTCCACGTAGTATAACTTTGTATAGGGTACTTTACTGGTAGGCTACATTGGTACCTTTATTGAGTACAAGCACTAGTAAATACAAAAACTAACTATTAGGTCTATTATCATTATTGTTTGGTCATTGTGGCTTGCTTTTCCTATGATTGCTATGTAAATTTATTTATAATTCGCACTTTATTTTGTAGGACTTTATTAACTACTGACAAATTGGTAAAGAAGATATGATATATTTTAAATACACATTTTCAAATATATTTAAATTTCAAACGTAGATTATAAAACTAACTAATTTAACATTTAATGATACATATAATAATGTTTCTCCTCCCCCATTACTCTGGCCCTACCCCGTCCCATTTGAAATTGACAAATTGACATACATATATTTAATACTTTTTGATTTAAATTGAAAATTAAATACAAATTAATGTCCAAAATGTTAGTTTAAATCGTTGTCTTTGCCTGATTAATCAAAACTTTTGAAAATATGTCAGTCTAAACCGCTAATTTTCTGTGTTTTACCATTTAAATGTCGTTCCAAACCGTGCATATTCCGTGTTTTACCATTTTCTCATTTTAAAAACATGTCAGTCCAAACCGCTGTTTTTCCGTGTTTTACCATTTACATGTCGGTCCAAACCGTAAATTTCCATGTTTTACCATCTCTTTTTTGTAAAACATGGAATTATTGCGGTTTGGACCGACATGTAAATGGTAAAACACGGAATATTTGCGGTTTGGACCGACTTTTTAAAAAATTTCTGATTTTTGACCGAAGGTTTAACACTTCGAAAAAAAATTTTTTTTTCTTTCAGGTTGATTTTTGGCTTAACGCGCTAAACTACCGCCTATGGATCTAGAGATCGCGGGATCGATTCCCGTTATGGGCAAAAAAAGAAAAAAAAGAAAAAAAAAAAAAAATTTTAAATTTAAATAAAATTATTTTCTCCCATCTCTCCTCCACTCTCCTCCACTCTCCTCCACTCTCCTCCACTCTCCTCCACTCTCCTCCACTCTCCTCCACTCTCCTCCACTCTCCTCCACTCTCCTCCACTCTCCTCCACGTTTCCCTGTCCGTTTCCGATGTGTATCCGATGCCTGTCCGTATCCGATTGCCTGTCCGTATCCGCTTCCCTGTCCGTTTTCGATGCCTGTCCGTATCCGATGCCTGTCCGATTGCCTGTCCGTATCTGATTGCTCAGTCCGTATCCGATTGCCTGTCCGTATCGATTGCCTGTCCGAGTCAATTCCAAGCATCTCCAAGTGCATCTGAAGGTCCATCACCAAGTCCATCTCGTCCAGCACAGCTCTCGAACCACCGACCACGTCAGCCATACGTCTGTACCTCTGAGCTACCTAGGAACTTACTGAAAGTGCACGTTAATTTGTACGCCATAAACTTATAAAAGCATCAATCGAAAAACGAAGGTTCTTATTTTTTTTTTTTTTTAAGTTAATATGTTCACTTGTGTAGCGCAGCGGTTAGTGCTACGTATAGTGATTGGAGGCTCACTGGTTCGAGTCCCAGTGATACCACACTATTTACTAATTTTGTTTGCAAATTGAATTCAATTTATATAAAAAAAATGCACTTGGTGGTATTTGAACCCTCGCCAAAGCAAACATGTTCAGATCCAATCACACTATTACTCACCAACGAGCTACTTGAGGATTTGATGACCAAGTAAAGATTCTAAAATACTTTATATTTTGTACATTTTAATTAATACAAAGGTTCTTAATTTTTTTTTTTTACATAGTTTATATGTTAACTTGTGTGGCGCAACGGATAGTGCCAAAGTCTAACGACTAAAGGGTTGCTGGTTCGAACCCCAGTATTTTTATATTTTTAATTGAATTCAATTCAATATAATAAAAATGTACCTGGTTGGATTCGAACCCTTTCTAAAACCGGCAAAGGTTTAGATCCAAGTGCAGTGGTCTTAACCACTTGAGCCACTTGGGATTTCGATGGATCGCCGCAAATTCTAAGATACTTTATACATTGTAATTGACTCAATTTATATATAAATTTAAATGTACCTGGTTGGATTCGAACCACTTCTAAACGGGCAAATGATTAGATCCAAGTACAGTGGTCTTAACCACCTGAGCCACTTGGGATTTCGATGGATCGCCGCAAATTCTAAGATACTTTATACATTGTAATTGACTCAATTTATATATAAATTTAAATGTACCTGGTTGGATTCGAACCACTTCTAAACGGGCAAAGGTTTATATCCAAGTGCAGTGGTCTTAACCACCTGAGCCACTTGGGATTTCGATGGATCGCCGCAAATTCTAAGATACTTTATACATTGTAATTGACTCAATTTATATATAAATTTAAATGTACCTGGTTGGATTCGAACCACTTCTAAACGGGCAAAGGTTTAGATCCAAGTGCAGTGGTCTTAACCACCTGAGCCACTTGGGATTTCGATGGATCGCCGCAAATTCTAAGATACTTTATACATTGTAATTGACTCAATTTATATATAAATTTAAATGTACCTGGTTGGATTCGAACCACTTCTAAACGGGCAAATGATTAGATCCAAGTACAGTGGTCTTAACCACCTGAGCCACTTGGGATTTCGATGGATCGCCGCAAATTCTAAGATACTTTATACATTGTAATTGACTCAATTTATATATAAATTTAAATGTACCTGGTTGGATTCGAACCACTTCTAAACGGGCAAAGGTTTAGATCCAAGTGCAGTGGTCTTAACCACCTGAGCCACTTGGGATTTCGATGGATCGCCGCAAATTCTAAGATACTTTATACATTGTAATTGACTCAATTTATATATAAATTTAAATGTACCTGGTTGGATTCGAACCCCTTCTAAACGGGAAAAGGTTTATATCCAAGTGCAGTGGTCTTAACCACCTGAGCCACTTGGGATTTCGATGGATCGCCGCAAATTCTAAGATACTTTATACATTGTAATTGACTCAATTTATATATAAATTTAAATGTACCTGGTTGGATTCGAACCACTTCTAAACGGGCAAATGATTAGATCCAAGTACAGTGGTCTTAACCACCTGAGCCACTTGGGATTTCGATGGATCGCCGCAAATTCTAAGATACTTTATACATTGTAATTGACTCAATTTATATATAAATTTAAATGTACCTGGTTGGATTCGAACCACTTCTAAACGGGCAAAGGTTTAGATCCAAGTGCAGTGGTCTTAACCACCTGAGCCACTTGGGATTTCGATGGATCGCCGCAAATTCTAAGATACTTTATACATTGTAATTGACTCAATTTATATATAAATTTAAATGTACTTGGTTGGATTCGAACCCCTTCTAAACGGGAAAAGGTTTATATCCAAGTGCAGTGGTCTTAACCACCTGAGCCACTTGGGATTTCGATGGATCGCCGCAAATTCTAAGATACTTTATACATTGTAATTGACTCAATTTATATATAAATTTAAATGTACTTGGTTGGATTCGAACCCCTTCTAAACGGGCAAAGGTTTATATCCAAGTGCAGTGGTCTTACCCACCTGAGCCACTTGGGATTTCGATGGATCGGCGCAAATTTTAAGGTACCTTATACATTGTAATTGACTCAACTTATATTTAAATTTAAATGTACCTGGTTGGATTCGAACCCCTTCTAAACTGACAAAGGTTTAGATTCAAGTACAGTGATCTTAACCACCTGAACCACTTATGATTTCGATGGATCGCCGCAAATTCTAAGATACTTTATACATTGTAATTGACTCAATTTATATATAAATTTAAATGTACTTGGTTGGATTCGAACCCCTTCTAAATGGGAAAAGGTTTATATCCAAGTGCAGTGACCTTAACCACCTGAGCCACTTGGGATTTCGATGGATCGCCGCAAATTTTAAGACACTTTATACATTGTAATTGACTCAACATATATATAAATTTAAATGTACCTGGTTGGATTCGAACCCCTTCTAAACTGACAAAGGTTTAGATCCAAGTACAGTGATCTTAACCACCTGAGCCACTTGGGATTTCGATGGATCGCCGCAAATTCTAAGATACTTTATACATTGTAATTAACTCAATTTATATATAAATTTAAATGTACTTGGTTGGATTCGAACCCCTTCTAAACGGGAATTACGCAAACGGGCAAAGGTTTAGGTCCAAGTGCAGTGGTCTTAACCACCTGAGCCACTTGGGATTTCGATGGATCGCCGCAAATTTTAAGATACCTTATACATTGTAATTGACTCAACTTATATATAAATTTAAATGTACCTGGTTGGATTCGAACCCCTTCTAAACTGACAAAGGTTTATATCCAAGTACAGTGATCTTAACCACCTGAGCCACTTGGGATTTCGATGGATCGCCGCAAATTCTAAGATACTTTATACATTGTAATTGACTCAATTTATATATAAATTTAAATGTACTTGGTTGGATTCGAACCCCTTCTAAACGGGCATTACGCAAACGGGCAAAGGTTTAGGTCCAAGTGCAGTGGTCTTAACCACCTGAGCCACTTGGAATTTCGATGGATCGCCGCAAATTTTAAAATACTTTATACATTGAATTGACTCAATTTATATATAAATTTAAATGTACCTGGTTGGATTCGAACCCCTTCTAAACGGGCAAAAGTTTAGATCCAAGTGCAGTGGTCTTAACCACCTGAGCCACTTTGGATTTCGATGGATTGCCGCAAATTCTAAGATATATATATTGGTTGGCGCTACCTGATATTGGACGTGCGCTACCTGATATTGGACGTGCGCTACCCGATATTGGACGTGCGCTACCTGATATTGGACGTGAGCTACCTGATATTGGACGTGCGCTACCTGATATTGGACGTGCGCTACCTGATATTGGACGTGCGCTACCTGATATTGGACGTGAGCTACCTGATATTGGACGTGAGCTACCTGATATTGGACGTGAGCTACCTGATATTGGACGTGCGCTACCTGATATTGGACGTGCGCTACCCCTGATATTGGACGTGCGCTACCTGATATTGGACGTGAGCTACCTGATATTGGACGTGAGCTACCTGATATTGGACGTGCGCTACCTGATATTGGACGTGCGCTACCTGATATTGGACGTGCGCTACCTGATATTGGACGTGCGCTACCTGATATTGGACGTGCGCTACCTGATATTGGTTGGCGCTACCTGATATTGGACGTGCGCTACCTGATATTGGTTGGCGCTACCTGATATTGGACGTGCGCTACCTGATATTGGACGTGCGCTACCTGATATTGGTTGGCGCTACCTGATATTGGACGTGCGCTACCCGATATTGGACGTGCGCTACCTGATATTGGTTGGCTTTACCTGATATTGGATGTGCGCTACCTGATATTGGACGTGCGCTACCTGATATTGGACGTGCGCTACCTGATATTGGACGTGTGCTACCTGATATTGGACGTGCGCTACCTGATATTGGACGTGCGTTACCTGATATTGGACGTGCGCTACCTAATATTGGACGTGCGCTACCTGATATTGGACGTGCGCTACCTGATATTGGACGTGCGCTACCTGATATTGGACGTGCGCTACCTGATATTGGACGTGTGCTACCTGATATTGGACGTGCGCTACCTGATATTGGACGTGCGCTACCTGATATTGGACGTGCGCTACCTGATATTGGACGTGCGCTACCTGATATTGGACGTGCGCTACCTGATATTGGACGTGCGCTACCTGATATTGGTTGGCGCTACCTGATATTGGACGTGCGTTACCTGATATTGGACGTGCGCTACCTGATATTGGACGTGCGCTACCTGATATTGGTTGGCGCTACCTGATATTGGACGTGCGTTACCTGATATTGGACGTGCGCTACCTGATATTGGACGTGCGCTACCTGATATTGGACGTGCGCTACCTGATATTGGTTGGCGCTACCTGATATTGGACGTGCGCTACCTGATATTGGTTGGCGCTACCTGATATTGGACGTGCGCTACCTGATATTGGACGTGCGCTACCTGATATTGGACGTGCGCTACCTGATATTGGTTGGCGCTACCTGATATTGGACGTGCGCTACCCGATATTGGACGTGCGCTACCTGATATTGGTTGGCTTTACCTGATATTGGATGTGCGCTACCTGATATTGGACGTGCGCTAACCAAACCTAATTCCCAACCAAACATGACTGTAATGCTATGCTTGTACATGTGTGTGGTGAAATTATAACATAATATATCGTTGATTACTATATGTTATGTTCCGGACTTCAGAAATGAATATAAACACTTCAAATATAGTGGTTTTGGATGACTTTATTCTCACTGAACATTTATGACAACATGTGCTTTATTTTATTATCTTTATAGCCTCTCTACTCGAACACAAATAAGATCACAAATTTTAATCATGTATTTTACCGCCATTTTTCATTTTAATTAACATCGTATCTAAAATTTTAAATGAAAACAAATATGGTTAATACTGAATTCAAGCATGGAGCTATAAACATTTTATAGCTCCATGATTCAAGCATCTTATTATGTAAATATACCTGTATTTTAACTACTTTAAACCAGGGAGCAACTCCCTGTTTAAACACATACTTTTAATTGTCACAAATGTATTTATAAGTATATAATATATTCACCAATGAAAATTTAAATAAACGTGAGATGAACCAGGGAGAAAAGGAAAATAAAAGTGTATAAAACCTTGAATTTAGGTTTTTTATAGTAATACTCGATGGAGTTGCTTAACCATCAAAAGTTTTAATGTTGAAAATTCAGGGAGCAATGAATAATTCTGTATATTCTATCAATTACAATACGTTTGTGAGGGCCACTGGATAGAAACAATCTACCAAGAAGGGATGACATTTAAAAGGTACGGCGAACCCGAGGCTGCTAATCCGGCAATCATTGATGATCGACCGATGGGATCAAGATGGGGTAATTAACTGGTTCAAATAATTGATTTCGCACAATCTATTGCTATTATTAATGAGGACAGACTTGTGCCTAGCCAAGCGTCATCTAGAATCCAACGTTGGGCGCTAAAATTAGGTACATACAATGACACATTGAGATTCAAAACGCCCATGGCAATGCGGATGCCTTAAGCAGATTACCATTCCCGAGAAAACCAGAATCAATTCCACAACCTGCTGAAACTGTTCTCTTGATGGAGTAAATGAACTAATCTCCAGTTTCCACAGCAGATATTAAAGGTTGGACGGTTAAAGATCCAACACTTTCTCGAGTTCTTCACTACATTGAATTGTGAAGTGTACTTGGACGCAGCTCACGTCCAACATTCAACAGTACTACAAGTCTTTGATGCTAACCACATTTATTGATTTATTCAGACCTTCAGTATTGCTTGGTTCCCACTTAAGACGCAAGACAAGGACGTAACGCAAGTGAGTTGACCAATCACAAGCGATGGATTATTTGAACGAGCGCTTGTCATTGGTCAACACGTTTGCGTCCTTGCATTACGTCTTAGTGAGAACCAAGCTTTACATATTGTTGTAAAAAATACAAGATAATCATTAGAAACATATACATTTAAAAATTCTATCAAATACAGTATAAAAAATAATAATAATAGTAGTATTATTTATAGTATTAGTTAGCCCGACACTGGGTTTAAACGGTTAGAAATGTGAAAAGTAAGTCAATTCTCAGAATGCAGCAACTAGCTATAGAAAACAATACATGTATAATTGAGTTCAAGATTTGTGGCTATTCTATCTTTTCGCTGTAATACCGTAAATCTTCTAATAGTAACACACCTTATAAGTCAATCTATAATAATAACATAAAACTTTATGATGCAGCCATATTTTAAAAATGAGATAATGCATGTTGATCTCACTAGGACGCCAGCCTTCGTTAAGAAAACCAAGGATCTAGGCTAGGCCTAAGCTACACACATATCCTGGGCCCAACAATGGAATAGCGCTACTCTAGAGATTCCAACGTTATACACTCACTGGCACGTCATTGTAAATGTCTACGTAATCTAAATGTTCATATATATGTTGTGCATGTAAACTCAAATTTTAAAAGTCCCTATTGTAAACTCTTTAACTAATTGCATCAACTTGATCTTCATTTGGCATAAGCTCTTCCTCAGATCCTGCATCTCTTGACCATGCCAATTGTGCCGATTTAGCCACCTGTAGAAGCTCGGCAAACACCTCATCACGATTCAAGATAGCGCCAAATATGAAAGGTTTATCAACTGACGAAACATGTACCTCAATCGACATCCCAGAACCCGGGATAAAGTTAAATGGGTTTATCTATAAAAAAAAACCAAAATAAATTCTAATGATTATTTATTCAAGTCATTCATTTGTGTAAGGGCTTGTGGCTCGTCGCACTTGCGTTTCACAGCGCTTTATAAATCCAGGATATTATTATTTATTCAACATATCCTGCAGGCAAGCATATTCATAACAGTACACACCTCAACACTTTACAATTAGTAATTGACTGATGGCATATGACCTCCTTTTATGAGTTACAACACCGCAATATTTAAGGCATTTAATATCGATCTGATATTAAATGTCGTTAAAATCAAATAGACTCAAGGCACTACATAATACACAAATATAACTTGTTTACATGAATAAAAGTAAAGAATACCTTTTCAAGTTTTGTGATATCACACAATGGTATTGTTAAATTCTTTGGAGTGAACAATCTTGAGCGACGAAAGCACAAGTAGCTGCAATAAATAGAAAATCATATTCATTGTTTTGCTCAGTTCTAAACAACAAAAAATAGTAATTTCCTGTTGACATTATGCAAGGCCGTAGCAAGAGGTTAAAAAAAGATGAAAATTGAAAATTTCAGATAAGGTGAGCGCCTCATCTGCCTCATGCTGGCTATATGTAAAATTGAGAAATGTTACAATAGTTAGGCTCCTTCGGTAAATTATTTCAAACGACAAAAACATGTTTCAGATACTTGTCACTATTCAAACGTTTTTGACAATCAACCGTTCTCATTAATGCACCTCATTAATTTTTATAAGCCTTCTGAAACAAAGCTAGGACATGAACACGAGCATAAATCGCTGTTAGATAGACTGAATGTTGTCTACTCATACAGTACATGCACAAGGAAAGTATATTAAGTAAAGTAAAATGTAAAACTACAATAAGTTGGCAGCATCTAAAATGCATAATGCATAAATATTTGATTTCAATACGACATCGCTCATCGAAGATTCCACATGTTTTTTAATCTGAAAAATAATCCTATCCAGTAATGAGTTTGTTTTTAAGAATTTTGTGATCAATCAGATCGTAGGCCTTTTTAAAATCTGTAGCAAGGAAACAAACATTGAGGAATTCACTTAAAGCGTCAATCAAAGACACCTTTACAACAGCCAAATTGGTTTAGGTTTATCTTTCTTAAATTGGTACCAGATCATTTTGTTTACTTAGTTAGTTAGTTGTCCAATGACCTAGGTGGTCGTAGGGGCGTAGCAGACGAGATACAGTAATCATCATGATACGACACCAGGCATACGCCATATCTCACAGCGGTGCCTATCTCCTCTCCGGGCTGGCGGGGGTTTTGCTAGATGGCCGTCGTTAGTTCTCCTGAACCGACGCCCTTGTGGGTGTCCAACCACCCTCCACACTATGTTCCTAAAGGAGTTGATGTGGGTACCGGTTTGGTCGCCGGTGTGTGACAGTGGCTGTGTGTGGACTAGTACACCGGCTGCTCATCTTGGAAGATGTACTAGGTTTTTTAAAGTGCACATAGTGTTTTTTATAGTCCTTAATTGAAAAGACTTGTTCTACCACCAGAAACATGGAGCGAGTGAGCCATTGCCGATGTTATGGCTACGTAATTACGGTTTCACTGTCTTAACCACTCACTTGTCTACTAGGCTCTCAATAACATTTGCCATTATCAATGGCGCAGATTCGTTTTTTAATAGTGGGTGAGGGGGGAAGGAATGTATACAAAATTAAATACTTTAGGCTGGTGGCTGCCAAGGGATCCAGGGGCCGAAGCCTCTGGAAGCCTGGCTCTTTAAGTAATTTATAGGTGGTTTCAATTTGATTTCTAAGCACATCAAAATTATCAATTTTCGCCCACGATTTTGTCTTTGTCCACGATATATGTCAGGCTAATGTTTTTGAGTTGTCCGACCTTGAATGTAAACAAGTTAATGGTCGACTCACAAAGTTAATCGAACATGATACGCCACACAAACTTGATTATTTTAGGTATTACAACATACAAAAAGAATGGTAACAACTGTTTGTCTATATCAATATCAACGTTATAAAATCAAATTTAAAACTAGTAAATGTTTCTCTATCTTTTCTCTGTCGTCTCCAAGAAGGATGAACGACGTGCCTTCTTATGATGAGGATTGACATTTATAAATAATGGTCTGAGAAAATATAGGCTTAGTTTGTTTTATTTTTAAATATAAAGTTGGTCATTTTTTCATGCTTATTGAAATTAACTAGAATAATATCTTTTTATGTCACCAATGAACTTTATAAATTTCCTAAGAAGAATATGAATTTGTTGGAAGATTGCTAATGATAGAAAACGCTTACACGACTGTGATTGTGATTTTCTGGAAAAAGCAGAAATATTTGTCTGCTTCATACACTTAGTTTTCCGTTTCATTTTAACAAGATTGTTGCAATATAATTAAATTAACACTGGCTCTTTAAAATAAGAAAATTTATGACCTTACTGCTTGATAAACAATAAATTATAGGAGTTAAAGCTATATGGTGGAGATCGCTTTCAGGTTGGGGAAGGGGGCACACTTTAGGGATTGAAATAATATTGGCTTGTTTCCATCTGTTTCTCACTTGAGTTAACAATAGCACGTAAAGGACCACTGAGTACCTAAGCCCCCAAACACCCAGGGGGGGGGGGGGGATCGTCTGGACCAGGGGCTTTATTACATTTAATTTGATTAAGTTTAATCCTGACGGTTTCATCGATATCTAATAGTGGATCTAGAGGAGGGAGGAGGTTAAATTCTGAGGTCACTGAGGTATGTCACTGATGAAATGGTACGAGTTGTACTGGTGCCTATAATTAAATGTAAATCAGGTGGCATTACGAGTATGGAGAACTACAGGCCCAGCTCTTGTTTCTGTTGTATCTAAAATATTTGAAACATTGTTAATCAATTATTGTGGAGATTACCCTTAAGTCAGGGGATCACCAGTTTGCTTTTAAAAGTCAACACTCAATGGAAACTTGTGTCTTTGTTTTTAAGCAGATAGTGGATTACTACAGTATAATACGAATGGGAGCCCCGTATTTACTTGTTTTTCCGACGCGAGTAAAGCGTTTGACCGAGTTAATCACTGGTCACTGTACAGGCAATTAATTATGAGAGATATTTATAACAAACATTATTGCTATTATACTTCTAAAATCTTGGTATGAGAATCAGTTTTTAAAGTTACCAATGGCGTTAGACAGGGTGGTGTTATGTCTCCTCTGTTATATAATGTTTACATTGACAATTTGAACAGTATGCTTAGTGATTTTAATTTTGGTTGTGAGCTCAATAATACAAAGTTCAACAACTTAAGTTATGCAGACGACATGGTGTTACTTGCGCCCTCTTTAGATGCCCTCCAAAAGATGGTCAACAACAAATGTGAGGACTTTGCTAATGACTTTGATGTATTATAAATTCAAAAAAATCAATTTGCATGTGCTTTTGCCCTAAGACAAGAAAACTGAATGGTAATTATGTTACTGTTCTATGTGGTAAAGAACTAAATTACATTCAATCCACTACCTATCTTGGTTGTGTTATCAGTAATGGTACTAGGGACGAACTGGATATTAAAAGGCAATATCAATCATTATGTATTAGAGGTAACTGTCTTTGTAGAAAATTTAGTAAATGCTCAACGGATGTTAAGATTACTTTGTTTAAGTCATACTGTATTAATATGTATTGTGCGACCTTATGGTGTGATTTTAATGTAAAATCTATGAAGTCATTACAGGTCTGTTATAATAACGCATTTAGAAAGATTTTAAAACGCTCAAGGAGCTGTAGTGCTAGTGCAATGTTTGTTGATAACCATGTTCCCTCCTTCTATGGGCCTGTTTCTGCTGCAACTGCTCAAAATACGGTATAAAAATACGGTATTTTTTATACCATATTTGTTAGTACCCTGTTTCTGCTAACAATACTTCTTGGGTGGTCGTGTTAAATTTCATCCTTTTTACCCAAATTGCCATTCATTTATTTGGTCGATATTTAAAAGTCGCAATAAAGGAAGTTTTACGTCTCACTTTCAACAGCCTAGCCCTAGTGGTAGAGATGTTGAGAGAGCACAGAAAACATCGTAATGAGGACAAGTAATTCGTTCCCTTCCCGAGTTATTGTCTTTTACAATCTTTTACTGCTTTCGCAGGCTCTTCAGCTTTGAATTTACTTGCTTTGGAGACAAGTCTATTCCGTACACTATTTTTTTAGAAATGTCTTTATAAATGTGGTTGTCCCTTTTAGTTGGCCGGACATTTTAGCTTCCCCATCCCCTCCTTCCCCACCCCCTCCCTCCCCATCCCCTCCTTCCCCATCCCCTCCCCTCCTTCCCCATCACATCCCCTCCTTCCCCATCACATCCCCTCCTTCCCCATCCCCTCCCCTCCTTCCCCATCCCCTCCCCTCCTTCCCCATCCCCTCCCCTCCTTTCCCATCCCCTCCCCTCCTTCCCCATCCCCTCCCCTCCTTCCCCATCCCCTCCCCTCCTTCCCCATCCCTCCCCTCCTTCCCCATCCCCTCCCCTCCTTCCCCATCCCCTCCCCTCCTTCCCCATCCCTCCCCTCCTTCCCCATCCCCTCCCCTCCTTCCCCATCCCCTCCCCCTCCTTCCCCACACAGATTTATATAGTAAATACTGTGATGTCTTCGCTCCACATTTTCGCCGAATATCTATACACGTGTGTAAAACAGCTGACAGGGACAGAAAATAAAAACACGATGTTGACCTCATGTCACAGGTAAAAAAAAAATACGGTATTTTTTATTGGCAGCAGAAAAGGGTACAAAAAATACGGTATAAATTTGTAAATACCATATTTTATCCACAAATTTTGTGGGGAAAATACGGTAAAAAAATACGGTATATATTATACGGTATTAAAAAAATACCGTATAAAAAACTGTATTTTCTTGGCAGCAGAAACAGGGCCTAAGAGTACATTCGGAAATCAATTTTTTGTCTAAAAGATTCAAAGTTGCACAGAAAATGGATTGAACTTCTGTATACATGATTTCATGTATACTTTTACGTATGTTAACTTGTATCAGTATAGCCATTATAATGTTATTTCACTCCTAGTTGAAAACCGAAGTTTTCCAACGGCATTATTATTTGCGACATGTGGTATAGATTTTTTACTTTACTTACATTTATTTATTGAATATTGTTATGTGTTATGATATGGACTTTGTTCTGAAATAAAAGTGAATTGAATTGATTATAATTTTATTTCAAAGCGCGATGTTGTCACCGTTACACCAATAAATTTGACATTCCTACAAGAGAAAGATTATCTTTGCATCCTAGATTGAGAAACCTTTTGGGTGCTTCCACCAGGATCGAGAATCCAAATTCAAGAGCTTAGTTACATTTTTTTTGGTAACTGGTAATTTCAAATGTACGTACCGCAGGACTATAATACATTATCTTTTACAGAAACAAACTAGAAAGCCACTCCTAGAGTGCATACCTCCGCCTACTGTAAAATTCTTCTACATCAGATTTAGTCACCGGAAAGTGTGTGTCTTAATGCTGTGCGTGATGAACATAAACGTGAAAAGCAAACGAATTAATTTGAAAAGAAATAGGGGTTTTAAACTACTTGCATCGAAAAACTTTAACATTAAATCTAAATATTTTTACAATTACAAATCACAAAATATAATTCTTGCCTCTTGTACAAAAATGAAGTTCTCGAGAAAATGCAATTTTAGTTTACTTGTTACTTTAAGACTGCTCACCGGCTTTTTGAAATTTCTGTCCTATCTTTTAACACTAGGTAGCAAGTCTGAAAATAATTTTAAAAAGTGGTCCAGAATTGGGACCGTGATCCAGATTGCCTCCAAAATTTAATGGAGTGGTCCTTGACCACATATCTATCTGTATTTTGGGCATTATTTATTTATCTGGTTAGTCAACAAGTTTACGAATAACTGTGTTTTTTAAAGATTAAAGTCAAGCCTAATACCAAGCCTTTGTCGTAATACTATATTGAACATTGTCCGAACATGTTCTTGTCGTTTGAAATAATTTACCGAAGGCACCTTAGTTTTTAAAAGCATTATTTATGGTTTAATGGTTTTAAAATAAAAGCAATAAAAGTGCTAAGAAAACAAGGGGACAAGGGATAATTATGAAAGTTCATGTCAGCACCCAAATCAAAGTATTGGGGTACACCCTCAGGGTTTGAACTAATGAATGAATGAACTACAATTCCCAGGAATCGGGTGCCTCCTATTCTAGTAAAGATGAGGGGCGGGCAGGCAGTGAACCGGCATGTTTCAACCATTGAGTAAATGGACAAAACTAAACTTGTCTTACCTCTTAGTAAGGTACAGTTTGCCACTTCTAAATGCTGCTCCTAGTGCTTTTCCTTTCTGTATTAATGTGGTTCTTTTTCCATCCTCCCAACCTTCAAGTTAAAAATAAGAAACATTTGATTAACATAAAGCATGTAAAATATATTACGGTAGTTTGGTAAACAGATATTTTTAAGTCTTTGATACAGTACAGCTAAAAATGACTGCAATGTAACCTACGTTCAGCTTCGTGGCTATGTGTGGCTCCTAGGTATTGTTTTTTAAATGATCCTATGAGAGGCATTGTTTTCATCACCGATGTTCCACATGTTTTTTCGCTCCCAGTCGGTGCACTCTGTAATGTGGTTTATGAGTTACTGGATTTTATTCAATGAATGTATTATTTTAGCGGTGTTCGTATATAGGGCTAGTATATTTAGAATTACTTTTTACACAATATTATTATTTTGTTTTATTTAAACATCTATACTATAATAGCACTAAGCCAAATTTGTTCCTCTATCACCTCGTAAACCGCAAGTACGCTATTAACGCTGTTCGAGCTGGGGCACCTTTTAATTCTCTTTTATCCATTAGAACAGCAAATTTGTACGAAAAATGTGTTTTTTAGACCAATTTCCTTTTAATTGCTGAATGCTGCAATCCTCGGCCGTTTCCCCCCTAGCAAAATCAATCGAGCATGGAATATACAATAACAATTATAAAGCGGGTCATCGTTGATCAAGCATGCATTGGTGACCATGCTGTACTAAATTTTGAGAACATAAATCCCGATAAAGGTATAGTAATCTCATGCGCCAATTATTTATTAAAAAATATCAATCATTCATTCTTATGCTGACGTGGGTACCATCCGCTCCTCGCTTTCTATTCGTTATTCATTAAGCGTATGCAGCATGGCATCCAATAAGGCTAAGCCCAATACTCGATCCAGAACTCCTGCTGTTTCTGAGTTTAACGGCTCAAACCCGGATTCAGCTGATTTTGTTGCTGGCCGGTGAGTTTTTTACTAAACATTCCGATTTTACTGTCAATAAATGTGCACATCGTGTTGGACAGCGCCCTGTTCTAGTCACATCATTGTTAAGTTTCTAAGTTACAACTCAAAAATTGAAATTATTAAACAGAAAAACAGTGCACAGCAGAAGGTACCTTCTACCTATGTTATAGATGACCTTACACTAGCCAACTACAGAGAAAGTGAAGAAGTGGAAAACGCAAGTCAAATCATTATTCGACAGCGGTACAAAGCTTAAATTTACTGCATGGAAATGGCAGTTATCAACCAGGGTACCGCATCTGTTTCAGTAACACTATAGAACAATAAACGCAACCATCGCAATGGAACAATACAAGAACAACTTTAATTTATTATATTCTTTATAATTTAAATTGTTTGATCCTAAACAAGATGAACAATTTTATCTTTTATATCTTAAAATATAGATATTGCAGTTTTTTCCCATTATCTGCAAATTCCATTATTCTGGCATACGCAGCTGACGTGTCCCTGATTTGCATACTTATGTTTAAAGAGAGAAGCGTCGACCGATACGGTACTGTACTCTTGAATAAGATGACAGAAAAATTGTTTAATTTGTAATGGCGATGAGTTTAAAATCATGATATTTATATAATAACATAGCCTAAGTATGTCAATAGTAATTTGAAACTGATAAGTACATGTAGTACTGTACATTAACAACAAGGGTCATAACCATCAAATATGAGTGTACGTCAAACGATACATGTGTGTAAATTTCTAAGAGTTGCAAATGAATTGCCTATTGCCTGAATAATAAATGCATATTGGTTCCTGGATGTAATATAATATTACTGGGGCACAAACGATTCGTACAAAGAACAACTGCGTAGGCCTACCTATTGTTTAGATCGCTGGCAGTCAGCAAGCATAAAGTGTATATATGTCAAACATCAAACGCCATGGTTACCTGACAGTATATGCGGCTATAAGTGCAGTGTATCATCATCATAGAGGATATGTTGATATTAATATAGTACACATAATCACTGTGGTAATATGTTTACATTATAGCAACCGATTTTTCTTTCTAGGATACCTATCCACCTATCAATACCTATTTATATTGATATATTTAATTTCCTCAACAAATAAATATTGAGCTATAATAAGCATTGAATTTGCCTTTTCGGGTTTTCTACTAGACTAGATTTTTTTTTTTTTTTTATTTCAATAAACATTTATTTACAAAATCTGAATACATAGGAAAACAACAAACAGGATTTTACAGAATTATAAAAATATGTTTCGACTTAAAGTGAATAACTTTAATATTACTTTGATATGGCCAATTTAAATTTAAAATATTTTGACCTTGATTGTTTGTGTTTCAAGGGACAATACATCTTTAAACTTTAAATGCAACGCAATCAAAACAAAATACTGAGTGAATGATATCATTGGCAACAAAATGTTATCGTCCTTTAATTACGCGTATGTTTACCGGAGGGACAAAGTATGATCGTTTTACTCATTGGTAGCATGCTACATATGAGAGAGTGCCTTTTCCTGCAAATTAGAGATGCCATTTATCATGATTTTTTTTTGTACAAGAGCACCATTTAACAAAGTTTGCTTCGCCACAGGTCCTGTCGACGGCCAAAGGTTACTGCGCAACAAGCCCTGCTTTACTCAATATAGGCCTATGGGGAAAAATGTCACTTCTTAATAGGCTAGTAATTTTCATATTTAAAATATCAATTGTTAATACATTTATAATATTGACGTGAGAGTGCAATTTCCGACCATCTAGAGGTGTCATATTTTCAAAATCGCCTCAACAACTCAGCCCCAACCACGGTGGGTCTGAGTTTGTGTGGACTCTCTGGGATCAGCCCCTGCTTCATGCTCATGTAATACATAAACCTTGCTTTTATTGACGTTGTTTATTTTTATTAACGATTTACCTATTGTGGTTTGTTTTTGTGCTTATTGTTTCTCTTTTCAGTTCTGACTTTATCTAATCATTTGTATTTATTGTTTAATGCCTGAAAATGATTAGAGTCAACTTCCATTCCATAATTTTCTAGTGGATCCTGATACTGTCAACCATATATCCAGTATAATATCAATCCTCTTGACGTTTATAGAAGACAGGTTTGATGAAAAATCTGAAGGGATTTCTAACCCAACAGATGTTCAAACCCTCGATAGTGATTCTTATTATGATACAAATAATTTTAATACCAAATTTGAAAACAAAACTTTATCTCTATTCCATTTTAATATACGAAGTATAACATATAAAATAGATTCTTTGAACACTACAATATGCATAACATTCTTAATAATTGGACTCTCTGAGACTTGGTTGAATGATAAATCTCCCACTCCTTTTTTGCAGAATTATTCCTTTATTTTTTCAAAAACAGAGAAACCGGTAGTGGTATTTGTTAAAAATAACTTGTTTTCTTTTGATAGCTGGTAACAAAGGTGTATATTTAACACCCTTCTCCATCGGAGGTATGAAAAAACAAGGCCTCACATAGTATTGCGATCCAAAAACAATACTTTTCTGTGGTACCGTGTGGGATCGCGATAAAAAACAATACCTTTCGTGGGATCATGTGGGATTGCAATCAAAAGACAATACTTTGTAGGTTTTCGATCAAAAAACAATGCCCACACGTAGGCTACGAATGGTTACGTGTGGTAACAAATCAGTAATTAATAGCTAGCTGTACTGTAGTTCATTTAGATGTGAAGTGTTTTGCCACTAAAGCTTGGTTCCCACTAGAACGTAACGCAAGGACGTAAACGCAACGCAAGCGTTTTAACCAATGACAAGCGAAGTTATAGACAGTTAGCAATCACAAGCGAATAAGCCATCACTTGTGATTGGTCAATTCACTTGTGTTGCGTTACGTCCTTGTGTTGCGTCGCTAGTGGGAACCACGCTTTAAGAAAATCACTATATAGGCCTACAGTACATGATGGCTCAAGTTTAGCTTTGACCAACTGTGTCAAATAAATAAGTGAAAATAAATCTGACAATTTTTGGTAAACAATCTTGAATTACCTTGTAGTGGTATTTCATCATTTTCCAGCTTAAAAGCATCAGCAAAAGTTTTACAAACATCGTCGTTAGATGCTGAGCTTGTTGATGCAAAAGAATGAGAACTTGTTCTTACACCATCGATATTAACCAAATACTGTAAAATATAAAAAAATATTCACTTTTAAAATATTTATATTTATTGAAAAAAAAAAAAATTACAATTTATTGCAAATACGTTTCATGGATTACAAGAATAATACTTTATTAGGTTGGGTGGAGGTTATATGTGCTAGTGTCATATGTGATGTGTTTGTGTATGTTTATGCGTTTAATTATTAAATATTAAATAAAGTAAATCACACTCTATAAAATGAAATCATAAGGAAGGAATATATTGATAATATTTTGTTATTGAAATGTAACATCATTAATACCACAAGTCTAATAAAGTAATTTAAACAACACAAAAGAAATCTAAATTTGAACGAAGGATCACGAGAATAAGTGTAAACTAACACCGCAACACTAATAAACAATATCAATCCCAAGAAGAATTGAACAATAGCAAAAAACTAGAACTAATATCGATGTAGGTTATACAAACTATGTACTATTTGAAACATTAGATGTAGAATTTCTAATATCATCAATGCAGGGTCGTTCCATTTCTTAAAAGGAAATTAATACTAGCAATGCATCACTTTGCTTTTAACATTAAATGAAGAATTTCAACATTGTGATGCAACTGGGGTTATTCCATTTCTTAAAAGGGATGAATGTAATGTCATAGAAATGAATACACATGATGTAAACAGAATGGTCTCTATGTCTACCAGAGTTAATAACATCCACCTATCCAATTTTAAATTGATTATTCAGAGCGATTTATTCTTTAAAACATATCCTGTGCTGTATAAGCACAATAAGGTGATCTAGAAATAAGTCTTCAATTGTGGAGAGATGTAGCCATGGTTTTAGAAGAAAGTGTGGATAATAGTAACATGAGACGTACAGGTGTTGGATTATTCACTGAATGGACTTTGTTCCATTTTGGGACGTCTGTGTAAAGTTGCTCAAAACAATGTTAAGACTACATTGTGTTGTAATGTAAATAACATACACACATTTAAACAAGAGAGAGTTCACCAAATGTAACCTATATCAAATCTATAGCACGTATACATTGTAATCGAAATGGAACACTCTTTATGAAATTCGTTTTGATGAGATGACTTCGGTTCTAAAATGTAAAATTTATCTATTGTAATGTTCGGAAATAAGTGTATGTGGATTCTATTGCTATTTTCGACAGTACATGGCCAAAATGTACAGGTCTTGAGCGGACAAAGTGCGGGAACTTTAGTTGCATTTGAAAGGTACACAATATATGATCTTCAATGTACTTTTCTAACTTTCACAAAGGATAACTACATCTCCTGGTACAGAAGAAATGGATATACTGGAAATGAGACAGAGATTTACAGAAATGGAACGCTATTGACCTCTGACCTTGACCAAGAAGCATTGGCATATTCACTTAACACCTCTCCTGAAATTGAACTAACATTATCAATCTCAACAGACCTTGGACAATTTATTCATGGCAATGGATATCGATGTCAAGTTATAGACATAAATACTGGTGATATATTACTACAAACAAGAATTGGGGCCTATGTGTTCCTACATGTATTTTATCCCCCACTAACACCACCCATTTGTAATGTCAGTAGTTATCAAAAAGAATCTATTGGGAAGACGGTTACATTTTCCTGTACAACACTACCAGGTAATTCACAAATAATCATTCAATGGTGTAGAGATGAAGTTGTGGTTGCAGAAGAAACAGTAGCTTATAAAAGTGAAGAAAGATTTACAGAACACTCATTTAACTACACTTTTACTCTTCTACAAGAAGATTTAGGGGCAACATACCAATGTAGGGTGACATTTCAAGGTACTACAACATGTACAGCACAGGAAACAAACCACCCAATAATAACTACAAGTACACCAATATTTTGGCAAACAACAGATCAACAAACCACCTTACAGATGACTTCTAGCAGAACTAGTGCAAAAGAAAAGTCAACTACAGAAACAATGATCACAGATACTATGCTACAACAGACAAAAAATAGGAGAACAACTTCAAAGGATGAGCAAACACCAGGAACTTTAAACACAGTTAGTAAAACATCTTTACCAATGACCACAGGAACTACAGCACAATGGACAAGTGATATAACCACTACTGAATATGAGTCAACAACAAAAACTTTAACCTCAGTTGGTAAAACTTCTTTACCAATGGCCACAGGAACTACAGCACAATGGACAAGTGATAGAATCATCACTACAGATGAGTCAACAACAGACACATTAACCTCAGTTGGTAAAACTTCTTTACCAGTGACCACAGAGCCTATCATACAACAGATAAAAAGTGCTACAACCACTGCTACAGATGATTCAACAACAGAAACATTGACCACAGAGCCTACAATACAACAGACAAAAAGTGATACAGCAACTGCTAAAGATGAGTCAACAACAGAAACATTGACCACAGATCCTACAATACAACAGACAAAAAGTGATACAGCAACTGCTACAGATCAGTCAACCACAGAAACATTAACCACAGTTGATAAAACTACAACACATCTATCAAATACTCCAAGGCATCAATCAACTATGGCAGGAACTTCTGTACCAGTGACCACCACAATACAACAGAAAAAAACTGATACAAAAACTGCTACAGATCAGTCAACAACAGAAACATTGACGTCAGTTGATAAAACTACAAGGTCTCAATTAACTATGGCAGGAACTTCTTTACCAGTGACCACAGAGCCTGCCATACAACAGACAAAAACTGATACAGCAACTGCTACAGATCAGTCAACAACAGAAACATTTACCTCAGTTGATAAAACTACAAGGTCTCAATCAACTATGGCAGGAACTTCTTTAGCATTGACCACAGAGCCTACAATACAACAGACAAAAACTGATACAGCAACTGCTACAGATCAGTCAACAACAGAAACATTTACCTCAGTTGATAAAACTACAAGGTCTCAATCAACTATGGCAGGAACTTCTTTACCAGTGACCACAGAGCCTACCATACAACAGACAAAAACTGATACAGCAACTGCTACAGATCAGTCAACAACAGAAACATTGACTACAGTTGATAAAACTACAAGGTCTCAATCAACTATGGCAGGAACTTCTTTACCAGTGACCACAGAGCCTACCATACAACAGACAAAAACTGATACAGCAACTGCTACAGATCAATCAACAACAGAAACATTGACTACAGTTGATAAAACTACAAGATCTCAATTAACTATGGCAGGAACTTCTTTACCAGTGACCACAGAGCCTACCATACAACAGACAAAAACTGATACAGCAACTGCTACAGATCAATCAACAACAGAAACATTTACCTCAGTTGATAAAACTACAAGGTCTCAATCAACTATGGCAGGAACTTCTTTAGCATTGACCACAGAGCCTACAATACAACAGAAAAAAACTGATACAAAAACTGCTACAGATCAGTCAACAACAGAAACATTGACGTCAGTTGATAAAACTACAAGGTCTCAATCAACTATGGCAGGAACTTCTTTACCAGTGACCACAGAGCCTACCATACAACAGACAAAAACTGATACAGCAACTGCTACAGATCAATCAACAACAGAAACATTGACTACAGTTGATAAAACTACAAGGTCTCAATTAACTATGGCAGGAACTTCTTTAGCATTGACCACAGAGCTTACAATACAACAGACAAAAACTGATACAAACACTGCTACAGATCAGTCAACAACAGAAACATTTACGACAGTTGATAAAACTACAAGGTCTCAATCAACTATGGCAGGAACTTCTGTACCAGTGACCACCACAATACAACAGAAAAAAACTGATACAAAAACTGCTACAGATCAGTCAACAACAGAAACATTGACGTCAGTTGATAAAACTACAAGGTCTCAATCAACTATGGCAGGAACTTCTGTACCAGTGACCACCACAATACAACAGAAAAAAACTGATACAAAAACTGCTACAGATCAGTCAACAACAGAAACATTGACGTCAGTTGATAAAACTACAAGGCGTCAATCAAACATTCCATCAACTTCTGTACCAATGACCACAGAGCCTACCATAAAACAGACAACTACTGAGATATTAACAAGTAACAGACAAAACCGACCGTTTACATCAACTTTACACCAGACAGCAAACCCTGAAGATAAAACTGATAATTATTTGACTATTGTTTTGTTGTCTGTTGGAATAGTTGTTGGTCTTCTTTTTCTATGTTTCTTGATGTACAAGATGGGATGTTTTAGTAATGCACTATGCAATGCTAATAACAAAATCGAACCAATTAATTTAAAAAACTAAAAGGATAAATACTGAAAATATTTTGTAATGGTATAGTAAAAACAAAATTGCTGACAACTACACAGAAACTATCTACTGTACAATGGCATTCTAGAAGGATAATAAAACAAGATAAATACTGAGCTTGAATAATATCTTATTTATAACCAAAACTTGTTCACAAATATGTAAGATCGTATTTTTTATTTATTTATTTTTTTATTTATTTGACTTCTCACTAACTCAGTTAGTGAAGGATCTGGACCAACAGGTGGTAAACACCTCTAAAATGGTCCAGTCCCAATTTGCACAGTGGCTGTGTGTGACAGTGGCTGTGTTTGTGTGGACTAGTACACCGGGGTAACCCCCTACTCGTCTCGAAAGATGTACTAGGTTCTTTAAAGTGCGCATGAGCTATGTGTACACTGGACCTACGGTTTATAGTCCTTATCCGAGAAGACTCGTTCTACCACCAGAACCATAGAGCGAGTGAGCCTCGAACCCTTGCCGATGTTATGGCTACGTAATTACGGTTCCACTGTCTTAACAGCTCGGCCACTCACACTTTATTAATTAATAAACTTTACAGAATGAATAATATATATTTTTTTCATAAATTTGCTGGATAGATCACTTACGTCCACTACTAATTTAAAGAATTTATTATTTATTAATTGATAATTAAAATTATTCATTTTGCAGTAACTCTAAATTATAATATTAAATAACTGTGTTTCAACTTTAGGTGGATCATTTTATATACAATAAAATGTTACAAACTGATTTTTTTTGCTCTGAATGTTATATACATTTTATATGTAGCAATGTATGCATAAAATATGAACAATTTCATATGAACTGTTTCATTGCATCTTTTGAATCTAAGCAGATTTTGATTGCATTGAAAGGAAAACTTTATCGAGAACCATTTGATAACGTATTAGGGATTTACATATAATTTCAGAACAATATCGCCGCACACACTAGCTGTACAGTCACCGTAAATTGCTGTGAAATGTTTAGTCTGTTGATTGAAGAAACACTTCAATATCCAGATAGGCAAAAGAAACAATAAGAAAATTAAAAGTTTATATTTGTTACGATTTATTTAAAAAGTGTGTTTACTAGAAATGTTTACGCTTTGCAAGACTTGTCTATTGACCCAAATAAGTATCTAGAAACATGACGTATGATGCTCTGGAATCATTCAACCATATCTATATAGGGTACCTTGAAGTACAGCAAAATAGAAAGGATGAATATAAATGTTCAGGGAATTTACAAAAAACGTTTCAATATTAGTTTTAGTAGAGACTTCTAAAAAACATAACAGATTGCATCATACAAAATAAATATTATCTTGAATCTTATCCCCTGAGCAAATCTAACAATGTATTCATTTCAATACAATGGAACATGCCTTATGAGGAAGTTAAGTTTGTAGATCAACTGCAAACACTGAAAGTACAATCACAAAAATGGCAGTCATGTTCGGAAACAAACCTACTATGTTACTGTTGGTTCTTTTGCTAATTTCAACAATAAACGGGCAAAGTGTACAACGTTTGTCTTTGAGAGGAGACCAAGTTGGACCTATTGTTGGAGCTGAAGGGTACACATTTGATTTCCGATGCACTGGTCAAACCTTTAATGAGAATCATTACATCATCTGGTATAGAAGAAGTGGATATACTCAAAATGAAACGGAGATTTACAGAAATAGAACACTTTAAACGACTGACCTTGGCAAAGAAGCACTGGCGTACTCACTTAACAACTCTACTGAAGCTGAATTTACAATAACAATCACAACAGGGCTTGGACAATTTATTCATGGAAATGGATATCGTTGTCAGGTCATAGACATAAATACAAGTAATGTATTGTTTCAAACAAGAAATGGCGCCTATGTCATGTTACATTTATTTTATCCACCACCAGCACCATATCCTCTTTGTTCTGCTACCAGTTATCAGAATGAGTCCATTGCCCAAAATGTTTCACTATCATGTACAACTCTGCCAGGTAATCCAATAAGCATTCAATGGTGGAGAGATGAAGTGATGGTTGATAGCAAAGCTGTAACATATGATAGCGATAGGAGATTTACAGAATACTCATTGGACTATAACTTTACTCTTCAACAACAAGATTTAGAGGCAACATATGAATGTAGGGTTACATGGGGTAACACTGATATGACATGTATGGTACAGGAAACATCTCAATTAACAACAAAGGCAGCAACAACAGAATCACCTTTTCTTCAAACGACAAAGAAGCAAATTTCTTTACCATTGACTACAGATACTACCAGTAATATAACTACTACTACTAAAGATGATTCAACACAAGAAGCATTAACCACAGCTGGTAATATAGCTACTACCATGGATGAGTCAACACCAGAGGCGTCGGCCACAGTCGGTAATACTACTACGCCACAGTCAGCTACTACGTTGTCAAGTTTTTTACCATTGACTAAAGGCACAACAGTACAACATGCAACTACAAGTAATAAAGGCACTTCGATGGATGAGTCAACACAAGAGGCATTGGCCACAGTCGGTAATACTACTACGCCACAGTCAGCTACTACGTTGTCAAGTTCTTTACCATTGACTACAGGCACAACAGTACAACATACAACCACAAGAAACAAAGGTACTTCGATGGATGTGTCAACACCAGAGCCATTGGCCACAGTCGGTAATACTATTACACTACGATCAAATATGTCGTCAACTTCTTTACCATTGTCTACAGATACTACAGAACAACATACAACCACAAGAAACAAAGGTACTTTGATGGATGTGTCAACGCCAGAGGCATTGGCCACAGTCGGTAATACTACTACACTACGATCAAATATGTCGTCAACTTCTTTACCATTGTCTACAGATACTACAGAACAACATACAACCACAAGAAACAAAGGTACTTCGATGGATGTGTCAACGCCAGAGCCATTGATGGCCACAGTCGGCAATAGTTCTTTATCACTGGCTACAGATAAAATAAAACATTATACAACTCCTCATTATATAACTACTACCATGGATGAGTCAACACCACAGACGTTGACAACCGTCGGTTACACTACTAGACTTCAATCACATGAGGCATCATCTTCTTTACCTATGACAGATTCTACAGTCCAACAGGAAACAAGTGACAGAACTAATGCTAGGATTGAGCAAACACAAGAAATATTGACAACAGCAACAATTGATCAGACAAATTTGATGCCAGAAGATATGTCTTCTGAAAGGTCCTCAGCTATTGGATTGTCTTTTAGCGCAGTTGGTCATCTGTTGATAATCCTGCTAATAATAATTAAATATAATTAGCACTGTAAAGACGTAATTCAACAAGGTAAAACAATGTTGATCACACTCTACAGCAGAATGAATAATGTGTAAATAACCAGAGGAACAAAATAACTGTATTAGTTTTGTAGAAAACAACGAACAAGGACCATATTTTATTTAGATGTAGAGAAGGTAGAAATCGTTTGTAATGCTGAAGAAAAGGAGCTTGTCTCAACAAATTTTATTAGAACTTAATTGGTAAAAATAAATTTAAAAAGGCAGTTAATGTGATGATTGCATCTTTACGGTACTATTATTTCAGTGATCCAGCTATACTCTCTGGAATTTTATTTTCAATAAATAATCAGAAGCTTATAATAGACAAAAATAATATTGTTGTGTTATTATATAAATTTAGTTTGAAGTGTTTCTTTAATTTTTCTAAAGAATGGCTGTCAATTCATATAAAAAAATATAATCAATTATTACAACACGGTATGTGTCATAATATAAATATAAATAAAATGGTTATAACAAAATTAATTACTAGCTGTTTGTTGCATTTATGTAGTTGTAATCGCATACTATAATGCACGGTTATCAAGACCTTTGTGCCCAAATGGATTAAAATGATGGTTTACATGTATAGTACTTATATTGCTTTCCAGTTCATGTGTACCTAACTGAAGGTTCTTTACCATTGTCCACAACGCCTACAATACAAGGAGCAACAACAGGTTCTGAGATAGTGTAGCTTGGTTCCCACTAGAATGTAACGCAAGGACGTAAACGCAACGCAAGTGAATTGACCAATCACAAGCGATCGCTTATTCGCTTGTGATTGCTAACTGTCTATAACTTCGCTTGTCATTGGTTGAAACGCTTGCGTTTACGTCCTTGCGTTACGTTCTAGTGGGAACCAAGCTTTACGGACAAAACCGACTGAATACATCAACTGTTAATTATTTGGCTATTGTTTTGTTGTCTGTTGCAATAGTTGTTCGTCTTCTTTTTATACAAGATGGATTTTAATGCACAATGCAATGCCAATAACAAGATGGAATCATTTAATTGAAAACCTATAAGGACCTAAATACTGAAAATCATTTGGTACAGTAAACAAAATAAACTAGTTAGAACCACAGAAAAGAAGTAAAATACACATTAACTATTGCAGTGACATTATAGAAGGACAATAATATATGTGCTTGAAATAATATTACTAATATCTTATTTGTAAAAGAAACTGGTTTACAAATATTATTGTTATTCCGCAAGGCTGTATCATAATAAATACTAATACAATAATAATATAGTATTATTTGTAAAGGAAATAATGTATTGTTCCAAAAGAAAATAAACACTGTTTAAGTACATTCAACTCTTTTAAAATCAAAACTCTCTAAAACCAGATCATGTCTTAAACACAATTTGAAAAAGGTATTAAAGGTTTCCTGGATTGATTGTACCATTTTAAATGCATTAATTCATAATATCAGAAATCCAATGTCTCCAGTGGCTAGCCATGGTGTCAATTTTTTAGAGAGTTGATTAATATTAAATACAAGTTATATAACGTACAGTTTACAAACTTGACAGAATAAATAACAAATTAATTTTAATTGCTTACATATACTGGATAAATTGTTTTCGTCAAGGCACAAAATGTTTTTATTTATTATCATTACTAAAATGATTCATTTTGCAAGTATAAACATATAGTATTAAATTACTAAGCAAATCAATAATTGATAAATATAGAATTTTATATAATTTAAACTTAGGTATAATATCAATTCTGTGCCCTAAACTTGAATATTTACATTTTAAGAAATGTTAGTATCAAATACAGATTGTTTCATTGTATTTTTAGATTTGTTGTGAACAACATGTCTAGCCAGTCTCTTTGCATTTAAATAATATATAGGTGACTTTAAAATAAAAGGAAATAGAAGAAAATTGAAGGGAACAAATACAGGAAGTTATACATTTCGGCAAAATAACTAAGAATTCAAATACCTTTCACAATTAGAAACTTCTACGAAAGAAGTAATTCTAAATAAGTAAATAACAGATTGCATCACACAGGATCTGATCCACGGAGCATAACTAATAATGTATCCATTACAACAAAATGGAACATTCCTTATAAGGAAGTTACGTTTATACTTAAATCTCAAACATTGAAAATGCAATCATTAAAATGGCAGTCATGTTCGGAAACAAACCTACTATGTTAATGTTGGTTCTTTTGCTAATTTCAACAATAAACGGGCAAAGTGTACAACGTTTGTCTTTGAGAGGAGACCAAGTTGGACCTATTGTTGGAGCTGAAGGGTACACATTTGATTTCCGATGCACTGCTCAAACCTTTAATGAGAATCATTACATCATCTGGTATAGAAGAAGTGGATATACTCAAAATGAAACGGAGATTTACAGAAATAGAACACTTCAAACGACTGACCTTGGCAAAGAAGCACTGGCGTACTCACTTAACAACTCTACTGAAGCTGAATTTACAATAACAATCACAACAGGGCTTGGACAATTTATTCATGGAAATGGATATCGTTGTCAGGTCATAGACATAAATACAAGTAATGTATTGTTTCAAACAAGAAATGGCGCCTATGTCATGTTACATTTATTTTATCCACCACCAGCACCATATCCTCTTTGTTCTGCTACCAGTTATCAGAATGAGTCCATTGCCCAAAATGTTTCACTATCATGTACAACTCTGCCAGGTAATCCAATAAGCATTCAATGGTGGAGAGATGAAGTGATGGTTGATAGCAAAGATGTAACATATGATAGCGATAGGAGATTTACAGAATACTCATTGGACTATAACTTTACTCTTCAACAACAAGATTTAGAGGCAACATATGAATGTAGGGTTACATGGGGTAACACTGATATGACATGTATGGTACAGGAAACATCTCAATTAACAACAAAGGCAGCAACTGAATCACCTTCTGTTAAGACAACAGATGAGCAAACCACATATACTACAATACAACATCCAGCAGCCAGTAATATAACTACTGCTATGAATGATTCAACACCACAATCATTGGCCACAGTTGGTAATACTATTAGGCTACAGTCAAATACGACTTCTTTACCATTGACTACAGATACTACAGTACAATATACAACCATGAGTAATAAATCTACTTCAATGGACGTGCCATCTTCTTCTGTAACAATGACCAGTACTACAGTCCAACAGGCAGCAACAACTACTACTAGAAGTGAGCAAACACAGAAAATATTGACATCACCTACAATTGATCAGACAAATTCTATGTCAGAAGATGCCATGTTTTCTGAAAAGTCCTTAGCGATTGGATTGTCTTTTGGTGCCGCTAGTCTTTTTTTGATAATCTGTGTAATAATCATAGCACTTTACAAGAGACATAGTTTGAATCAGATGCCAAACAATATTGATCACACACTTCGAGCAGGGAATGAATTAACTGAAATATGTAACAAAGATGAACCAATAGATGATAATGAAGAAATAAACAATGCTATAGAAAACAATGAAGAAAAGGTAGAAATTGCCTGTAACAATGATCCTGTGGAAAAGGACCTCATCTCAATGACTAGAAAACAAAGAAACAGACAGTAGATATAAAATGATTGTATCTTCACAAAATCGTTTCAAATTATTCTTTTTAGAGTTTGTTTTTTAAATAATAAGAAGACCATAATAAGAGAACATACTGTTATTTTAGTGTTTAAATTTAAAGGATTTAATATTAATAAAATATAGTATTATTAAGCATGATTTAAATACATATATTCTAGTAATTAATATCATAACATACTCATGATTCATAATTTTAGTTATCAATTGATATATAAGTACATTTGTTAACTATTACAATTTTATACATATCATATATATACAATAACCATCCCAAGCTCAGAATAAATTCTAAATCGCCCGGTAATATACTGAAATTGAATTATAATAAAACAGTTATATAAAAATGAATTACTAGCTTTAATGCATGTTTTTTGTATTTTTGTGGTTGTAATCATATATTATAATGTACTGTTGATGTATTGAAATGGTAGTTTACACTTAAATAAATAATTATAGTTATTTTTAATTTTGGAATAAATTCTTCTAGTTTTGAAGGTGATACCACACATTGTGTTCAAAGTAAACATTCACTAAGAGAATCTTGAATAAACAAAATAGGGTCCTATGAAGTTCACGTAATATGAAGGTCTTTATTGCAGTCAACAGTTTCTTTATTTAACTAGATACTAGATTTGAACTCATCATTATGGACGAGTTAATTTTTTTCATTAAGAATGCACGCAGATTGTCATGCTCGTATGATGTGATTTTAAGTCAAAATTTACTAGAAAAGGTTGGAAAAAATCAATCACGCATACAAATTTGTGCACGCATGGACATTTTTATATGCCTAAAATTACAAGAAACACATAGAAAGTTGATTAGAAATTGATTTTTCTTATGTGACAAACATTTTATAACGATAATAGATGATGTTGCCTCATAATAGCAATTGTGGATGTCACTGATGGTGTTACCAAATACACTGTCTAATAACCTAATTTACAGGCCACTTGTCATCAAACACATAAGCTTTTAGATGACAAACAATAAACTAATGACTGGGAACATTAACTTAATTTTCATTTAAACTATAGTAATATGTTCAGAATGTGCGATTGAAAACTTTATAAATTGTATTTATACCCAACATATATGAAAACAGAACATCAAGCTTTGTAGAGTAAAAAGGTTTCTTTATTTAAACATTTCAGAATTGTTATCTGTTTTTTCTACAATAAAAAAAGTATTGTTGAATAAAAGTATAGTGATGAGATGTTGTCTTATGTGATGCTTTTATTTTTCTTTTAAAAACAAAAGAAAGGATTGTTAATATGTTATAAAGAAATTATGAGCTTTCCCTTTTTAAAATTTGTATTCTTATGTTAGAAAGTTCATTCACAATCTGTAAGCTTCATACTTCTGATAATCTGCCTCTGTGGCTAATTTCTAAATATAAGGTTTTTATAAGATGAGGGGGTTGTTCCTTTCTTCAAAGATACATATCATGTTCCTAACTTGCTAGGCCTATTATAAAAGGCAATTTGTAAAGCGAGGATTTTAATACTACTTTCCCCTGACACTAAAATATATTTAATAAATGAGAAAAACTCCCTGAAATGAAATCTGATCTGTGCTGCATGAATTATACTATTAAGAATATTTTGTTGTTCAAAAAGACGAAACCCTTTTTACCAAGAGATCCAGTGCCTTAAATAAACACATCTACAATAGGAGCTACAAGGCATGAGTAATGTTAATGCATTTATTGCAATCAATGAATGAATATAAAAATCAATAGTTCTTTTAAAAAAGTTGATATATATCATTTAATTGTAAAAAACTAGTATTTAAACTAAATCAAAACATATATAACATTCAATATGTATATATTTTATAAAAGCACATTAGGATCTATATGCAATTTAAAGTTCACAAATGTTATATTTAATTTTATGTAACTTTTTTAAGAATAAAAATTAATGGTTTGTCCCAAAGAAGGAAGTTATCATTTTTTTATATAAAATCTTTAAAATTGAAATGAAAATCATTAAAACCTGCAGTCATGTTTGGAGATACAGCTACTGGATTACTATGTATTATTCTGTTTGTTGTAAATGTACATTTAACTACACAGCAAGATCAAAGAGCAGTTATAAGTGGAGAAAGAGCTTTAACTGTTTTAGCACAAGAAGATGTAAATGTACTTGATTTCAAATGTACAACTCAAACCTTTTCTGAGGATCATTACATCATCTGGTCAAGATTAACTGAATATTCTGGAGTTGAAAGAGATATTTACAGAAATGGAACACTACTGACCTCTGACCTTGGACAAGAAGCACTGTCCTACTCCCTTAACAACTCCACTGAAGTTGAATTTACATTATCAATTGCAAAAGGCCTTGGACAATTTATTCATTACAATGGATATCGATGTATGGTTATAGAAGTTAATAACACAAATGAAGTGTTATTTGAAACAGACAATGGCTATATCTATGTGCAAGTATCATATCCACCACCAGCACCATATCCTCTTTGTTCTGCTACCAGTTATCAGAATAAGTCCATTGGGCAGAGTGTTACAATGTCTTGTACAACTCAGCCAGGCAATCCAAGAATAAGCATCCAATGGTGGAGAGATAATGTTAAGATTGTGGGTAAAGATGTAGAATATAATAGTAATATGAGATTTACAGAATATTCATTGGACTATACCTTTAATCTTCAACAACAAGATTTAGAGGCAACATATGAATGTAGGGTGACATGGGCTAACACTGTTGTGACAACATGCAAAGTACAGGAAACATCTCAGTTAACAACACAGAGGGCAACAACAGACCAGACCACAACTTCTCAGTCAACAACAATGGCAACAAAAGATAGAATGATTTTGCAAACAACAGAGAAGCAAACTTCCTTATCACTTACTGCAAAAATTACAGTGCCACAAACAACTGTTAGAACTACAGCAATAGAAAAGCCAACAACACAGACATTGACCCCAGCCAGCACAACTACTAGGATACAATCAAACGTTCCACCAAAAACCAGCAAAACAATTAAACCCACAATTCAAGATGATACTACTTCGTATTCTATGACGTCTTTGACCATTGGATTGTCTCTTGGAGCAGGTCTTCTACTAATAATCCTAATAATCTTTCTTATGTATTATCGAAATTGTTTAAATCAAATGTCAAGCAATGATGATGAAAAGAGGACAGATGTCACTGAAGTAACTGACATATACAACAAACCAATTGAAATGAACACTGATCATGTCTATAATGATGTTAAGGAACGCACTGAAGAAATGAATACAATACATGTTTATGATAATGTTAAGGAAGCTACTAAAGAAATGAACATGGAGCATGTGTATGAAAATTCTAAAGGTGGCAACAAAACAGAGAACAAAGATCAGATCTATTATAATGATGCAGAAGAGAAAATCTACATCAACACTACAAAACATTTGAAAAAACCAAAGAAACAGACAGAAGATGTAAAATATGAGATTGTTAGGCCATTATCACCTGCAACATGCAATAACAACTAAGAAGTCACATTACATGGCAACTATGTCACCTAATATTGGCAAAAGACAATGTAATGGAAACTAATGATGTTAGTTTTATAAAATGTCTAATAACCATAACTAACACATTAGCTTTCAGATAACAAACAATAAATAATAATGTTGTCAATGAATGCAACATGGCATTTAAACTATAGTAATATACTCAGAATGTGGAAATTGAAAACTTGATAAATTGTATTTATATATTACATATATGAAACCAGAACTTTGTAGAGTAAAAAGTTTTCATTATTTAAAAATGTCAGAATTATTTTGTTTAAAAAAAAGTATAGTGATGAGATGTCTTATTATGTGATGCTTATATTTTTCCTTTAGTACAGGCATGAATTTCAAATATAATATCTGGTTAATTGTACATAAAATATTTGTAAATGTAACAGAAATCAAGATGAAAAAACATGAATTTCCCTTAATATGATTTTTTTCAGTAGTTAGGTAGTTTAACCTAATGTCTGGTGACTCCCTAGAAGGTGAAAAAAGATGGATATACGGTGGATAATTTTTGCTATAGCATAAAAATAAAAATCTGAAGTTGAATAAAAATACCAGAAATGTAAAATTCAAGTTATATTACCTATATTTAGTCATCTGATAACATTTTTTACCACACCGTTTATTTTTCATAGTTTTTAAAAATGCCTCTCTATTTACAAAATGTGTGTACAAAAGAATAGAGATTTTACTGTGTAATTTGAACTATGAACTGATATGAAAGTGCTTATTTTCAACAAGCTCGTGTAACACAAATAAAATCCCAAAAATTATGAAACATAGGGGAAACTATAGAGCGATAATCATTGGAATGTATGATCAATATAACTTTGTTGCCCGCCCGTTACAAAGTTCATTCACAATCTGTAAGCTTCATACTTCTGATAATCTGCCTCTGCGGCTAATTTCTAAATATAAGGTTTTTATAAGATGAGGGGGTTGTTCCTTTCTTCAAAGATATCATGTTCCTAACTTGCTATTATACAATACAATACAATACAAATCTTTCTTTATTCTGGAATAGCTCTTTCAATACACAAGTACTGGTCTCCCAAGAGGTCCAGATTTGAAAAAAATACAAGAAAAATAAAAGCTAAAAAACTATGTACAATAGAAGTTATACAAGATGTTTAAATTCAACTTGACTAAGTGTCTCATAATTTTTACGGATATGTACAGGAAGATTATTCCATAAGGTTGATGCTCTATAATTAAACATTCTCTTTCCATAAATATTGTTCCATGCTGGAACATTTAGAGTTTTGGTTGATTGACTTCTTGTATTTTTTGTGTGAAAAGTGTACATAAATTTGAATAGATTTGTTAAATAAGATGGTGCTAAACCCTGTAGGCATTTAAATAGCATAATTAATAAATCATTTTCCCATCTGTCATGGACACTCTTCCATTTTAGTGAGGACATCAATTCTGTTATAGGGGTGTACATATCAGCATAAAGAATGATTCTAGCTACTCTATTTTGAAGTACTTGAAGACGATTAACAAGTTCTAAGTTACAATTTGACCAAACATTACTACAGTAATCAAAACAAGGTAATACTATTGCATTAGCAAGTAGTCTTCAAGCAAAATTTGGTATATAATATCTTAATCTACGAATAATACCAATACGTTGTGATGGGTGCAGGTCAAGTCGGCCCTAAACCGTCTCGGCCAAAGTCAAGTCGGCCCCACGTCAAGTCGGCCCCAAGTCAACTCGGCCTCAAGTCAACTCGGTCTCACGTCAACTCGGTCAAAAACTAATCGGTCAACTCGGCCACAATAAAGTATGGAACGCAAAAAGTGCTTAATATTATTATGATTCTTACTATCCACGCTTAAAAAAAAATGAAGAAATAAAAAAAATAATATAATTAAATAATATCCTATAAAAAAATGAACTCATTGCCGATATGAATATATAAGTACCCGCGTGTTACAAAAACATGTGCAGGTACCGCATTTTAGTAATTCAAAGACGGAGGCCTACGTTCCACCATTTGGCCATAGAAAAAATGATCGTACATATCGTTTTTGTCCATGATTTGCGTTTAAAAAAAAGGGGAATCCCCCGGTCAGTAAAAACATGTAGCAGTTGTAGATATCGAAAAAGCTGCCAAAGGCGCAGGGAGGCGCAGCTACGAATTGTTTTCAATTGTGCAATTTGAAATTTTATTAAACGTAAATAAAGAAAAGTTGGTGAAATCATTCCTATTTTTTTTGCTAAATATATTATTGTCTAAATATTAATATTCATTAAAAGTCAGAATTATTTATAGTTAAAAAATTGTGAAGAAATATTATTCTATCAATCCCCTTCATTTGCACTTTTTGCGTTCCATACTTTAACGGGGCCGAGTTGACCGATTATTTTTTGGCCGAGTTGACTTGAGGCCGAGTTGACTTCTTGGGGCCGACTTGACTTGGGGCGGACTTGACTTTGGCCGAGACGGTTTAGGGCCGACTTGGATCGAAATTGTTGCGATACTCTTAGCTACTTGTTCAACATGCTGTTTCCATGACATAAGTGAATCAAATGTAAGTCCAAGATATTTAAAATTGTCAACTCTTTCGACATCATTGCCATTAATAGAAAGAGAAATATTATTGAAACATAATATTGTTGTATCATCAGCATACATAATACATTTATTATTTATCACATCTGGTAAAGAATTAACATAAATTATAAAAAGCAATGGCCCAACAATTGACCCTTGTGGTATACCAACAGTAATAGGTTTAGAAAATGACAAAGATGATTTGATATTTACAACTTGTGATCTTCCTGATATGTATGATATAAACCAATTTAAGGCATTACCATGCACACCATATTTTTTTAATTTATAAAAGGCAATTTGTAGAGCGAGGATAACAATACTATTTTTCCCTGACACTAAAATGTATTAAATAAATGAGAAAAACTCCCTGAAATGAAATCTGATCTGTGCTGCATGAATAACACTATTAAGAATATTTAATTGTTCAAAAAGACGAAACCATTTTTTACCAAGAGAGTCAGTGTCTTAAACAAACACATCTACAATAGGATCTACAAAGCATGAGTAATTACAGGTATTCATTGCAATCAATAGTTCTTTTTAAAAAGTGGATATTTATCATTTGATTGTTATAAATTAGTATTTAAACTAAATCAAAACATATATAACATTCATATATACATCACATGTATATTTGATAAAATCTAATTATATGCAATTTAAAGTTCACAAATATGTTTTATTAAATTTTATGTAACTTTTTAAAAGAATAAAAAAGAATGGTTTGTCCCAAAGAAGGAAGTTATCATTTTTATATAAAATATTAACAATTGAAATGAGAATCATTAAAACCTGCAGTCATGTTGGGGGATACAGCTGCTGGATTACTGTGTATTATTCTGTTTGTTGTAAATCTAAATTTCACTACACAACAAGATCAAAGATCAGTTATAAGTGGAGAAAGAGCTTTAACTGTTTCAGCACAAGAAGATGTAAATGTACTTGATTTCAAATGTACAATTCAAACCTTTCCTGAGGATCATTACATCATTTGGTCAAGATTAACTGAATATTCTGGAGGTGAAAGAGATATTTACAGAAATGGAACACTACTGACCTCTGACCTTGGACAAGAAGCACTGGCCTACTCACTTAACAACTCCACTGTAGTTGAATTTACATTATCAATTGCAAAAGGCCTTGGACAATTTATTCATAACAATAGATATCGATGTATGGTTATAGAAGTTAACACACATGAAGTGTTATTTGATACAGACAATGGCTATATCTCTGTGTCTGTATCATATCCACCACCAGCACCATATCCTCTTTGTTCTGCTACCAGTTATCAGAATGAGTCCATTGGGCAGAATGTCACACTGTATTGTACAACTCAGCCAGGTAATCCAAAATTAACCATTCAATGGTGGAGAGATAATGTTAGGATTGTGAGTAAAGATATAGAGTACAATAGTAACACGAGATTTACAGACTACTCTTTGGACTATACCTTTAATCTTCAACAACAAGATTTAGAGGCAACATATGAATGTAGGGTCACATGGGCTAACACTGTTGTGACAACATGCACTGTACAGGAAACATCTCAGTTAACAACACAAAGGGCAACAACAGGTCACATGACAACATATCAGTCAACAACAATAGTTGCAACAACAGAATCAATGTTTCAGCAGACAACAGAGACGACCACTCCTTTTCCACTGACTACAGATAATACAGTACAACATACAACTACTATTAGTAGCTCTACTGCTAAAGATGAGCCAACAACAGAGACATTGACCACAGATAGTAAAACTACTATTCTTCCACCATCGACATCTGAAAGACAACCTACAATCACACCAGAAGTACAGACAAATAGAAAATCAAGTAATCCAACTACTATAAATCCAGAAAATAAAAACACTACCACTATAGAAAATCAAAATGAGACACTGAACACAAGGAGTACAACAATATGGCAGCAATCCGTAGAAACAGATAGTACTACAGAAGGAATCTCATCTACAGAAGATAGACACAGAACCAGTAAGCTAATCTACTTCATAATACTAGCAGCTATTGGTTGTGTCTGTCTTCTAGTATTTGCAATTGGCAGTTGTGCTTTTAAAAAAAGACGTCAGCGAAAAAAATCTGTTAAAGATTATCACGAAATGCAAGTCGGAAATTGGACCGAGGAGGACAACTCAAAGAATAATTCTGATAAGGATCTGGGAATATCTGGAGAAGATAATACTGCATTTGATGAATCATCACAAAATGATAAAACAGAAATGTTGAAAGCAGAATCAGAGATACCTTTTGTAGCACAGAGTGAAACATACACATATGTTCAGGTAACCCCAAAGAGAAATCCTAAATTACAACAAGGTGAAAAGAACCAACGAGTAGATGGAGGAGATGATGATGAAAATCAAGGACCAATCCAGAAACCAACAAACACATATACACAGGTGACTCCAAAGTCAAAGAGAAATGTCAAATTGCAGCAAGAACCAGGTACCAAATATTTGGCACAAGATCTCCACGTAATCGTGGACAATAAAGTCTATGAAGGTTTGCATGATGTTACAGATTCACCTACCGGAACACCACCAGTTGAAGATGAAAGTAAAAGTAACGGAATCCGAACAATCCCAGAAATTGCTGACGGTACTACAGGGTCAGAGATTCAGATTGATGGAACTGATATAAACGACACTGGACTAAGAGATAGTCATGTGACAGAAGAAAACTCTGTATATGCTTCATATATGGAAGAACCAAATCCTTTAGGAACCAAAGGTGTGCCAGGTGACACATCTGAACGCCATGACACTAAAGGAAGCCATGCTAACCTTGATGGTACACAATATGATGAAAAGGCTATAAACAAAAACACTGGACTAAGAGATAGTCATGTGACAGAAGAAAACTCTGTATATGCTTCATATATGGAAGAACCAAATCCTTTAGGAACCAAAGGTGTGCCAGGTGACACATCTGAACGCCATGACACTAAAGGAAGCCCTGCTAACCTTGATGGTACACAATATGATGAAAAGGGTATAAACAAAAACACTGGAGTTAGAGATAGTCATGAAATAGAAGAAAACCCAGAGTATGCTTCATATATGGACGAACCAAATCCTTCAGGAACCAAAGGCTTGCAAGGTGACACACCTGAACGCCATGACACTAAAGGAAGCCATGCCAACCTTGATGGTACACAATATGATGAAAAGGCTATAAACAAAAACACTGGAGTTAGAGATAGCCACATAATGGAGGAGAATCAAATATATGATGAATATTAATATAGATGTTTTATGATGATAGAGATGTTAAAGTATAATATCCCAGAGATTTATATTTTAGTTGCTAAAAAAGTTGGCAGACAAAGTAGCAAATATGATAAATATATTATATTGTATGTTACATATAATATTCCAGAGAATAATCAATTATAATTATACCTTTAAATCAGTAATTTTGATTATTACATTCATTTTATTTTTACATAATGTTTTTCTAACTTCAACTTCCTCAACATGTTTTATTCTTTTGAAATTTGGTGGTGGCAATGGTTGATTAATCAGTTTACAATTATTACAAAAGTTGAATATTTATAATAAAATAAGATAGAAATAAATATAAAATTGTCAAAACAAACAAAATTGTTAAATTTACATATATTTAATCATAGAGATACTATAATATCTCTATGATTTAATTAAAAACAACATTAGATGTGGCGACTGAATTAAAATAATAGTTTGTTTAACATAATGTCTTTGTCATCTTTCTAGTTTAAACAGCTCTCTATTAATTAATTATTAATATAAGTAACTTTATTCCAAAAAATGTAACAAAACCACGCAATGTGGATTTACAAAATCTGATAAGTTCTTACATGCATGCATCCTACAACAACAAAAAATATAAAATAACGTAAAAATAAAGATTCAAAATAACAAAAGCCACTTATTTCTGTTGCTGGCAATCTCACGCAAATTAATTAGGTCGTTTAAATTATTTATCTTAAAATTTCTGATAAATAAATCATTTCTAAGTGTACTTAACAGATTGGTTTGATGTGTTTATTAATAAGATGTAGAAAATACATCAACATAAAACAATGTTTTCTTATAACTATTAATATAAATACTTTCTATACAATTAGCTTTCATGTATGTAGAATCTAGTGATTTGATTGGACAACAAAAGTCACATGACATTCATTATTTAGTGCATTTGAACCTTCATGGGATTTTCGCTCTATTCAAAACTAAAATACTGACTGATAGTTTGCACAACAATAACAGTCTTACAAAATAATTCCAGGCAGGAAGGGATAAGAGAGACATTCCACATCAAACTAGGCTTACAAAAGATTCATAATACATAAACGAAAAACTTATGCTTTGTAAGAATTCAATAGTATAATTATTTAAGTAATTTTTCATACAATTACTCAATCTTTCAACGTATGGAATATCCTTTACTATTCATCCTTTAAATATTCATTATTTTGTATATTTTATGCAATGTTAACTGATTACAGAATATCAAACTTTAAAGATTCTATTGGACATAGATGTACGAAACACTATTAAAATACATAAATAGGAAGTTATCATGATGATACTTCCTGATTGGATGATGTAGGTGTAAGGTGTGAGGGAAAAAATATACATACACTAATACCGGTATATAGAAGGAACCATATTACCATTGCTTGTGAGGAATATACCATTATATTAAGACAATTAAATTGAAATATACCATTAAATTACAATTTAAAAATTTAAGATAAATTTATTTGTCTTATTTTTTGTTTGGTTAACTAATATGTTAATTGAAAATGTGACATATATAGGAATAAATAAATTTAATTTTGTTATTTTATTCAAATTTTCTTGAAACTTATGGTATATTCTTTATAAGGAAGTATCTTAAATAAAAATTGAATAGCAAATATTTCAACATTTATAACTGAATATCAGATCAAACTGTAGTCATGATGGGAGGTAAATGTGTTGATATGTTGTGGATTATTTTACTCATAATAAATATACATCAGACAACTCAAGAGGAATCTAGACAACTTGTGTCAGGAGAATCATCTACAATTATTGATGACACTAAAGGTGATATAAATGAAATTGACCTTAAATGTACTAATCAAACTTTCACAGAGGAAAATTACATCATCTGGTACAGAACAAGTGGCGATACTCAGAATAAAACAGAGATTTACAGAAATGGAATACTACTGACCTCTAACCTTGGCAAAGAAGCACTAGCATACTCACTTTACAACTCCACTGAAGCTGAATTTACAATATCAATTGCAAGAGCGCTTGGACAATATTTTCACTTAAATAGGTATAGATGTGAAGTAATAGCAACTAATACTGGTAAAGAATTAATAGATATAACTGGTTCTGTCCTTCTGTCTATACAATATCCCCCACCAGCACCATATCCCCTTTGTACTTCTACTGGTTACCAGAGTGATTTAATTGGACAAAATGTTATCTTGACCTGTACAACACAGCTAGGAAATCCCATCATAAACATTGAATGGTGGAGAAATGAAGTAAGGGTTCGGAATGAAGATGTAGAATACAATAAAAATAAGGAAAGATTTACAGAACATTCATTGGACTATACCTTTAACCTGCGACAAGAGGATTTAGAGGCAACATTTCAATGTAGGGTAAAATGGAAGGAAAATTTTACAACATGTACATTAGACCAAACAATGGTAACAGAACCAGAGACATTTACCACACTAACATCAGAGACATCAACCATACCAACACCAGAAACATCGACCAAACCAACACCAGATACATCAACCACACCAGCACCAAAGACATCAACCAAACCAACATCAGATACATCAATCGCACCAGCACCAGATACATCAACCGCACCAGCACCAGATACATCAACCGCACCAACACAAGAGACATCAATCACACAAACACTAGAGACATCAACCAAACAAAAACCAGAGACATCAACCAAACCAACACCAGAGACATCAACCAAACCAACACTAGAGACATCAACCAAACCAACACTAGAGACATCAACTACACAAACACCAGAGACATCAACCACACTACCACCAGAGGCACCAACAACACCAACCCCAGAAACATTGACCAAACCAACACCAGAGACACCAACCAAACTAGCACCAGAGACATCAACCACACAAACCCCAGAAAGATTGATTACCAAAGCTTTAGACACAACTGTCGCAAGTCTATCCCAATCAGTTGCTACAGATGAAAAACAAGAAAATATAACATCTACAGACAAACTAAAATATCTATTAGCAATTCCAGCTGTTATTTGTGCTTGCATTCTAGTTCTTGTAATTTGTGTCTTGAAGAAACGAGCTAAAAAAGGAAAGTCTAAAACAGATGGTGATAAAGTGCAGATGAAGTATTGGATACAAAGGAAAGATCAGGATTCCAACGAAAGTCAGGGATTATCTACAGAGGATAATCCAGTGTGTGATGGATCACACACTGAACTGAGGAAACCGTCTGACAGACAAAATAGAAATGAAATTTACACCTATGCTCAGATAGATCCTATGGGAAATCAGCAAGATAAGGAGGCAGAATGTCCATCAGAAGATGACCCTGTAATGGTTGACAACAACTTTTATGAAGGTGCGACTGATGTTGCAAAATCACAGAGCAAATTACAGCAAGATAAGGAGACTGAATGTCTAACAGAAGATGACCTGTAATGGTTGATAACAACATTTATGAAGGTGTGTAACTATCAAGAAAATAAATGCAACATTATATATATAACATCAATCAAGTTGATATTTATAAACTTTTTAGATTTTTTATTTGACTACAGTGCATATATTTTAGTCAAGAATTATCTTATTGGATATTTGATAATTATGCAGAAGACTTTTCTTTGAGCAGTCACTTTAAATTTGAATTATTTAAAATTCATTTTATCAACAATTGTATTGCTACTGCTATAAAAATTACTCAATCAATTACTTGATTACAGTTACACTTGTTCACCTCAATTGTGTTTTTAAAAAAGGTCATTAAAGAACTTTCTATGAAATACAAAATCTAGAATAAAAATAAAAGTACACAAGTTGCTTTATCTAATTTGTAATATTTGTGGAGAAATCATAACTATCTATTAAAGATTATTATAGGAACAAGTAAATTTCCAAAGAATAGAACGATATTATATTATTTATTGTTTTAATCATGCTGTATTCATAGGCGCTATATGTTCCTTGTTTCAAATTACCCCATTCAGGTATATGACCTTAGACATTCAATTTTATAGATAATCCTAAGCAGCAACAATGTATTGTAATGATATTATAGTTTATCTATTTGACTGAATACATCGGTCTGTGAATATATATTCCATACTATTATTAGGGCAACATCGTGTAAACAAAAGCAGATAAAAGAAGAACTACAGTTTTGTTTAGTAAATAAACATGTAAAAGGCTCAGCGAAGTATACTCAATTTTGTATATTCTTTGCGAATAAACAAAATGCTAAGTTCCTAAGCAGAAAAAGACATAATGAATTGGATTAAGAATACACTTATTGGATTTAAATACAATTTAATAAATCGCTACAGATAAAAAAAAAGTATTTGTAAAGTAACAAATATTTATTTCAGAGAAAATGTTTAAGACACTTAATTATTCAAAACTTTTATTCTACATTAATGGAATATTCCACTTAAGGAAGTTAACTTTAAATATCAAAAAATCTGCGAATTAAGCATAAATGATCACAAATTGCAGTCATGGTGGGAAATATTCTTGTTAACATTTTGTGGTTTCTCTGTCTCATAACGTACACTGTGGCAACAACCCAACAAGAACCTAGACAACTGACTGAAGGTGACATAATTGACCTTAAATGCACTGATCAAACTTTTCCTGAGAAACATTACATCATCTGGTATAGAAGAAGTTACTATACTGGAAACAAAACAGAGATTTACAGAAATGGAATGCTATTAACCTCTGACCTTGGACAAGAAGCATTGGCATACTCACTCAACAACTCCACTGAAATTGAACTTACAATATCAATCGCAAGAGGGCTTGGACAATTCCTTCACTTAAATAAGTATGAATGTGAAGTAATAGCAACTAGTTCTGGCAACAAATTAATTGATAGAACTGATCATGTCCTTCTGTTTATACAATATCCACCACCAGCACCCTATCCCCTTTGTACTGCTACTGGTTACTAGGGAGATTTAATTGGACAAAATGTTATCCTGACCTGTACAACACAGCCAGGTAATCCACCAATAAGCATTCAATGGTGGAGAAATGATTTAATGGCTTTGCATAGAGACATATCATACCTTGAATCCGAGAGATTTACAGAATACTCATTGGACTATACCTTTATTCTTCAACAAGAAGATTTTGAGGCAACATACCAATGTAGGGTCACATGGATGGAGGATGTTGCAAGATGTACAGTAAATGAAACACTTCAGTCAACAACAACAGAACCAGACAAATTGACAAAACAAACAGTGAAACTAGACATCAAACAAGCAAAAACACATTAATTACAACAATCTTTCGTACAAATTTTAAAATGGAGGATTCTACGACTTCTTTAAAGTTTTTGACCATGGGATTGTCTCTTGGTGCAGTTATTGTTCTTCTTCTAATACTCCTAATAATCTCATTACTGTACAAGAGAAATCAGATGCCAAACAATGGTGATCAAATATTGGCAGGTGTCACTGAAGTAATGGACACACACCCAAGTGAAACAGAATACATCTATGATGATGTTGCTGAAGCAGAACATGTCTATAATAATGTTACAGCAGATATGAACAAAGAGCATGTCTATTACAATTGTCCAAGAGATACAGTTTACATCACTACTAACACATATGACGAAAAACAAGATGTAGAAGATTCATAAGCTGGGATTTCTGTAAGCTCTGTCTACACTTTCAAACTAATCTTACAAAAAAAGTTTGATGTGCCCAAATATGATAGTGATATGCTCAAATATGGTAGTGATATGATATCATAATGTCCAAATATGGGCTCATCTCATTTTTTTGTCACATAAAGTCTGATTGTGTAGACAGAGTTTAAGACAAACTAACCTAATAAGTCTTTTGGATTTGTCACTCGGCATTAAATGATATTAATAATTATCTAAAACACTTGTCTGTCAAAATCACAATAACATTACTCATATCAACAAATTTCAAATTATATTTGATTAGAGCATTTCAAACTCATTTTAATAATTGCTTACCCATTATAATATGTTTCTCACTTATTGTTTATTATTTATTTACTTTGGTGTTGTTACTGGGTGGTGGTTTAAAGTTTCTATCCTTATGTAAATTTATAATATCTTTTTGGAGGTTGCAGCCTTTGAATTAATGCTACAAAGTAATGGTTGATAACAAGATTTACGTAGTGGTGTAATATCAAGTAAAACAATAGAAAATATATGCAAATAAACAACACTAAATAATGATATCAATGTATCTATTATATAATACCAATATTAGCTTGTGATCACTTTGGCATCTGAAATCACTGGTTTTCCCAAGTGCACTTATAAAAGCATATTATTTCAGTATGAAAGCTTTTCTTTTTTTGTAGATTGTTTTACATTTCTACATTTATTTACTTCAACATTGTTGCTGAATGGCTTAGATTTCCAATCTTTCTGTCTACATTTTTATATATCTTATCATTATTATAGAGCTCCTGCTTTGTAAATTGATCCTGAAATTTCCATTTGTAGAACCATAATTATAAATAAATTTAACAACGCAGATTTTTTTGTGAAAAAAACTAAAATGTCCTCTCATGTATCCTCATCTCTGAAAATACTATATGTAAAAAAAATACATGACAATGGGTCTCATAAGTATATAACATTATTTTCTTAATCAATATTACTTCTATTTAATCCATAAATTAAATGAATGCATATATATTTTTGAAATTTAAATACATGCATTCACATGTACTTTTAAATTTGGTGAACTGAAGTAGCAATACTTGTACTACAATTTGTGACTATTCTATTATATTTCTGCCAAGAATAAAGTTTAATATTTAGCAAATGAATTAAATGCAAATTTAATTTTTGACTACAATTACAATTTGTTTTATTAAAAAAAAGGTATTTCTGAGGTATGGTAGACAACTAAAGGTGCCCTTATGTTAAAAGGAAACTCAACTCAACTCAACTGAAAGGAACTAGTTGCGCTACAGCCCTTATGTCGACATTTTAAGCAACTGAACTAAAAGGAACTAGTGTGCGAACGCTTATGTCGACACAGGAACTGATCGTAACTAGTCATGGTTATCTTATGGCACACTAGGCGTGATTCGCATAAGAACCTGTATGCTACCTTATATGCTAAAATTGAACTTACGACTTACAGTAATTCAAAGTTTTCAGTTCCGCAAAAAGTAGAACAATTGAAAGCAACATGCTTATGTGGCATGTTTTGTGTGCCTTTCAGTTGTGGTTAGTTGAGGTGGGTTGCATTCAGTTGCTTGGAGCACTTATGTCGACACAGTTGAGTGGAGTTCTGTGTTGACATAAGGGCATCTTAACTGATAGATGTACTAACTAAATTCTAGAGTTTGTTAGGCCATGTCAAAAAGGTATTAAGGTTCATTTTTCATGCCTAAGCCTAGAAAACATACTATTACTTGCCCTACAAAAGAGTCATTGCAATCATTCAATGCTATGATTATTTTCACTCGTCATTAAAAGATTGAACATTCAATCTTTCCAAAGATTAACCATTCAATCTTTTCACTGTTGAAGTAAATCTTAGCCTTAATCTTATAAACATTCATTATTGGTTTAACGTTACTTGTTATGCCAAAATCAAACTACAGTAAAGATTATTGTGATATGTAAGAACATTAACAATATTTATACAATACTCAAATGTAAGGAAGTTATGATAATAATACATCCTGATTTGGTGATTTAGACAAAAAAATATTACTATGAATATTATATTATATTTCTTTCCGTGTGAGGAATATACCATTCTTCTAAAAAAATGAGTTGATATCTGTTAATTTAATATTTAAATTGAACATTTTAAACAAATTATTTGTCTTTATTTTATCTTTTTGTTTAGCTTTTATAAACACACACTTTTTGATTATGATACATAGATACGTCCTAATGATATAATATTAAAATTGTCTTGACAGTTTTGGTATATTCCTTATAAGGAAGTTTAAAATATTATTACGTTTTGTAATAGAACATCAGATTAAACTGCAGTCATGGTGGGAGGTAAATGTGTTGATGTTTTGTGGATTATTTCAATCATAATAAATGTACATCAGACAACTCAAGAGGAACCACCTAAAACTGTATATGCCACAGAAGGTGATATATTGGACCTGAAATGTAATAATCAAGCGCTTATAGAAGAACATTATATCATCTGGTACAGAAAGGAAATACTGATTTACAGTAATGGGGCACTACTGACCTCTGACCTTGGACAAGAAGCACTGGCATACTCACTTAACAACTCAACTGAAGCTGAATTTACAATATCAATAAAAAAAGGACTTGGACAATATCTTCATGAAAATAACTATAAATGTGCAGTTATAGAAACCAGTACTGGTGATACATTATTTTTAAATAATTACGGCTATCTGGTTGTAGCCTATGCCCCACCAGCACCATATCCTCTTTGTTCTGCTACCAGTTACCACAGTGATTCTATCGGACAAAATGTTACAATATCGTGTGTAACACAGCCAGGTAATCCAAGAATAAGCATTCAATGGTTGCAAGGTAATGCAAGTGTTACAAGTAAACGCTTAGGCTACAATGGTAAAAATAAATTTACAGTGTACTCATTGGACTATACCTTTACTCTTCAACAAGAAGATTTAGAGACAACATACCAATGTTGGGTCAAATGGAAGGAAGATGAAAAAACATGTATATTAGAGAAAACACTTCAGTCGACAACAGAAGAAGTAACACCAACAACATTGGAAAAATCAATCACACTAACAACAGAGACACTGACTACAATAACACCAAAGATATTGACTACACAAACACTAGAGACATCAACCACACCAACACCAGAGACATCGACCACACCAACACCAGAGAAATCGACTACAACACCAGAGATATTGACCACACCAACACCAGAGACATCGACTACACTAACACCAGAGACATCGACTACACTAACACCAGAGACATCGACTACACCAACACTAGAGACATCGACTACACCAACACCAGAAAAACTGACCTCATCAACAATAAAAAAGTTAACAACACTAAGGCCAGATACACTGACCACTTCAACACCAGAGATATTGACCACACTAACACCAAAGACATTGACAACAAAAAAACTAGAAGAGACTGCTGCAAGTCTATCCAAATCCTTTGCAACAGATGAAATCCGTCAACATACATCAACACAACTCATGACTACCAAACGCACTGAACAAACTTCTCAAAAAAGCGAGAGTATACTAATATATTTATTAGCAATTCTAGCTGTTATTTGTGCTTGCCTTGTAGTTCTTGTAATTTTTGTTGTCTTGAAGAAACGAGCTGAAAAAGGAAAGTCTAAAACAGATAGTGATAAAGTTCAGATGAAGTATTGGAAACAAAAGAAAGATCAGGATTCCAACGAAAGTCAGGGATTATACACAGAGGATAATCCGGTGTGTGATGGATCATCTTCAAAGGATCAACCAGAATTTATGCTACAACCAGAACTGAAGAAACCATCCGACACACAAAGTAGAAATGATACCTACGCTCAGGTAGTTCCAAAGTCAATGAGAAATGTGAATCAGCAGGATAATAAGATTGACTGTCCAACAGAGGTTGCCAAATTGCAGCAAGAGTCTGAAAATCCTTCAGAAGATGACAATGAAATTATTGATAACATCATTTATGAAGGTCTGACTGATGTTGCAAAATCACAGATCAAATTACAGCAAGATAAGGAGGCAGAATTTCCATCAGAAGACGACCATGAAACGGTTGACAACAACATTTATGAAGGTGCAATTGACGTTGCAAAATCACAGAGCAAATTACAGCAAGCTAAGGAGACGAAATGTCCAAAAGAAGATTAGGAACGTGGGTAACTATCAAATAACACAATAGAAAATAAATTCACACAAACAACAACACATGTGTTTATACAATTCTCAGACGTTTAATGTTGTGCTTATTTAACTACAGCACTTTTTTTGAGTGAAGAATTAGTTTGTTGGATATTTGCCAACCTGTGGAATTGTGCAAAGACTTTTCTATGAGCATTCACTTTAACTTTCAATCATTTCAAACTTGTTTATTATGTAATTATTCCTTCATTTGATAAACAATATTATTGCTACTGCTTGCTTTGTGCAATGGTACAATGTGTAACTTGCGGCAAAAAAACAAAATTAAATAAACAGGTCGAATATCTATTAAAAGATTGATAGGAATCAAGTTTTCAGATGTAACAGTAAAATATCATATAAACAAATCAGGGTATTAGTTATACCTTTGACAACTTTATAGAGCATCCTTTTTCCGCAATCAGCAATATATAACATTCCAATGATGTCATAATTTATATATGACTGAATGACTTATTGGTCTGCATTTAAACAGTGTATGGTATATAAATTCTATACACTGTTTAAATGCAGAGCACCGTGTGATTAGTAAGACTTCCATACTAAGGCACATAAAAGAAGAACTACAGTTTTGTTTAGTAAATAAACATGTTGGATACTCAGCGAAGTATACAATATTTAATGTATTATTTGCTAGTGAAACAAAATATCTTCTTATAGGAAAATAAATTCATTTAAAAAATAATTAATAGGGTTGAATTAACCATTATATTATAGATAAAATAAAATATATAATAAAATAATTAAACAAATTTATTGAATTTGTTTCTAAGAAAGTTAATTAGTATTTACAAATGTTAATGTATTCTATATAAAATTGAATGTATTATATATTAATGGAATATTCCATTCAAGGAAGTTCATTTCTAATAATAAAAGTTTCGCAATTATGCATTTGATGATTATACATTGCCGTCATGGTAGGGAAGAAAATTGTTGATATTTTGTGGATAATTTCACTCATAACAAATGTGTTGCCAACAAACCAAGAGGAATCTAGACAACTTGTGATAGGAGGAGAATTCCCTCAAGCTATAGATTCTAATATAGGTGACATAATTGACTTTAAATGTACTGATCAAACTTTCACAGAGGAACATTACGTCATCTGGATCAGAACAAAATCTTATACTTTAGATGAAACAGAGATTTACAGAAATGGAACACTGCTGTCCTCTGACCTTGGCCAAGAAGCACTGGCATACTCACTTAACCACTCCATTGAAGCTGAATTTACAATAACAATCCCAAGAGGACTTGCGCATATTCTTAACTTAAACAATTATAGATGTGCAGTAATAGCAACTAGTACTGGTAATGCATTAATAACTGGTTATGTCATTTTGTTAGTAGAATATCCACCACCAGCACCATATCCTCTTTGTACTTCTACTGGTTATCAGAGTGATTTAATTGGACAAAATGTTATCTTGACCTGTATAACACAGCCAGGAAATCCAACCATAAGCATTCAATGGTGGAGAAATGATGTAATGGTTTTAAATAGAGATATAGCATATAATAATAGAGCGAGATTTACAGAATACTCATTGGACTATACCTTTATTCTTCAACAAGAAGATTTAGAGGCAACATACCAATGTAGGGTCACATGGATGGAGGATGTTACAACATGTACAGTAAATGAAACATCTCAGACAACAATATTACCAACAACAGAAGAACCAACCAGTGGAACGTTTAGACATCAAACAAATATTGAATCGACAGTTTCTGAATATAACAGGATTAAGACAACAATTAGCAGAAACACATTGACTATAACACCAACAATTTATCAGACAACATTTATAATGGAACACACTACAATTTCTGATAGGTCATCAAATGCAGTGACTACACCAACCATCCTTCAGACAACATCTATAATGGAAGACACTACAAGTTCTGATAAGACTACAACTTCTAAGTCAACAATTAAAAGAAACACATTGACTACACCAACAATTTATCAGACATCTCAACCGGAAGACACTACAAATTCTGATAAGTCAACAATTAGCAGAAACACATTGGCTACACCAACAATTTATCAGACATCTCAACCGGAAGACACTACAAATTCTGATAAGTCAACAATTAGCAGAAACACATTGGCTACACCAACAATCTATCAGACAACATCTCAACTGGAAGACACTACAATTTCTGATAAGTCAACAATTAGCAGAAACACTTTGACTACACCAACAATCCATCAGAAAATATCTATAATGGAAGACACTACAATTTCTGATATGTCAACAATTAGCAGAAGCACATTGACTACATCAACAATCCATCAGACAACATCTACAATGGAAGGCACAACAGCTTCTGATAAGTCAACAATTAGCAGAAGCAGATTGACTAAACCAACAATCCATCAGACAACATCTAAACTGGACGACACTACATCTTCTGATAAGTCTTTTACCATGGGATTGTCTCTTGGTGCAGTTATTGTTCTTCTGATAATACTTCTAATAATCGCTTTACTGTACAAGAGAAATCAGACAAATCAGATGCCAAATAATGATCAAAAGATGGCAGAAGTAACAGAATCATACAGCACACCAGTATACATCAAACCAATTGAAATGAACACTGAACATGTCTATCATGAAGTTGAAGAAGGAAAAGAGCACATCTACAACACCATCAAGGAAGAAAAGAAGAATCATGTATATGATAATGTCAAGGAGGAAAGGAAAAAAGATCCAGAAGATACAGTTTACTGTACGTCAATACAACCAAATCATAAGCAAAACAGGTAGACAAAGCATGGGATTGTCCTGCCATCATAATCAGAACAGGTAGACAAAGCATGGGATTGTCCTGCCATCATAATCAGAACATGTAGACAAAGCATGGGATTGTCCTGCCATCATAATCAGAAAAGGTAGACAAAGCATGGGATTGTCTTGCCATCATAATCATCTGACAGATTACATGATATAGCCAACTGATAATGCCAACTGATAAATTTAATTTTAGTCACCTGTGGAAAGTCTCCAAAAAAGAGGATTGTGTATAAACTTGATCTCTTTTGTGTATGCATACAAGAACCAGTGCTCTCCCACTATTGAGGGTGTACAGAGTTGTTTTCCAGTTGGAATTAAACACCATGAAAGCCTGATGGTCTAATCAAGATGAAGTGCTTTTAGATATTGTTGGGGACTTTCATCATATATATATTTTTACATATTAGAGTATCTCAATATTAGAATTTAATTATTTTCTTACAGATAATATCAGTATAGTAGAATATATAATTGTACTGAAAAAAAAAATACCTTATCAATGCATATTCCGGTATAAGTCCATCACTAAATGATGACTTGATTTGTCTAATGGACAATGTGTAACTTATCATTTTTGTGACAAAATCAGCAAAATCATATATTACGAATATCTATTAAAAGATTTATAGGAATAAAGTCAATATTTAGAGATAACAGTACAATATCATAGTTTTATTTTCATCATTTTGTATTCATAGACTTTACACATTTCTAGCTTTAAACTATCCCTTTCAATTTATTTATTTTTTACCTTTGACATAAATTATGATGTCATACTTTATCTATTTAACTGAATGATTGGTGTGCATTTAAACAGTGTATGGAATATAAATTCTATCCACTGTTTAAATGCAGAGCACCGTGTGATTAGTAAGGCTTCCATACTAACGCACATAAAAGAAGAACTACAGTTTTGTTTAGTAAATAAACATGTTGAATACTCAGCTAAGTATACAATATTTAATGTATTATTTGCTAGTGAAACAAAATATCTTCTGCAGAAAAAAAAATGTTAAAATACGATTGAATTATATTTAAAAAATTATAGAAAAAATAAATATAAAAAATAAATTAATTGAATTTGTTTCCAAAATATTCTTCAAGAAACTTAATATATTCACAAAATTTAATTTATTCTACATTAATGGAATATTCCACTTAAGGAAGTTAACTTTGAAAATTCAGAAGTTTGAGAATTGAGCATCAGATGATTACCAATTGCAGCTATGGGAGGAGATAAACTTGTTGATATTTTGTGGATAATTTCACTTATAACAAACATTGTGCCAACAACACAAGAGCAATATAGAGGACTTGTGACAGCAGAATCACCTGAAACTGTATATGCTAATGAAGGTGATATATTTGATTTCAAATGTTCTGATCAAACTTTGACAGAGGAACATTACATTGTCTGGATCAGAAAAGATTACTATACTGAAGATAATGCAGAGATTTACAGAAATGGAATGTTGCTGACCTCTGACCTTGGACAAGAAGCACTGGCCTACTCACTTAACAACTCTACCAAAGCTGAATTTACAATAACAATTGAAAAAGGACTTAGGCATATTCTCCGCTTCAAAAATTATAGATGTGTAGCAATAGCAACTAGTACTGGTAATGAATTATTAACGGGTTATGTCGTTTTTTATGTATATTTTCCACCGCCAGCGCCTTATCCCCTTTGTACTTCTACTGGTTTTCAGAGAGATTTAGTTGGCCAAACTGCTACCTTGACCTGTAAAACACAGCAAGCTAATCCACTACTATGGATTCAATGGTGGAGAAATGAAGTCATGGTTTCGAGTAGAAATGTTGCATTTTTGAGTGGAGAGAGGTTTACAGAATATCCATTGGATTATAACTTTATTCTTCAACAAGAAGATTTAGATGCAACATACCAATGCAGAGTAACATGGTGGGGCCCGGGGGATATTACAACGTGTACAGCAGAAGAAACATCACAGACAACAATATTACCAACAGAACCAATAACAGACCCAGAAACATTGACGACAAAAGCCAGCAAAACTACTTGGTATCAAACAAATATTGCATCAACATCGATTGTTTCAACAATTAGCAGAAATACATTGACTCCACCAACAATCCATCAGACAACATCTAAAATGGAAGTTGCTACAACTTCTGATAAGTCAATAATTAGCAGAAACACATTGGCTACACCAACATTTTATCAAACAACATCTACTACAACTTTAACTTCACAGTTTTTAATCATTGGATTGTCTCTTGGTGCAGTTATTGTTCTTCTACTGATATTCCTAATAATCTCATTACTGTACAAGAGAAATCCTAGAAATCAGATGCTAAACAATGGTGTTGCTGAAGTAACTGACATATACAACAAATCAATTGAAATGAACACTGAACATGTCTATAATGATGTTGCTGAAGAAAAAGAACATGTCTATAATGATGTTGCTGAAGAAAAAGAACATGTCTATAATGATGTTGCTGAAGAAAAAGAACATGTTTATAATGATGTTGCAAAAGAAAAAGAACATGTCTATAATTATGTTGCTGAAGAAAAAGATCATGTCTATAATTATGTTGCTGAAGAAAAAGAACATGTCTATAATGATGTTGCTGAAGAAAAAGAACATGTCTATAATGATGTTAAGGAAGAAAATAACAAGGAACATGTATATTACAATGATGCAGGAGATAAGGTCTACATTAATACTACCACATCTGGACATAAGGCTAATAAGAAACAGGTAGAAGATATAAAGTATGAGATTACATTGCCATCATAATCACCTGACAGACGATAATGACAACTTGTAATAACAAATCTTAAACCTAATAAACACAGGAATATTAGTATACACACTTACTTTTTAACATCTGGTTATACTGCCTTTAGTGTGTAAAAACCATTAATACATGACTCAAAATTTCTTATGAGAACATTTGTGATTTTACAAACTGTTTCTACTACACAAAGCTACAATATGTACGATAAATCAATTTATTGATAAAATAAAGAAATTTATATAACACCTAAATAGATTTCTGTCATATATGAAAGGACGATTGTGGGTCACATGAGGCATATATAAAACCTAAATAGATTGTGACGATTGTGGGTGGATGACAAAAAGAGACATATATATTATCATGATTATCAAGTTTTAATTTTGGTTGGGGAACTTTTATTTTGCTCTTGCATTTACTCATTATTATAACAACTGTGCAGTAGTTATAGCTGAATATATAATGGAACTGAAGGCAAATAATCTAACTGATGTAAATAAAGCATATTACAAAGTACAAGCCTATCACCAAAATAGCCGAGTAGTACTACAGTATTCCTGTAAGATGATTCATATAACCAACCTACTATATTTTGTACTCAACTTTGTTCATATTTGACTCATACATGGTTTGAAATTGCTAAAAGAATCTAGTCTAGTCAAGCTAATTATAAAATACCTATAAACAAGAAAATGTATTCATTCATATTTATTTATTTTATTCAGTTGACACCCAACAGCGATGAAACCAGCGGTGGCGCCAGGATCTTTCCGACGCGGGGGCTAAATTCCCCGACGGAGGGGCTATACGAGCGAAGCGAGCATCGCTAGGCTGGGGGCCAGGGGGCCGCCAAGGGCCCCCGGTGCAACGCGTTATATCGTAATTTGAGGCCGTTTTAATCAGATTTAGGGTAGCCAACTTTTTCCATTAGTATATAGATAAAATACTGTGCGATAAAACACATTGCACGAGATCCGATGCGATGACTGTGTAAATCCATTCTTTCAATTTTAAGAATGAAGTTCAATATGCATATCATAGAAAATATACGCGGGCCAAGATGTATATCGTTATAATCGCAGAGGCGTAGGCAGGTTGCTGTCTGGTGGTGGTGCGAAAATTGTAAATGCGCGAGACTAACACCCATGGGGTGATCTGTAAGAACATTTTGAAAAATAGAGCTGCTAGGTCCCCGGAAATTGCAATTATACATTGATATATGAAAACAAATTACAAGTCTACCAGAGAACCATCCCACCGAGGTTGAGATAGAGCTAAGAACATTTAAACAAGTACAGTTGTTAGGTCCCCGGAAATTGGATTATAGTATTTCGAAAAAAAAGAAACAAAATATATACGTCTCCAGGACCAGCTACCATTAGGGATGAGCTGCCAAGAAAATTGTGAAAAATAGAACTGCTAGGTACCTGGAAATTGCACTTATATAGGCCCATATTGATAAATGAAACGAAATTATAAGTCTACAGGACCAGCCCGCTATGGATGGTTGGGTGAAGCTAAGAAAATTTTGAAAAATAGAGCTGCTAGGTCCCTGCAAAACATTGAAATACGAAACGAAATTATAGGTCTACAGGACCAGCCCACCATGGTTGGGGTGGAGCTAAGAACATTTTGAAAAATAGAGTTGTTAGGTCCCAAAAATTAACGTATTATACTTCGAAGCATAAAACAAAATATATACCGGTACGTCTCCAGAACCAGCCCTAACATGGATATGGAAAAAAAATTGAAAAAAAAAGAGAGCTCTATGTTCCCAGACAATGCACTAACTGTATATTGTACATCGAAATATGAAACAAAATGTATAAGTATCCATGACCAGCTCTATAATTGGGGACGATTGAGCTAAGACAATTTTGAAAACTAGAGCTGCAGGTCTTCAAAAACTACACTTATGATTTTAAAAAATTCAGGCTTAAAGGCCTAAAAAAGTCCCCCTTTTTACCTTTTATTTGGAGGGGAATGCATCCGCAAGCGTAGACCATTTTCCTTCGGGGAAAATCAGTTTATTTCCCAGATGTGAATCTGGAATTTCGATGTATGATGAGCAGTTCATGACATACAGGACATTGGAAATTATGTAATAACTTAGCTTCGTCAATGTCATTAATAAGATAGAGAAAATTCAAAGAAGGGCAAGTCGATTTATCCTTCATCAACGAATCTTAGATCAGCCATATTCTGACCAATTAACTAGATTGAATTTGATGACAGCCGAATCAAATCGAGATTATTTTACCGTTATGACTTTTAAACATCTTGCATCCAAAACTGATAGTGGAAAGTATTGTATCCCAACCAGATTTATTCGTCTGTGGAATACACTACCGGTCAATATTACAGACGCCTTTGTTTGCGGAAGTTGGGTACAATTTAAAAACATGTTAATGGACCACTTTAAAAACACTATGCCTCTTTAATGTATATAATCATAGTATTTATATTACTTATTTACATTGTTTTATGTTTTATTGTATGCTTTGAGTGCTGGTGTGGCACGCCTTATGGCGACAGTGATCCTTCGACCTCTTTTGCCACTCCTTGGCACACTCAAAGTCTATGTATTGTTTTAATTGCTAAAATTAATAAAATAAAATAAAAATAAATAAATAAATAAGTATAATAAGATGCTGGAAAAATGTTTGTTTAGTGCGAGTGTTAGGCGAGCCTACATAATTCGTACCCTTTTGCTGTATAGCGTACGTCGATACACAGTTCACAATGTAACGCTTCGGTAAAGTTCGCCTGGATACTAACAGTACACATTCTGGTCCCTGGATGGAACATGATATCACGCGTAAACCGCAATGGGCCGGGCCCAATGTTAAACGATTCGTACAAAGGGACACCGCCAGACAAGTGCGTACCTATTGTTTATTAGATCACCGGCAATAATGCATGCAAAAAAGTGTAATAGCTCTCCGTCCGATGTACTAAAAAAATGTAATGTCATGGTTTTCTAGGCGCTGAAGCTACGAAGTGAAAGCGAATGATTTTTACTGTATATTATATTCCCCGACGAAAAGTACTCGCGTTCCCCGACGGGGGGCTGGGCTCCCCGACGAGGGGGCTACAGCCCCCGTAACCTTTGACATTCATATTTCTGTTTAGGAAAACAATTTTTCCATGTACACTTTTTTATGGAACAAATAGAGATTTTATTTGATTATTCAACTGCATAGAGCATCTTTATATTTGATCATTACCAAATGAGCAATAATTTCAATGGAATGATAAATTAATCTTGTTCTGTTCAAATGAATGCTACACTATTATTTAGGCCCATTCTATGAAGGTAGATAAAAGAAGAATAGTTTTGTTGGCTATATAAACACACATAAAAGAGAAGTATATAATATTTGGTATATTCTTGGATAGTAAAACATCAAATATCAAGTTCTTATGTGGAAAAAAGGATTATTTCACTAATAACAAACATTGTGAAACAACACAAGAGGAATCTAGACGACTTGTAACAGAAGACTCACCTATATCTACTGCTTCAAATTAAGGTGATATAATTGACTTCAAATGTACTGATGAATTTTTAAATGAGGAATATTACATCTCGTCTAATCAAAGATAACGTATTGTTCTAGTTTTAATTGTGGTTGGAAAACGTTTATATTGTTTCGTAGACTTGCATCCCTTGCTATTGTATAAAGCATGTATGAAATATAACAAATGTGCAATAAAGTACAGTAATTTCAATGCTGTTCAAATTAGTGAATTAATCATGCGTTGATCTGTCATACTATTTTTGCGACACATGGTAGGTAAACAAAGGCATATAAAAAGTTCATTGAAGTATACAATACTTTTGATATGTATATTCTTAATTTCTACACAAAATATAAACAGTTCTTTGCAGGTAAAAAGATTCATACTGTACTTTAATATAAATAACCAATCAATAACATTTAATACCCATAGGAATTTTTTTTTTTAATTGTTTACAAAAACAAAATTATTTACAACATATTTTTGGCCAGAAATATTTATTTTAAAACCAAAATGTGTATTCTACAGTAATGGAATATTCTATTTAAGGAAGTTAATTTCTAATATTAGTTTGACAATTGAGCATTAGATTATTACAAACTTCAGTCATGGTGGGAGATAAACTTGTTGATATTTTGTGGATTATTTCACTTATAATAAACATATTGCAAACAAATCAAGAGGAATCTAGACGACTTGTGACAGGAAAGAAATTTATTGATGCCACTGAAGGTGATATACTTGACTTCAAATGTACTGATCAAACTTTTATGCAGGAACATTACATCATCTGGTATAGAAAAATGGATGGATATGCTGAAGATGAAACAGAGATTTACAGAAATGGAACACTACTGACCTCTGACCTTGGAGAAGAAGCATTGGCATTTTCACTTAACAACGCCAATGGAATTGAATTTACAATAACCATTGTACGAGGGCTTGAACATTTTATACACTTAAATATTTATAGATGTGAAGTAATAGCAACTAATACTGGTAATGAATTAATAGATATAACTGGTTATGTCATTTTGTTAGTAGAATATCCACCCCCAGCACCATATCCTCTTTGTACTTCTATTGGTTATCAGAGTGATTTAATTGGACAAAATGTTACCTTGACCTGTATAACACAGTCAGGTAATCCAACAATAACTATTCAATGGTGGAGAAATGAAGTCATGGTTTGGAATGGAAATGTAACATATGATAGTCACTTGAGATTTAAAGAGTACTCATTGGACTATGCCTTCGATCTTCAACAAGAAGATTTGAATGCAACATACCAATGTAGGGTCACATGGAAGGAGGATGTTACAACATGCAATGTACAGGAAACATCTCGGACAACAATATTACCAACAACAGAACCAGCGGAATTGGCAACAAAAACCATAAATCAGACAAATATTGCATCAACATCGTCTTTAACCATTGGATTGTCAATTGGTGCAGTTATTGTTCTTCTTCTAATACTACTAATAATCTTATTACTGTACAAGAGAAATCAGACGCCAAATAATGCTGTTCAAAAGACGGAAGATGTCACTGAAGTAACAGACATCTACAACAAACCAATTGAAATGAACAAAGACCATGTCTATAATGAAGTTGCTGAAGAAAAAGAGCATGTCTATATAAATTATGTCAAGAGAGAAATGAACAAGGTATGATAAGTTATAAAGTATGAGATTACATTGCCATCATAATCACCTCACAGATGATGACAACTGATAATAACGAATCTTAAATATAGTAAACACTGGAATATTATTTTACACAGTTACCTGTTAACATCTGGGTATACTGCCTCTAGTGTTTCAAAAGAGAAACCATGAAAATCAGACACCAAACAATAGTGATCAAACAATGGCAGGTGTCACTGAAGTAACAGACATCTACAACAAACCAATTGAAATGAACACAGAACATGTGTATAATAAAGTTGAAGAACATAATAATACTAAGGAAGAAAAAAACATGTTTGTTGCAATGAGCCAGAAGATGCAGTTTACCAAATCAAAAGATTAAAAAAACAAAAAATGCCAATGTCATTTCATGTTAGTCACCTGAATAGAACTCTGAAAAGATGATTGTATATCAATTTGATCTCTTGTGAGCAAGATTACAAGAACTGGTGCTCTAACTGTAGCTCATTGAGGGTTTACAGAGTTTAATTGTCTATGGCATCAAATTCCATAGAAGCTCTGTGGGTCTAATCAAGATGAAGTGTCCTAGTTATAATTTTGGTTGGGGAATTTTTATCATATTATTCTCACTTTATACTTATAGCATTTAATCATTATCTTACTAAATATCTGAACATTTTAGTGGTATATATAATGGCTCTGAAAAAAACCAAACATACTACTAAAGTATATCTAGAGGTATACTGTAAGCCCACCACAATATAATAATATATATATAATACAATAACAATAACAATAACAATAATAGGCTATGAAACGACTATTGATAAATAAATTTACAGTAACACTGTACACGTATAATTGGAGTGTCATTTGTTTTCATAGACTTGCATGTCCACTACTATATAAAGCATATATATGTATGTAATACACCAAATGAGCAAACATGTAAATGATGTCATAACTGAGCGATTAACCAGGTGGAGCGTAAAAGTATTTCTAAGACACATTGTATTTACAAAGGTAAACAAAGGTATATAAAAGGTTCACTAAAGTATATGATACTTATGATATGTATACTCTTTTCTAGACGAAATATAAAAAAGTTCTTTGCAGGTAAAAATATTCCTACTGTACTTTAACATAAATCATAATAACCAATCAATAGCATTTAATTACCCATAGGAATTAAACAAAATTGTTTAATTTATTTACAAAATATTCTTGGCCAGAAATATTTATTTTAAAAGCAATATTATAGATTAATGGAATATTCCATTTAAGGAAGTTAATTTGTAATATTCAGTTTGACAATTGAGTATTAGATTATTATGAATTGCAGTCATGGTGGGAGGTAAACTTGCTGATATTTTGTGGATTATTTCACTTATAATGAATGTATTGCAAACAAATCAAGAAGAATCTAGACAACTTGTGACAGGAGAATTACAAAATGTTTTTGAAGCTACTGAAGGTGATATATTTGACTTAAAATGTACTAATCAATCTTTGACAGAGGAACATTACATCATCTGGTATAGAAAAATTGATGGATTTTCTGAAAATGAAAAAGAGATTTACAGAAATGGAACACTACTGACCTCTGACCTCGGAGAAGAAGCATTGGCATTTTCACTTAACAACGACAATGAAATTGAATTTACAATATCAATTGCAAGAGGGCTTGGACATTTTATGCACTTAAATGTTTATAGATGTGAAGTAATAGCAACTAGTACTGGTAATGAATTAATAAATAAAGGTGGTTTTGTCATTTTGTTAGTAGAATATCCACCACCAGCACCATATCCTCTTTGTAGTTCAACTGGTTATCAGAGAGATTTAATTGGACAAAATGTTATCTTGACCTGTACAACACAGCTAGGTAATCCGACCATACTCATTGAATGGTGGAGAAATGAAGTCATGGTTTGGAATGGAAATGTAACATATGATAGTAACTTGAGATTTAAAGAGTACTCATTTGACTATGCTTTCAATCTTCAACAAGAAGATTTAGATGCAACATACCAATGTAGGGTCAAATGGAGGGAAGACGTTACAACATGTACAGTACAGGAAACATCTCTGACAACTATACTACCAACAACAGATGGAAACACAACCTCTACCAATGGACCTAAAGAATCTCAAGTCAGCATAATAATATATCTATTTGCTATTCCAACCGTTATTTGCATTTGTCTTCTAGTTGCAATTTGTGTTGTCTTGAAAAAACAAGCTGGAAAAGGTGGTGATATAGTACAGATGAAGTATTGGAAAAACCACAAAAACCTACAACAGAATTCAGGTAAGAGTCATGGATTATACAGAGAGTCTAATTCCATGTATGATGGATCAGCTACAAAGAATCAACCACAATTTATGATACAGCCAGATCTGAAGACATCATCTAACACACGCAATAGAAGCGGCACCTATGCTCAAGTAGTTCCAAAATCAATAAGAAATTCCAAATTACAGCAAGATAAGGAATATCCTACAGAAGATGACAATGGTATGGTTGATAATAACATATATGAAGGTGGGTTTGAAGTTACTAAATCACAGAATGGAAGCTTGAGAATTTCCAATATGCAGCAAGATAAGGAGTCAGAATGCCCATCGGATGATGATGACCATGTAATGGAGGAGGAGTGTAATCTATGAACTACAGAAATAACACTAATAATATATTTATATATTCAAATTCTATTTATGTAACAATTTGATCTGAAAATTGTTTATGTCAACTTAAAACAAGTAAATATAGATATAGAAATATTGAGTAACGATTTTACACACCTACTGTACAGTTGATTTGATTTTCTTTTTGTCTAATTAAATAACTAGTAGTACTGATACTCATATATTAGACAAATTTTTATATAAGTAAAAACATCAACTAGTGATGTTACAAACTGTCTCTAATATTTACTAAAGTAAGCTACATACATATGTATGTATTACATTATTGCCAAGATAAAGGCATCATCGAGAATTTTCTTGTACTTTATAGAGGGTGAAAACAGTTGCTTTCCAGTTGCATTTAATCAAGATGAAGTGTCATAATTTCATTCTTATTCTAAGATTTTCTTAATTCCTAGTATCTTACTATTCATACACATGAAAACTTATGAATGAGACTAACAGTCTATGCTGATGCAAATGTAAGCCCATCCTGGGGTACAGCTCACACCAAAACTATAATAATATTGATGTAAGATAATTCATATGACTGACTTACTACATTCTATATTCAAGAAGATGCTAATCCAATTCAGTGTAAAGTTGGAAAAAATATTCCACTTGACCTAATCTATGAAACAAATATTAACAAATAAATATACAGTAATACTGTACAAGTATAAATGTAAATAAAACATATTATTATAGTATTATCTTTTTGTATTCATAGGCCTAGATCTTCCTCACTTTAAGGTACAAAATCTAAATCTATCTAAATATGGCTTGTGACAGTCAGCTGTATGAAGCATACAATATTAAATACACAAAATGAGTAATATCAAAAAGAGTGAATTAATCAGGTGGTGGTTATAAATATACTATTCTATACACTGTTTAAATAAAGGGTGCCACACTATTTTTAAGATCGATTGTGTTATAAATGTAAACAAAGGAATATAAAAGGCTCACTGAGGTATACAATACTTTTATTTATGGAGATGTGATTGATGTTACTGAATCACAGAATGGAACAATTCCCTTAATTGATTAAGTGTTCAAATTATAAGAATATTTCAGGGTATAAGCCCACCAATAAACATTCAACTCAGCCTAGGCTACAAATCATCTATTAATGAATAACTGTTCAGTAGTACAGTGTCCCTTGCTATTGTATGCAGCATATAGTGCATGCATAAAATATACTGACAATGAGCAATAATGAAATTTTGAGTAAATTAATCAGGTGGAGTGTCATACCATTTTTAAGACCCATTGTGTTACAAAGGTAAACAAAGGCAAATACAAGAATCACTGAAGTATACAATACTGTTGGTATGTGTACTCTTTTCTAGTGTACAAATATCAAGTTCTCTGAAGTTAAAAACAGATTCATAACTGCATAATATGAATAACTCGCAAAGCAATAAGTTTTATTTAATTATAATTACATGGGAATAAAAAAGAAGCAGTTGCAGAATTTATTTCAGAAATATTCTTGACAGAAATAATTATTATTTAAAAGCAATATTTCTATTCTACAGTAATGGAATAATCCATTTAAGGAAGTTAAACTTCAAATACTAAGTTTGAATTATTGAGCATTATATTATTACAATTTGCAGTCATGGTGGGAAATAAACTTGCTGATATTTTGTGGATTATTTCACTCATAACAAATATATTGCAAACAAACCAAGAGGAATATAGAATATTGATAGGAGATTCACATGAACGTGTACCTGTCACTGAAGGTGATATAATCCACCTCCAATGTACTGATCAAACTTTGACAGGGGATCACTACATCATCTGGAACAGAGCCATTCTGTTCAATTCAGATAAAACAGAGATTTACAGAAATGGAATGCTATCGACCTCTGACCTAGGACAAGAAGCATTGGCATACTCACTTAACAACTCCACTGAAGTTGAATTTACAATAACCATTGCACAAGGGCTTGAACAATATCTTAACTTAAATGTGTATAGATGTGAAGTAATACCAACTAGTACTGGTGATGAATTAAAAGATATAACTGGTTCTGTCCTTCTGGAAGTAAGATATCCACCACCAGCACCATATCCCCTTTGTACTTCTATTGGTTATCAGAGTGATTTAATTGGACAAAACATTACCTTGACCTGCAGAACACAGCCAGGTTATCCATCAATAACAATTCAATGGTGGAGAAATGAAGTCATGGTTTTGAATGAAAATGTAACATATGATAGTAACTTGAGATTTACAGAATACTTATTGAACTACACATTTACTCTTCAACAACTAGATTTAGAGGCAACATACCAATGTAGGGTCAATTGGATGGAGGATGGTAAAAAATGTACAGTAGCGGAAACATCTCAGACAACAATACCAACAACAGAAATATTCACCACATCAATACAAGAGACATTGACCACATCAATACCAGAGACATTGATCACATCAACATCAATTAAGTTGGCTACTGCAGGTAAAATTACTCTGAAGCTGCAATCCTCTGTGACAGATGGAACCACAGCAAACACAACTTCTACCACTGACACTGAAGAAGAATCTTCTAATGACGGCAGCATAATAATATATCTATTTGCTATTCCAGCTGTTATTTGTGTTTGTCTTCTAGTGTTTCTAATTTGTGGTGTCTTGAAGAAACAAGCTGGAAAAGGAAACTCTACAACAAATGGTGATAAAATGCAGATGAAGCATTCCACTAAAAGTAAGGGATTATACAGAGAGTCTAACCCCATGTATCATTTATCAGCTTCAAAGAATCAACCAGAATTTATGATACAGCCAGATCTGAAGACATCATCTGACACACGCAATAGAAGTGACGCCTATTCCCAGGTAGTTCCAAAATCAATGAGAAATTCCAAATTACAGCAAGTTAAGGAGTCTGAATATCCTACAGAAGATGACAACGGTATGGTTGATAACAACATATATGAAGGTGGGTTTGAAGTTACAGAATCACAGAATGGAATCTCGAGAAATGCTAATATGCAGCAAGATAAGGAGTCTGAATGTCCATCAGAAGATGACCATGTAATGGTTGAAAACAACAGTTATGGAGGTGTGAATGACATCACAGAATCACAGAATGGAGAAATACCCGCAATTGATTAAGTGCTCTTATAGAATCATTCCGCATTGGTACTGTGATTTAGAAGAAGATAGTGTATCAATTCTATCTCTTTTGCACATGCACAATATTAAAGAACTAACATTGTATATAATTGCTTTCCAATTGGACTTAAACATCATGAATGCCCTGTAGTGTAACCAAAACAAAGCATCTTAGGTTTTATTTTGGTGGGTGAGTCATGGTTTTGAGTAGGTGGCACTTAAAGACCCCTTCCCTGCAATTTTGGACGTTTTTTGGAAAATAATACATATATATCACTTTAAAAACATTAAACCATGTCATTCCTCGTCTTAAATGTACGTTTTATGGTAAATTATGATAAAAAGTGAGAAACCATGCACTACCTAAGTAGCTCGCGGCGATCGACCTCTCGTGGACGGTCTTAGGCCTAGCCTAGCTAGGCTTAGTTTTGTAGGCCTAGCTGGTAAACATCGATAACGTACGAACATCGTACGCTAGCTATATACCTAGCCTGACGTTGTATAGTTGCTGCATTAATTGTCTTTCTATTTTTGCCAGACTCCGTTGATACAAATTGGGGAAAACCCGGTATTTTCGCTGAAAAGTTAGGAGTCTTCCATTTGTTTTGGCTTCACGATCGATCGAAAAGTGGGCGAATTACTGGCATACTCACTTAACAATTCCACTCAAGTTGAATATACAATATCAATCACAAAAGGGCTTGGGCATATTCTTCACTTAAATAGGTATGAGTGTAAAGTAATAGCATCAAGCACTGGTGATGAATTAATAGATATAACTGGTCATGTAATTCTGCCTATAGAATTTCCGCCACCAGCACCATATCCTCTATGTACTTCTACTGGTTACCAGAGTGATTTAATTGGAAAAAATGTTACCTTGACCTGTACAACACAGTCAGGTCATCCAACAATAACTATTCAATGGTGGAGAAATGAAGTCATGGTTCGGAGTGGAAAAGTGGAATATAATAGTAACATGAGATTTACAGAATACTCATTGGACTACATCTTTAATCTTCAACAAGAAGAATTAGAGGCAACATACCAATGTAGGGTCATTTGGATGGAGGATGTTACAAAATGTACAGTACAAGAAACATCTCAGACAACAATATTACCAACAACGGCAGAGATATTTACCACACCAACACGGAAGACATTGACCACATCAACACTGGAGATATTGACCACACCAACACGGAAGACATTGACCACATCAACACTAGAGATATTGACCACATCAACATCAGAAACATTGACCACACAAAAACTGGAGATATTGACCACATCAACTGCAGGTAAAACTACTCAAAAACTGCAAACCTCTATAACAGATGGAACAACAGCAAACACAACCTCTCCTAATGGCACTGAAGAATCTGCTTCTAATGACGGCAGCATAATAATATATTTATTTGCTATTCCAGCTGTTATTTGTGCTTGTCTTCTATTGTTTGCAATTTGTGTTGTTTTAAAGAAACGAGCTGCAAAAGGAAAGTCTACAACAGATGGTGAAGTACAGATGAAGTATTCCAATAAAAGTAAGAGATTATACAGAGAGTCTAACCCCATGTATAATGGATCAGCTACAAAGAATCAACCAGAATTTATGATACAGACAGATCTGAAGACATCACCTGACACACGCAATAGAAGTGACGCCTATGCTCAGGTAGTTCCAAAATCAATGAGAAATTCCAAATTACAGCAAGTTAAGGAGTCTGAATATCCTACAGAAGATGCCAATGGTATGTTTGATAACAACATATATGAAGGTGGGTTTGAAGTTACAGAATCACAGAATGGAATCTCGAGAAATGCTAATATGCAGCAAGATAAGGAGTCTGAATGTCCATCAGAAGATGACCATGTAATGGTTGAAAACAACATTTATGGAGGCATGAATGACATGACAGAATCACAGAATAGAGAAATACCCGCAATTGATTAAGTGCTCTTATAGAATCATTTCCGCATTGGTACTGTGACTTAGAAGAAGATAGTGTATCAATTCTATCTCTTTTGCACATGCACAATATTAAAGAACTAACATTGTATATAATTGCTTTCCAATTGGACTTCATGAAAGTCCTGTAGTTTAACCAAAACAAAGCATCTTAGGTTTATTTTTGGTGGGTGAGTCATGGTTTTGAGTAGGTGGCACTTAAAATGGACCTGAAATGGAATTTCGATTTTCAAGAAATTCACACATGTTATTTAAATGTATCAAATTAACACAAACCCATACAAATAAAAACAAAATGTATAGTATTTTGAGTAAAAACGAAATTTTAAGATACCATGGTAAATTAGCGAAAATTACTCACGCCATTGCAATATTCTATTTCAACGGCCGTCGGAAGCCTCTATATTCACGATGTCACATATACACACGATGATATCGAGAGCGTGTATGCCGCCAGATAGTCAGTGAATGATCGACGGCCTGGAAAGATACGCGAAGCGTTGACACTAATACTAATTTATTCAATATCTAATGTTGTTGAAATATAGGTCCCTAAAATGTACTTCGTTTGTTCTAAAACCCGAATTTAGAAGGCCTACCTCCCAAACCTTTACTAGGCCTAGGCCCCCAATCCAGTGCGCGGAGTCGATCCACCACCCACATCATGCGGCGAGGCTCCGTTTCATGTGCATCCAAGGACCAAAGCGATATCAACAACTTGCTGCGCTCATTGTCAAGCCAAAGTAAAATGAATAAAATTTGTTTTCGAACTGCCTGATTCGTGACAAATAAATTATCATCTCATATTACTAATTTAATTCTGCTAAACTAAAAACTAAAGAAACTAACACATTTTAGCAGTATAAATTACGAACGATACAAAATACACGAACGGAAAATATGGATACGCATCATTGCGCACGGAGCTGTATCCCGGACAACGTTGCCAGGCCAACTTCGGTATTGTCAGAAAAAAACCGTTGATTTTAAGATTTTAAATCGTCATTTACTCGATGAATAACCGTTTATACGGTAATAATTTTATCTAAAAAAATTCTAAATACGTTTCTGCAAATGCACAAGCATTTTTTAGAAAATACTCCATAGATTTCAAGAGTTATAGCCAAAAAACTGCAAATTGTCCATTGGAGGGATAGGAATATATTCGCAAAGTGACGTCACCCGCGAATTTTTTTGATTTTCAAATGGGGCTTTCCCCAAAAGGGCCAATTTATATTTTGTAACAATATACATTCTAGCAACACCTAATAGCCCCCAAAACATCATTCTAAAATGAAAAAAATCGAAAATCCATTTCAGGTCCATTTTAAAGAAATAAAGAATTGAACAATGCAAATATAAGCATATTAAACAGCAATTAATAAATAACTTTACAGTAGACTTGTCCCTTGCTTTTGCATAAATCATATACTGCATGTACGAGTAACAATGTAATTTCAATATTAATTGAAATAATTCAGGTGGAGTGTCATACCATTTTAAGATCCATTGTGTTACAAAGATAAACAAAGGCAATAAAAGGCTCAGTGAAGTATATGCAATACTTTTGGTATGTGTACTCTTTTTCTACACAAAATATAAAAGTTCTTAGAAGAGAAAACCAGAGTCTTACTTGCATATAAATAACTGAAGCAATAGGATTTAATTCACTATAGCATGGAAATAAAAAAAAACAGTTGCAGAATTTATTTCAACAATATTATTGACAGAAATACAGTAATTATTATTTATAAGCAATATTCATATTCTATATTAATGGAATATTCCATTTAAGGAAGTTAATTTCTAATATTTAAGTTAGACAATTGAGCATTAGATTATTAGGAACTTCAATCATGGTGGGGGATAAACTTGTTGATATTTTGTGGATTATTTCACTCATAACAAATGTATTGCAAACAACACAAGAGGAACATAGAATATTGATAGGAAACTCAACTGAATTTGTACATGCCACTGAAGGTGATATAATCAACCTCCAATGTACTAATCAAACTTTGATTGAGGATCATTACATCATCTGGTCAAGAGAAACTCAATATTCTGGAGCTGAAAGAGATATTTACAGAAATGGAACACTATTAACCTCCGACCTTGGCCAAGAAGCACTGGCCTACTCACTTAACAACTCCACTGAATTTGAATTTACAATATCAGTTGCAAGTGGACTTGAACAATTTATTAACTTAAATAATTACAGATGTAAAGTCATAGCAACAAATACTAGTAATGAATTAATAGATATAACTGGTGATGTCACTCTGTCTATACAATATCCACCACCAGCACCATATCCTCTTTGTAATTCTACTGGTTACCAGAGTGATTTAATTGGACAAAATGCTACCTTGACCTGTACAACACAGCCAGGTTATACAACAATAAGCATTGAATGGCAGAAAAATGATGCAATGGTTTTGAGTAGAGATATAGAATATAATGATAGAGAGAGATTTACAGAATACTCATTGAACTACACTTTTACTCTTCAACAAGAAGATTTAGAGGCAACATACCAATGTAGGGTCACATGGAAGGAAGATTTTACAACATGTATAATACAGGAAACATCTCTGACAACAATATCAACAACAGATGGAAACACAACCTCTACCAATGACACTAAAGAATCTTCTTCTTTAAATGAAGTCAGCATAATAATATATCTATTTGCTATTCCAGCTGTTATTTGTATTTGTCTTCTATTGTTTCTAATTTGTGGTGTCTTGAAGAAACAAGATGGAAAAGGAAAGTCTACAACAAATGGTGATAAAATGCAGATGAAGTATTCCAATAAAAGTAAGGGATTATACAGAGAGTCTAACCCCATGTATCATTTATCAGCTTCAAAGAATCAACCAGAATTTATGATACAGACAGATCTGAAGACATCATCTGACAAGCGCAATAGAAGTGACGCCTATGCTCAAGTAGTTCCAAAATCAATAAGAAATTCAAAATTACAGCAAGATAAGGAGTCTGAATATCCTACAGAAGATGACAATGGTATGATTGATAACAACATATATGAAGGTGGATTTGAAGTTACAGAATCACAGAATGGAAGCTTGAGAAATAACAATATGCAGCAGCATAAGCCATCTGAAGAAGACAATGGTATGGTGGAAAATAACATTTATGGAGATGTGATTGACGTTACAGAATCTCAGAATGGAAGCTTGACAAATGCTAATACGCAGAAAGATAAGCAGTCTGAATGTCCATCTGAAGAAAACAATGGTATGGTGGAAAATAACATTTATGGAGATGTGATTGACGTTACTGAATCCCAGAATGGAAGCTTGAGAAATGCTAATACGCAGAAAGATAAGGAGTCTGAATGTCCATCTGAAGATGACCATGTAATGGTTGATAACAACATATATGACGGTGTATAATTTATCAAGTAAAAACACAGAAATGCCACTAACTGAACTAAATTATATTTAATACAGTTGAATATGTTAATAGGGCAACTATGTATGTAATTTGTTTATATGAGAGAATTTATTAGTAAAAATAAGTATTGGATTAAGGAAGTAAAATAGGTGCACTAATTTAAAATGATGAATACAGTAAAAGTTCTTACTCAACCAGGCATATCTTAGTGCTTCTAAATACATACTGTTGAAAACCACCAATTTTCCATACCAGGTCTGTAAAATCTTTGTTAATTGCAGTGTGAACAATTCTTTTGTTAAGTATTGCTTTAACAACCAATATAAAAAAGAGATAACATCAACCTGTGGTTTCCTTATCATCCAATAAAGGAAGTACTGTATATAAATTCACATTACTGCAGAATATGTATATATTGGGAATTAAAAATAATTGTTATTCTATATTATATTCTATATTTGGTATGTTTCAATGCCAGTGAAAATAAAGGAAGTCTAAGTCTAAATTTACATTACTTTAGAACTATGTATATTTAGGGGAACTATGTATATTTGGGGGAACTATGTATATTTGGGGGAACTATGTATATTTAGGTGAACTATGTATATTTAGGGGAACTATGTATATTTGGGGGAACTATCTATATTTGAGGGAACTATCTATATTTGGGGGAATTCCTATTATTTGTTTTATTCTATATTTTATATATTTTATTTTGTTAGTAAAAATAAAGCATTCTTTAAAATATTGAACAATATTTTAAATAAATTTAATTTAGTATTATATATTATGTTATAATATGTGATCCTCACTAAAGGCCGATCACCACTTGATTTACATTTAAAGCTCTGTCTACACTATCAAACTAGTTTGACAAAAAGTGTGATGTGCCCAAATATGGTAGTGATATGACATCATCATGTACATATATGGGCTTAAGTTAACTACAGTAAATTTTATAGTTTTAGTTTTGTTATCATTATTAGATAAAGTTATGTTAAAAAGTGTATGTAGTGTAGTGTATACATCTATATTGTTTATCACATAATCACTAAAAATAATTTCATCGCTATGTGCCTAAATATATATTAAATAAACAATCAAAAAATTGTCAGGAAAAGCATTCAATAATAGCTGAAATAAAAGATAATTGTGTAAATGTATTACCTGTCTTCTCTGTGAAACAATTTTGCATTGTACTTTTTGTTCGTTCGTTGGCAGCTTCTTCCACATCTCAGCTGTCGTGTCATACTTCTGTTTCAGGCGAGGATATTTTCGATACAGGTTTTTGGTAATAAATAACTTAACGCCAATAAAAAAACCTTTAAAAGTGCAATGAAAAAATAAGTTTTATATATGATAGAATAAAGGTTTACATTGATGATGATGCTGTTGATATGATGATGACCTTTACGTTGATGATGATGATGAAAATGATGATGATGAAAATGATGATGATGATCTTTATGTTGAGGATGATGAAAATAATGATGATTTTTACATTAATGATGATGAAAATAATGATGATTTTTACGTTGATGATGAAAATAATGATAATGATCTTTACGTTATGATGATGAAAGTAATGATAATGATCTTTCTGTTTTAATGATAATGATCTTTACGTTGTTGATGATGCTGTTGATAATGATGTTGCTGATGTTACAACAAAAGAATCACTCACCTGCATAGGTAAGAAGCGTTGAAGCCGAAACAAAAAGTGATAATATAAAGCCAGCACATATATTTTTATAAAGAGATTTTGTAACTTGTACGTCACTCCATGATATTAAGCTAAAATATATAAAACATTATCATTATTTTACTTTACTTCTCAGAAACATGCTGCAATATAATATAATATTTTTGGGAAGAAAATAAATATAAAAATACCCCAGTTCCCAAAAACATTGCAATGAATTTTAAGAAACAGACTACAATACAAAAATGGGAAAGATATCACAAATCGTTTTTAAAGTTGAAAATAAAAATAGTTTGAAAGTTTTTTTTCTTAAATTAATCTACAAAAATTTTTTTTTTAATGCAATAAGTTTGTTTAGCAGTAATTATTTACAATGAACATGATTTCAGGCCTATTAATATCATACTTTTGTAGTTTTTCAAGACCATCAGCAACATCTCCAAGCAGGTTTTGAGCCTTCTTTGCAACCTGTAAGACTAGGTGAAATTTGTCTGGCATGCCTAATGATTTTTCTTCTTCAGTATCCTGAATTAATGGTAAAGTAAAAAACATGATAAAAAGATTCTTCTTGCAATAATGCAACATAAAGTAAATAAATAACCTGACAAAGACTGTTTTTCATTCATAAAATGTTGTAACAAAAAAGTTGCACAACGTAACTTGCCTCTTCAATAGTATGGTAGGGCAAAAGAGAAAACTCTATATTCCAACCTCTGAAAAAAGAATGACAAAAAAAGAAGAGAGATATTATATACATGATTTAAATTGATTTCTTAGATGAAAATGGAAATACAGAATTAGGTATGAACTGTAACAAAAAACATTTGAAAGATATTTGATAGTTAATATACATGACTAATTAGGATAATTAGAGCTAACTATCTAAAAGGTGTATGATAGAGAACATATATTGATTTGTATTGGGACATTGGATTTGAAACTGCTAGAACTACATACACTTTAGCCGCAAACATTCATTGCTTAGTAATCTTTGAGCAAGTATAAAATAATGGTGATTCTTACCTGGATATTAAGTACGTTTTTGAGAAATGCCAGAGAATTAAACCAAACAGGACGGTGAGAAACCAGCCACTATAGATGGCATACATGTACAGCTAAAAAGAAAAGAAAATTAATCTAATTAATTAGCCTGTTTTACGCCACTTGAAATTGAGGTAGCACAACGGTGAGTTAATTGTTTAAGGAAAATTTAAAGTAATTTAAAAATATTGACATGGACTGAGTTTACAGTATAGTTATCTGGTACTACAGTACTACAACAAAACAAAACATCTGCACATGCACCAAACAAAAATATATTTATTGTAAAAAAGTTTTAGAACTTATGATAAACTGTGTATGTGTACGCTTATATCAATTTTGTTAAGTTTTTAATCATGCACAGATGTCGGACATGCTTGACTGCTTTCATAGCCTATTTAAAGCAATGACACATAATAATATTGATAACTACACAACTCATATTCATTAACGTTTTCTAATAATTACACTTCCAGAAAAATAATCATGACTAGATGGAATTAATGACAAGAATATTGTACAATGTTATATAAAGTGTAATTATATATTACAAGAAATGTCAAGGGCAATAAGTATGTAAATTAAAATTCGTCTTAATGTTTTTTCCGTCTCCGGTTTTGTCTTTAATGGGCCTGGGTGTCTACAACTGGGTGTCTGAGTTACATTTTTTGTGGATTCTTTCTTTGTGTTATGTAATTGTTTTCTCTGTAAATATATATGTGTGTATTACCACAGATAAAGACAATTAAAATCAATGGGAATTGATTATGGCATAATTGGGTACCATGGACAGAGTGAAACACTAAAGTGAAAGCAACAAAAATGCAATTTAACAATCTGCTCATTAAATGCCTTAATGAGATCTAAATAATTTGAATTACAAGATATCAACTTCTAAAAGAAGATTTTTTTGTTTTTTGTTTGTTTTTTTTAATTCATTTCAACAGTTAACTCTTGTATATCTATGGGCTTCAAAAATATCTGATTTACCTGGCATACATTTTAGAATGAAACTACAGCCACTTTGCCAAATATTTGATGCCATTGTAGTTTTAAAATAAAATAATTTGGATAGATGACAAAACACATAAATAATACATTAATTGCACTGATGAAGGGCTATTGTTGCCAGAAAGCTCTGAAAATTGTTTTGGCTGTTTTACTTTATCGTTTTGATTTAGCTTTTTGTGTATTTTATATCCCATTGGGATCTAGCCACTGATACCCACAGCATTGTAATTGTTTACAGTATCTTGCCTTTGGATTAATACTACATTACTTAAATAATGTAGTTTATTTACTGATGTCTTTTAAACTCACCATAAACGCAATAAACGTTGAGGCAGGGGATTGCCACGACATCAACGCAGATAAAACTTTTAAGTACAACATTGGTGGTCCAGCTCCAGACTCTGAAAAAGGACATTAGTTATATTATGAAAATAATGACAAATGGAAATGGCGATTTTATCTTAAAAATTATAATTTAATTTTGATATTAAACAATTATGCCATTTTTTGTTTTGGTATTTTTATTGAAAGTAGTGGATGATTAAACTTACTAAATCTCCTCAAATTTTCTTTTAATCTGAAAAAAATAAAAAGATGAAAAAAGTTTATTGCACACAACACATAATATAAAAGTATTTGTTAAATAATAAATACATTGTGTATAAATATTTCATTACTTCTTGGCAGGAAACTCTAACTAAAATACATGTAATTTATCCTATCCTAATTTAGCCTACATAAGTAAAAGGACCACCAGGAAGAACAATAGAAAACTGGTTAAACCAAATAAAAAATGTAGATTTTAGCACAATAACAAACTATCCTGCCCAAACCAGAAAAATATGGAACCAAATCGCGGAAAGTGTAATGTTGGAAAAGGTTTCAACAGAGAGAGAGGAACTTGATCTTATTGTAGTTTATCCCTACAATATTTTGACTTGATACCGCTCTCATGTTTTATAAAGTATAACTCACTTCCGTACGGATAACTCTTGCTCAATTGTAGGGGTTACCTCTTCAAGATCACTATCATCGGAAAAATCCTGCAGGAATGTCAAAATCTTGTCCTCCATCCACCTGTAGAACCGGTTTCCGCGACTGGAATTACGCGTTGATTCTAAAGAGCCTAGAAGATATACAAAATAAAAAAGCGACACATTAAATTAAAATTGTATATAGCGCCATCTATGTTAAAAAATCGTCGTCTATGTTGAGTTAGGCTTACCTGTACTACATCAAGCATAAAATACAAATAAACATAGGCTTAGGCTAATTAGGTTCAAATTAATTATAGTCCTTAGCTATTTTTCTCCAAAATAATTCTGAATATTTTTATGGATGCGCGAGAAATAGCCACGTATGCATGAGGCATAAATAATCCGTGAGAGTTGGCAGATATGTTTGTATAAGCCCACCGCATTTGTAGACACTCAATTATAAGCCCATGTTAGGATGCTAGACACACAATTATAAGCCCATGTTAGAATGCTAGACACTATTTCTTTAAGATACCTGTTTCTTCTGTGTTTATAAGATTTTCTCTTCTAGGTAAATCAGCCTCATCTGACATTCTAGATAACAAGAGAAACAGTAAAGACAAATTTAAATTATTTTTAATCAATTAATTGGATAATCTACACTAGTACCTCACAGCTGCAAAAAAGTAACAACTTGTAACCAGGCAAAATCCCAAGAGTCCCCTGACAAAATACACCAGTGAGAGGCATGTTTTTTATTCCAAGATTTTCCAAGTATGTTAATTCTGTCCTAATGACAGTACATTATGCTAATGAAATCAATAATTTCTCATGAGATTTCATGATGTTTATTATGCAAGTATGAAAAGTGTAATAAATCAGGAGATTAAAATATGTTACAACTTGTTAAAATATTTAATGAATGGTGTTATTAAACGTGTTAGAATATGTATTTTCATATATACAATATGCAAGTTCATACAAAACCTTTCGTTCATTGACGTCTCTTCAAGTTCCAAGATTCTTGCATTTAACTCATCATTTTTACTCTTTTGTTCTTTCAGTTTTTTATAAAGCTGGTCAACATGTTTTTCTTCTTTTAATTGTTCTAATTCTTTGGCTTTGAAATGAAATTATGAAAAACATAATTTATGTGAACAATATATATTTCAATAAAGCTCTGTCTACACTATCAAACTTTATGTGACAAAAAAATGTAATGTGCCTATATATGGACACGATGATGTCATATCACTACTATATTTAGGCAAATCAAACTTTTTTTGTCAAACTAGTTTGAGCTTTTAAAACCAAGAATGAACACTTCACATTTAAAAGAGTTTTTAACTTAAGAATGACAAGGAAAACTTTTTCTGAAATGACATGTGCCGTTATATTTTGCTTACTAAGTTTTTGATTAGAAATCATTGTAGCCACCAATTGCTCTTGCAGGTTTGACAGCTGCATTTCAAACACTCCTCTGTCGTCAAAGTTATGCCATTCATCGGTCAACTAAAAGAAATAGTAAATATTTTTTTAACAATAAAATATTGAATTGCAGTATTCGCTAAATCATTTGATGTATTATTGGCCTATACAGTTACCATACAAAGTCCATCCTTAAACAGAAAATGTCAAATGAAATGGCATTCAATGGGAAAGGAAGGGGCAGAGGAATAGGTTGGGTATAACAAATAGGATGAGGCATTTATTTAAAAAAAAATGTTTTTTTGTTTCTTGTGAACTTTATTCAATCAATCGTTAATAATAACCATAATAACGTGTATAGTGCAATGATTTTTACAAAAAAATATTAATTATAAAATATGTACATTGATTATTAACAGTAATGAGAATGACTATATAATAATAATATAATGACTGACTATATCGCCTAAAATTTATAATTTAAATCTACGATACTTAGTATTGTATATTCAGGAATAGCCGCTCCATAGTCTCTTTGCTTTTCTTCCTTATAACTTTTTCTTATTAACTCAAAATTATTTTTACTAACAAACATTACTATTTGTATGCCTAGTGTGTAAACATTATTGACATAATTTCATAAACATCTTCATGTCGTACAACTACTCGTAACATTTTTTCTCAACTTTCTACCATCTAAAAGTCGTAGTTAGTCATGCCTCGGGTCACATTCTATGGTCACCGTACAGGTAGGCTACTACATGAGTACTTCTATGAATGGATGACTAGCCGGTGACAATAACGCTAGTTGGTCATACCCAGTACCGTTTTGATTTTACGATCATTTGGGAAACCACCTCACGACGACTGACTATTTTGAATTGAATTATACAGAAGTTGAATAAAAAAATATGTGGTGTTACTGTAGTTTGGAAGGCAGTCATTTTGGCCACTGGTCATGGAACGCCTCAGTTCATGTCGCTTTATTCTTATCATTATTTCATAGTTTACTCAATAATGACCTCAAAAGGTTGAAATATCGTACATTTGCTTGAGTGTGACCTTTTTTGTTAAATTTTAATGCAGAAAACAACACAATACATAAAATTGTAAAGCGGGAAAAAGGGAGAAAGTGTGAAAAAACGGTAGCACGATTTTAGCCGGAAGACAAGTCCAAAATATGGGAGTCTCTCCAAAATGAAAGGGTTGGCATATGAATGAAGTTGATAAATATTTGGCTTTTGGTGGAGCACCATGAATTTTGGCATTCCATACACAGGGGTCAAATACGAATGGAGACCAATATGCACTGTTTGTTTTGTTTTTTTTATTGGTTTTCCACACACAAATAAATACAATCTCATATAATAATAATATAGTATTCGATAACTGAAATAACAAAATTAGGATAAGGTGGTGTGTGGATGGAGGCCAAAATAAGTTTGTTAAAAAAATATAGCAGATAACATACGTCACAGGCAGTCTGATTTAACAAAGACTTTAAAGAATTAAAGACATACTGCATCATTGAAACAAAAAAAAATAAATAAAAAAAAATGATTAGTTCTGTTTCGGTTTCTTTGTTGTATGATGGCAGTGTGTCTTGAAGTGACTCCAAGCAGTGGAAAAACAAATATTGGAATTAAGAATAAATAATAAGATTATAAGTCAGCACAGGCGCACAAAACTGGAAAACTACATGTATATGAGGATCCATAAACAGGACAGAAAGTTTACCTGCCATACACCGAGACCAGACACTTTTTAGATTAAATTTAAAAGAATAAATATTGGGTAGTAGAGATTTTTAAAAAATATCTAAAGAATTCCACAATTTGGGCCCATTATAAAAAATAGATTTTTTTTTGAGAGATGATGTATATTTTTCTTTTGTAAATCTAGTTTTGTAGTCATGAGTATCAGACTGCTGTTTAGGAAATAAGGTAGACATGTGTTGTTCTTATAACGATACATAAAAGTAAGGGTTTGTAACTTATTTAGGTCAAAAATATTAAGGACATTAAATTATGAAATAAATGTTTGGTATGCGATAAGCCTTTCAAATTACCGTATCCGCATCCCCCACAGATACTTGTCCTTCGTCTCCGTACTCAGATGATTCTTGCATGGAAGCGCCTTGGTCATTTCGTTCGTTTGCATTCGGTCGAAATTTGGAGCGTAAAGCATGCCTTAATGACATTTTTTTTCTTTTCTGAAAAACAGAGATGTATTAAATTTACAATAGAAATGAAAACATGCACTACAGTTTGGTTAAGAGAACTAGGGAATTATTCTGGCATGGGTTTCTAAATGTGTAGGCCCCTGGTTGTTCCATGTTATTTCCTCGTAACAATGACGCCGGTCATTGATAGTGTAGCCGCCTGGTGGTCGGTCAGTCAGTGATGTGGTTCACTGTTTTGTTTATTGGGCCCCAGCCTATTAGGCCTGGCCCAGCCTAACGGCGCCTAATAACTTCATATGACTATTCCAACAACTCATTAGATATTATTTTCAATCTATTTACGTATTATTTATTACAATATTATTATTTATACAAACTCACAGGGTATATTAATTGCCACAAGATTTAATAACAAGATTTATAAAGCTAAAATACGCACATTTCATTTATTTTGCATGTCCCTTTAAAAAAAATGGGCATGTTTATAGAGGGCGTGCTTCTGTTTACTCAAGCGTGAACAAATATGGAACGCTGAAAGAGACACAAGATGCGAGAGGATTGAAAAGTAACTTATTTTCTATTTAAAATTTATTGACAGCAAATACATATATGATAACGAATGTGCTATATGATATAATTATGATGATTATTATGAATGATATATTGCATACGATAAAAATAATGATTATGTTATGTGAGATGATACGATAATAATAAAGATGATAAATGTGATATATATAATTATAAATGATGAATACGATGCGCGCGGCGGATGACGACGATTGTTTAAAATAAAGATAGAAAACCAACCAACCAATTCATTCTTTGTGACAATTAATATTGTAAACAAATCTTCATGCATGTACACTCGTACAATAATGTTAAATTAATGCAACAATATCGCGTAAAACATTCGCCATACATCACGAATTTTGCCCGAAGAGACTGAAAATGAACAGAAACAAAAGAAGACAAACGTGTAACAGATATTTTCATTTTTATTCATTTGACATTTTGATTACTGTAGCTTCTTTCTACATAATATTGTATTTCATTTTAAACACATACATGTTTACTATCTATAGCTTTAAAAGGGTCGAATGCCACGTACATTATACAACATTAAAACATCCTTGAATAATGTTTTTATTTAAGAAAAATATTAGCACATAGCAACACATTATGACATGGTATTCTATCATCCCCCGTCGTCCGCCCATCCCAACCTACCACACCCATGGTATTCTATCATCCCCCGTCGTCCGCCCATCCCAACCTACCACACCCATGGTATTCTATCATCCCCGCCCGTCCGCCCATCCCAACCTACCATACCCACTTCCATGATTCACGAGTTAACCGAATTATTGAATATCTTTCTTGCGCGAAAGTTATATATACAAGCGCAAATATTTGTGATATATATTCTATTTGTTTTCACTACACAAGAAAAAAACCAAGATTATATATTTTAATTGTGTCGGGCGTGGCATCGGTATATTTCAACACGATTAACGCAATGAAATATGTGGTATTAATATGAAATGGCTGCGTACGTCGCATATACACATTTGTATATTAGGTGGGGGAAATTAGTAAAGAGATTATTTCGTTTCCATCGTGCGCCGACCGTTTTTAATCGAATATTTTGTATTCGATATAACAGTATTCAAATTACCAAAAAATAGCGAATTTAAAAATATTCTTTTAATAATCGGTTATTCATTTTTTCAGTAAAATGTTTAATAACGAATTAGAAATTAATTTTGCGAGTTGAATCATTAAATAGTAATGTAACGCGAGTTTAGTTACACGGAGAATAATTATTTGCGAAGTCTATCTCCCATTATCAGTGGCTGAATATATATTTATTAATAGCTCATTGAATTCTTCATATAATTACAAATGCTAACGTCTTCGAATATTGCACAATTCGAGTTAAATCGTGCAATAAAAATCAAATTAATATTTCGATATAGCAACGTCCAGATATAAGAGAATAATTGAATTGTGTTTAGTGGCGAATGGGCGAGTTACGCCTTTCTTAACGCGATTACCGAAGCTGAAATAATATAATAAATTAAAATAATACATTGTACTTTTTATGTTGTTATTGTTTGTGTTGTAACAGTTGTACTGACGACAGAAACGATCTCCGGCGGTAATATTTATCATATGAACGCATTTTATATTTGTCACCTTTGAAATAATTTTAATTTTTGAGAACAAAAAAAGGAACACTGGTGGTTCTGAAGCGAAGACCAATTTTGTCCGAAAAGCAGATCGACAAGTCCCCAATTTTCACAGAAATGGGTGTAATAAAATATTCATGAGAAACTTGGCTACATTATTCAATTTGATAAACGTAAAATTAGCAAAATTTTTCAAAATTGTATTTGTTGATTCTTGGTGCGCACGACGCCTATATTAAAAAACGTTGTAAAATGTTGATTGGATCGAGGTTAATAAATCAGTATTCTTTAAAAGGATTATTCGAGAATATTTTCACAATATACCTGAAATTGTTGCAGACAATCTTGGCTAGTACTTTGTTGTAAAAATGACTGCGAATTGGCGCAATATGACAAAGGAACTCGTCTGCCTTTAGGGGTCTCTGACCCAATTGCCTAATTGTACAAGAGTATAAGGCTCAGAAACAGCAGCATGTAATCTCTCTCTGCTTCTTTATGATTTTGTAAATGAATGCACGTTACAATTTATTACCCGATGTAAATAAACTCCAGAAAAACAATTTTGAAAATCAATGGGTTATTCACACGATTTTTCTAGAGGTTATAACATAATGTCATAATAATGCATTGTTTACGCTAATTTCATATTTTTAATATAAAAATAATATTGATTATTTCTTGTAATTAATCATCCGTCTAAAATAGTCACACACGATCTTCTACTAAAGTAATAAAAATGACATAAAAATGTAGTAATCCGTTGATATCGATTAGAAAAATGGTTGATTTATGATTTAATTGGAGAATATTGCCATGTAAAATAAAGTATAAGCCCTAGATTCTGTATGTAAAAGTGTCATGTACGTTAAATGCACAAATCCTCAGTGGCACTTTTGACTGGTGGTTGCCTTTCAATCTCTTGGGTTCAAATCTTGCTTAAGTACAAACATGCTATTATCAAGCATAAAATATCACCACTATCAAAGTGGACTTAGTTCTTATACCTTAATTGCTGATTAAAAATACTGCTGGATGCACAAAACGATCACTTTGTATAATCACTGAAAATCTTCTACAATTTTTTTTCCAAAACTGATGGTATTTTTCTACACAACAAGATTAAATTTCAAAAGACTTTCAATAACATTTATAAATTCTCAATAAGAAGAATAGTAGACTAATAACTAGTTGATATCACAATGTTATCTTTCACAATATATAACAAGTTTTTTATGAAATATAAAGAGCGATTTATTTAAGATTACAATATTATAATGTCAATAATTTCTGATTATATGCTTAATTGAGGCTAATGGGTAAGCTGGGGTAATGGGTAAGCTGGGATGGGATTACATTTGAAATAGCGTTTTTTTATGTCATAATGCTACAAGTTTGCTAAAGAATTGTAAAATGCTACCAGAAACAAATTTCATATTTATTGCAATACAGGTTTGTTTCCAATTAAAGACCACAAGTCTTATCCCGACTAAAAACAAATTATAATTCACCATATGATTGAAGTGATTATATTTAAAGACCACAATTACGCCCCTCCCCTCACACACTATAACTAACATTATAATTAAAATAATTATAATAATTGAGAATAATCGGACGTTTAACCCACAAAGTTGTCTTTAATTGGAACAAGACTTGTATCCAATTTTGTATAGATATCTATTAGCTAATCAACAGTTACGGACAGAACTTAGTAATATATTGCTTTTTAAAATTCTCATTCACTCATCACTCTCTCTCCTTCACTCATTTTATATAATTCTTGCACTATAGTTGCTCCGTCGTCACACGCTCTCAAACTCTCACGGTGGCAAATATCGTACAAGCATTGCAAGATACAACTTCATACTAGCTCTATTTACAAACCAAATATACAATAATTTACAGAATGCTTTATCGGGAGAAGTAAACAAAATGCTTTGGCTAAGCCTTGCACCCAAAACACATACATCTACAAATTGCATTGGATTTTGTACTGCATTTTACATACAGCATTTAATCAAACATACTTGCGTAAAATCATTTAATGTACACAAATTTCTATATTAAATAAATTTTTCCAAAATTCAATGCAACTTTAGATTATCATTTAATTTTTAAAATACAATTTTTTAAAAATCACATATGGACATAATGTTGCTAAGCAACCATTTTGGGTGATGCATTGTGGGACAAATTTCATACACACTAAACCATACAGGTATCATTATAATCTACACGTTACTTGATGTTGCCACACCATTTGTTTGTGAGTGTGGAACATTCCGCCGACCTTTGAACTGTTGCGAGTGCTCGTTAGGAGTTGCTTGGCAGGTTGGAATGTTAAATTGTGGGATAAATTCTTGTGGCTTGTCAGCGCTTTTCTTATGTTGGTGTAACGGTGATATGTGATGCTTAGGTGATTTTACTTCTGATAAGTTACTATTTGGTAAGTGTCCATTTGCTGTCAATTCTAAAAGAACAAATTAAATACTAAATCATTTGCATGGTCCTCAAAACACTGTAATAATATTACTAAAAAATCAAGAAATTACAAATTGAATTAAACTACAATAAGTTAAGATAAGTATTTAAACCTACCAGTTTTTTTCTGGCAATCCTTTGGGTTATTTGAATACTGCTTTTCACTTAAGTTTTTGTTAACCAATTCCGCGTAACTCGGAGGACTGGATGGAGGATGCAAGTCATCTGTCAGGTTTCCCGCAGGTCCCGATGACATCCCTGGGAACGAGTTGGCCACACTTTCAGTTGCCTCTGGCTCGAAAGCCGGATAACTTGCACATTGATATTGGTTGCGATGTTTGTCCTGCTGCTGTGGGAGTTCCTTGTACATGTCCTGAGCAGTCAATGGATCAATTTCTGATTGATATCCCATAGTAACGTGTGGTGCTGAAGCACTCTGATTGGTCAGTGAGTGATTAAGAAGTGGAAAGCTACTGCCATCATGGACTAAAAAAGGGAAAAGAAGAATAAAGTGGAAACATTGTAACTAATAATTCTGTTAATCACACTTCAAATTTACCATTTATTCTACTGCAGTAACGACATTGTGTTTAACACAAATTGTTTATCCAATTATTTCATTTATGGTAATCATAGTACATTGTTGCAGTGATTTTGTTATAAACAATTACATTGAAAACATCTAAAATCATATCGTGCAGTATTTCAGTAAAAAATTACTGCAGTAACTGTTGTACAATAACTTTGCCATGATTACTTAAATTAGAAAAATTATAGAACCATAATGAACAGGTGAAAAATGGTGCAAAAATGACAATAAAAAGTGATTTAAGACCGTTTCTAAAGTATACATTACAAGTATAATTTGAAATCTTATTACTGAAAAATTTAATGTTTATTTTGAAATTTGATGAATTTAACAACTATGTAATTTCCATGAGAACGACGATCATTATGTATAATTTTCATTTCAAATTTTGTTTAAATCGAGAATTTTTATATTCGTGTAATCTTATCCAAGGTTTCGTAATGGGTTTGACATTTTTAAGTTTTATTGCAAAACATAAATTTCTCATTCGTAATAAATAATAATTCAGTTGTATAGGTAGACATCACAAAGGGAAAAAACATATATTTCAGACAATATCTGTGTCGTATCTGCAGTATATATGTTAACATTTATTAAATGTCAGTCACCAAAACAGCGATCCATTCCATAATATTTTTCTAGCTTTCTCTTTCCCAACATGACACAATTTCTTCTGGTATATGCTAATCATTATTTTCATTAAATGAAATAATTTTAATGACATCAGTCATTTACTAAAACCTTACTTTTTCCTGTAATTCATATTTACTACTCTTTTTGCCCCTTATATTTCTTTCTTCTTTCTATTTTAATTCCCTGGTTACAGATTGTTCCTGTAAGCGTTGTTTTTAGCTGATTTCTATTCTTAACATATGTGTTGCTTGTGTTAAGCGCATTCACCATTTCCTTCCTCCAAATAATGAATACAACATATTGACCTTATGACCTTATGAACGAGTCATTTACTTTCTGGGTTTGTGTCCCTCAATTAAATTCAAATCTATTACCCACAATTCATATCAATTCATTACCCAAAATTCAATTAAAATGCAACAATTTAATGCATTACCCACAATTCAATGTAACATCACAATTCGTTGTTGTCCCTTGCCCAGATGTTGTAGTTTATGTGTATTTTTTTTTTCATCTGATTCAGTTTCGTTTTACTGTTTGATTTTAGCCCCAAGATTCTATTAATAGTTTTTCACCTTTATGTAAAAGCAGTTTCAGATAACATGACTAACAAATGAAACTTTTAAGATGTCTAAAGTGTAAAATCAATATGGAAACGTTATTGAAAGCCAAAACTAAATCAGTTATACAAAAAACAAACAAAAATAGGTAAATTTACCATTGCTTTCATCATAGTTACGACTGAAAGTAGTCAAATGCATAGGCTCATCGCCACGCCCATCACTCGGGAAACCAGCTGAAGTACGAAAACGTTGCGGCGGTCGGTATGAAGCATGAAGAGTTCCATCTATAGAATCATCATCGCTTAAGTTATCCATTTGATATTTATCAGTGGCTGTTTAAAAAAAAAGATATATATAAATATTTGATTGACAGATTATATCTTCAGAGAGTTGTTGTCGCTAAAAAACTAGGACTGAAGAAATTTAAACTTTATAAATTAACAACAATTGTTGTCTCTTGTGGCAGATAGAAATCAATGCAAGGTTTTAGTTGCAGAAAAAATTGCAGTAATCATTGGTTGGTGAGTCAGAGAAAACGATACCTCTTGGAATACGCGAGTGATGTTTGCGCACAGCTACAAACGTGTTGGTAGACTTTTAACGTCAAAGATTCACTTTAGTACTTTCCCTTAGGCATTATCTTATATGAATATTGTCAATGTTTATCAAACTCACTTTAAAACAAAATCTTTACTTTAAATTACCGATTGTAATACTAGATCTAAGAATTTGTTACATGAAAGGAAACTACTTCTACTGTGGTGTTTATATTACATACTACTAATTAATATATTTTATTCTGCAAAAAGTAAAAATACAACATTAAAATTTCGTTTTTCATCTATGTTATCGGATATAATCTTATATTGATTAAATTGTGATTGAAAGATGAAGAGAAAGATAAATATATTGATTAAATTGTGATGGACAAACGAAAAGATGAGGAGAAAGACAGATAGAATTCAAACCATACAGACAGGCTGACTAGCATTGATGAACAGATAGACAGAGATACAAAGATAAAAGAGAGGGAGATTATATATAATAGATATATAATAGATAAAACTAGTACGCATCAATAAATATAGAGTAATAGAAAAAAGATAGACAAGATAAGAGAGATAGATGGACAGCTGGTTTTGTATCTTCTTAAATGATTCAATAGGCTAATTTTAATATATATACATTGTTTCCTTCACTCTGTGGCCCTGGACAAACAAAAATATATATGGTTGCCCCCACAATATAAAAGCTGGGAAGACCTGGACACTGGAGAGACCTAGAGAAAGACCTAGACACTGGAGAGACCTGGAGAGAGACCTGGAAAGAGACCTGAACACTGGAGAGAGACTTGGACACTGGAGAGACCTAGAGAAAGACCTGGACACTGGAGAGACCTGGAGAGAGACCTGGACACAGGAGAGAGACCTGGACACAGGAGAGACCTGGACACTGGAGAGACCTGGACACAGGAGAGACCTGGACACTGGAGAGACCTGGAGAGAGAACCGGACATTGGAGAGACCTGGAGAGAGACCTGTATATAATATAAAAGTAAACATACCAGAGCTTGAGACACCGCTGCTGGTCTCCTGTTGTATTGTTCCCTCTGACCCATTGTACATCATGCTTGGTATCTCCTCCGGTAACACAGGATCGTCCACTGGTGTTGTGTTGTACCGGCGCCTACGTTTGCGACTATGGTAGATAATCACTACCCAGATGACCGAAGTGCCAACAACACCGCACACCACCGCTATGATTATGATACCGGTGAAAGCTCCGTTGCAGATACTGTTCTGTGATTGGCCAGGCTGTGGTGATGTACAAGAATCTAAAGAAAATTGATAAAATACTTTTAATGATCTCATCCAACAATTATTTAATTACAATTTGTGTCATGTAGCTGAACTTTAACCTTATATATCCCAACAACCATTTAGGTCAGGCTCGTTGAATGACATGAAATTAAGGTTCTTGATTTACGTTGGGTGAGCGATTTTGAGTTTGCATGATAAATGTATGTTGCCAAATAAGGTTAAAGTTCAAATGATGAATCAAAAAATTACTAATAAGTTAGAAACTACTATTATAAGTACACTAAATAGTTTTAATATAAATTTAGCTCTTTTGAAAGAGTTAAACTTCTCTATATCGATTGTAAATTAAAAACCTTTTTCCAGAAAAAAAAAATGTGTGTTAAAAATTGTGTGTTAACAGTCCAATAAATAATAATGCATTTCAATAGATTAACATTTTTATAAGTTGGATTAATCAAAAGGATGTCAGTGTTAAATTTTTATTATTTCAATTGAAAACCTGATCGCCACAATAATTGGGTAATAAATCTAATTTGTACTTGCCACCATAACATATTTATGGGTTTGGCTAATTAAAATTTCAAATGCTATTTGGAATAAATTTAGCCATGTAGCAATAATAATTACAAGGCCTGTCCAATATCGTTGAAAGGAAATGAACATTTTTCAAACTTTAAGATAAAACTTTGCTTTAAAAACTCTGTACCATGTTGCTTTTAACAATTTTTCTTTCTCTAGAATCTAGTATGTGTACAGTATTGATATGTTTAAAAAATTAAAGAGATTTGTTATAAAAGAGGTTATCTCTAGAAAAGAAAATCTTAATTTAAATCTCCTGCGAAAAGATCATTTCAGTTAAAAATACTTACCACTATTAACTGTAAGGTCAATTGTTCCAGTTACTTGTCCAAGAACATTTGACAGAGAGCAGGTATAGCTGCCAGCATCCTCTACTTTGACATCTGTCACCAACAAAAGTTGGTTACTGCTCACAAGATGAATCCGATCTGATGCCACCACACTTTTACCATCTTTTTTCCAAGAGATGTTTGGCATGGGACTCCCTGATGGCTTGCATTGGAGCATTGCGGTGTCGCCTGCTCTCGCAGTAACATCTTTTAAGTTCTCCGCAAAGGATGGTTCCTGGAGAACTTGGATGGTGGCATTCGTGACAATGGTTCCGGCGTTATTGCTAGCGATACAGGAATACACTCCCATGTCTTCAACCTTACTTTTGGCAATGAAAAAAGTTTCTTCATTGGGAAAGATGTGCATTCGACGTTCTCGAGCAGCAGGGAAATTTACACCGCCGTCCTTTTGCCACGAAATATCCGGTTGTGGATGACCAGTAGCAGCACATGCAAGAGGTATAACTTCTCCAACTTCAACAGTCTTATCGGTGGGCGTTTTAGTAAACACTGGAAAAACTGAAATTAAATTTGATAACTTTATTAGCCTGTTTCTTTCAAAATAACCTGAATAATTTTTCAGTACCAATAATAATCACAAAGATTTTCACAGCGTAGTGATGTCACAGGGCAGAGAGTCGATACAAAAACCCCATCGATAAGTGAAATACTTCCTCGTGAACTTTTGGCACGTTTGTAATAATATATCAAAGCATGACAAAAGGGAGGCAGTGTCAATGAACGATCACTTTCAAACAAAGTTTAACACTCAATCATTAGTCAAAATAAATTTGTAGCTGTTTATATCTAAGAAAATCTATGATAACAAACAGCAGTAGTAACAGGAAGATTTATTTAGCTTCGTACTGTTTTCAATGCAATTATATTTGAAATCTTGTTTTGAACTTAATACTTTGTCTACACTATCAAACTTTAGGTGACAAAAAAATGTGCCCATATATTTTGTGATTCACTACCATATTTGGTACACACATTTTTTATGTCAAACTAGTTTGATAGTGTAGACAAAATTTAGGTCAATCACATTACAGTTGCAAAATATTGATAAAAAAATAATATTACTTAAACTTGGTTCCCACTAGAACGTAACGCAAGGACGTAAACGCAACGCAAGCGTTTTAACCAATGACAAGCGAAGTTATAGACAGTTAGCAATCACAAGCGAATAAGCCATCGCTTGTGATTGGTCAATTCACTTGCATTGCGTTACGTCCTTGCGTTGCGTCGCTAGTGGGAACCAAGCTTTAATGAATTTTAAAATCAATCAAGATTAATTTTAAACATGAATGTATTATATTAAACAATTAGAAGAGAGCCAACTTCAACAAAATCACAGTTTAAAAACAGTGTCAACATGGAGAGGGACCACCTAATAATATTATTAAGGTTACATCTCAATCAACTAAAACAATTTCAAATATTGATCATACCATTGACAGTTAACTTGGCTTTGTTGGAATAGGAGGGTCCAAAATGATTCGAGATGACACATTGGTACCGCCCCTCGTTCTCATCCTGTAAGTTGGTTAAACGCAAGACGCTTGTCACCTCGGTAACGCCCCCTTGCATTTCCTGCTTTGTTTCCACAAAGGTTTTAGGCAACTCCTAAAAAAGAAACAGTAACACAAATAGAAACATTAAATGAATGACTCATTTTTTGTTCTAACTAGATTCTCAATCTTGACTTCAATGTCTTCGAAAAATATCTTCTCACTATTGAGGATGATCAAAGTATATTGACGTAACGTAAAGAAACTCAACAGTTCTTTTCAGAAATATATGTGATATACCGCAAATTTTATATCAACACAACAATTCCTTTATTTTACAGTAGTTATGACACATTTGCTATTATTTTTATCAAATAAAACATATTAAAAGTACTCTATATACCTTGTTATCTTTCTTCCAGATAACTTCTATATTATGGCCCCCGTTACTTGCTGCCTGGCACAGAAACTCTACATCTCCACCGCGTAGGGCTTTCTGAGCCTCTGGATGCATTATGATGTACGGTTTAGGATAATCAGCTGAGGATAAAAAAAAAAATAAATGTAGGTTTAAAGAAATAATAAAAAGGTGGTTAGTTGGTAGTGTCTAAAATTAACTATGTTTCAATGTAAAAAAGTATTTTAAAAATAAATTATTTGTCCAATTCATAGGCAAGTTCCATGATACAGTGTTACAAGTGCATGAAATGTTCCATTTTCTTGACATTGTTCTTATATTGTCTCACATGTGACGCTGTATCACATAATTTGTCTATGATACAGGACAAACACAGATACAGTACTGAGAATCGGCTCACTGAAAAACATTTCTTACCACATGTAAAAAGTGAGATGTTTGCTCCTAGAACATTCTGTCCCTGCACATTTTCTGGGTGTGCACATTTTGCGACAACATCTTGTGCAAATGGTTGATCAACCAGCCAGAATGGGAACCAGGTGAGCTGACAATCGCATACTAAATTAGAAGTATTCAACATTCTGCAAAAAGAGCAAAATTTAATAATAATTTGTTGTACTTGATTAAATAAAAATTTACAAGGAAGTTTATTTTGAATTGAAATGCCAGAGAGATTAAAATATTGGACTACAATAGAACCTCTAATAAGAGGACACTTGCAAGACCCAACAAAGTGTCCCTTTAATAGAGATGTCCACTAAATAGAGGTTTCCTAATGGAGTGGTTCCATTATGACAAATATACTGCATTATATATACTGTATACTATTGTAAATTGTATATACTACTGCATTAATTTTCAGATCCAATTATATTTTACACGGCTGAAAAGGATCACACTACGATAAAATCGGCAATAAGTTTTTTTTAAGTTCTGGACTCGTCACATTTGAGTGGAATCAAACATGCTATCTACAGTTTGATCACCACCCATCAAACAGTAGTAGCAGTGACGTTAAAATTAGGAAGGAATTTAAAGAGCATTTTAAACATGAATAGCCACGGGCAAAGTACTGCTCAGAAGTTATTAAATTGATGCGTGATGAGTGAGTGTTGCTTTTTTTTGTATATTTCTCTGAAATAGTGGATGCTATGATAATTTATGTGGACAGTGCTAGTAAAACTGTTCAATAACAAGATAGTGTTGATGATGATGATGATGATGATGAAGATAGTAATGATGATGATGATGATAAAGATGATGATGATGATGATGAAGAAAGTATGATGAGATGATGATGATGATGATAATGATGAAGAAAGTTTGATAACGATGATAGCAATCAGATGAAGAAAGTATGATAATAATGATAATGATATAGAAAGTATGATGATAATGATGATGATAATGAAGAAAGTATGATGATAACGATTATGATAAAGAAAGTGTGATGATTATGATAAAGAAAGTATGATGAAGATGATGAAGAAAGTATTATGATGATGATGATGATGATGATGATGATGATGATGATGATGATAAAGAAAGTAGGATGATGATGATGATGATGAAAATAATGATTATAATAGTCATATCATTTACTGCTACTAAGGAAAGATTTTTCTGATATCCAAAATACTTTATTTCAAATGGCAAATATAAAATGCTAGAAAATTTAAGGATAGGTGGGTTGCTTATGACTCATAATTTTAAACTATCAACAAAATAACTCAGGACTCCTGTCTGAAATGAAATATCATGTAAACATGGTAGTTAATCTGAATCATGTAATCATTTTCTAATTGATTATGATTAATTACTATGGATTTTATTAAAGGATATTAGTTCCAAGGCCAAGAACATGTAAGCCAACTTCCTAGATAAAGTTAATATAAGGAAAGTTATATGAAAGATTTTTTTCTGAAGCTAGGCAACCTTGAGAGTCTTCTTAACAGGAACTGTGGCACAGACACTCACGGATTGGCGGCATCCTTCAAACTGGGCCTACATCAAACACTGATGCGAAAGTACAAACCAATGTGACTCATTTTACCTATTGATAATTGCTTAAAAAGAGTCTGATGTTTTTGTTTAATTTAACGTTAAGGACTTAGCTGAAATGGACCATTAGGTATTAATGTTTCACTTCTAATCACATCCTACATATTATTAACAACTATAGTAATTTTATTTATATCAAATAAAAATTAAACTACGAACTAAGTTATCTGATAATTCAAGTGTAAAGGCCCATTTACACTAGGACGATGACTATAATATATAAACGTGCATTTTTTTTACATAAAACAAAATAAATTAGAAAGGTTTTCGTTCTAGAACTATAGGATAATCATTTATGCTGTCTTTGATAAAAATAATATTTTTTAAATTCCAATCAAATGACGTCATGATAAATAAAAACAATAAAATCGTTGTATTTTCACGATATTATTGCTCTTACTAATCATGACGTCATTTAATTGGACGTGTGAAAATATAATTTTCATCAAAGGAAGCATAGAAGGTTATTCTATAGTTCTACAATGAAAAGCTTTTATATTTCTTTTGTTTTATGTATGAAAAATGCACATTTGTCTATTTATCGTCGATCGTTATCGTCCTAGTGTAAATGGGCCTTTAAGGAGAAAGTAGTTGCCATACTTGTTACTAAATAATGTTTTATATATATAAAATATTTTATATACATAAAATTTGTAACTATATTTCGAGGAAATTCACTGTACTTTAGTGTTGTAAAATAATTATGCTCGTTTGTAGATAACGTACAGTTTGTAAATCCTGTTAATTTTGCTTGCCTTAATTTTCAGGGGGAAATTAATTAAGCGAACAAATATTTAGTAATAATATACTAATTAAGAATGTTTATCATTAGCCTTGATGAGGAGGTCATACAAATGTAATCAAAATTGAAAACACTGACAATTATACATACATGCAGTTACTGTTCTATGCAGCATCCTAAAACTTTATAATAAAGTTTAAATTATGTTAAAACGTAATACAAATTTATACTAATAATATTATTTAATGCTCATGTCCTTGAGATTGATTGTAAATCCAATCGAGGGAAGGGTTCATTACCTGATAGGGGTGTTTAAAAATGTTTATATATTAAAGTTGTAGCTCATTTCTTAGAGAGAATAGGCCAATGTCGGTTTTTCCAGGTAAGCTAGGCACGAAATAGACTGTAAAAACCTACATACTGAAGATACCACTTTCTAAAATGATTCATAACACCTTCAGAATAAGCCCACATTGGGCATGGGCTTATACTCAACGTTTAACTACGATGCTCTATTCTCAGTAATGGTGAACAACAAATACAAAAAATATTCTGCGAAATGACTTGCTATATTAGTAACTATCCATTCATGCGATTACCTTTGCCCAGTCAGTAGTAGTAATCTTTGCGTAAAGCAATTAACGTAAGCACATGACCTTGACAACTAATGTACAAACGACCTTCGCAATTACCATTAAAGTGACAATTTTGTCTGGGGACAACACAAGCAAAATATTTCTGACTCAAAGTAATTTTTTCTCGTCCAACAACTGTACTTGTCTTAAATGAATGAGATCATATCTCTTGAGTGACTGTAAAAATGCCTAGAGACAAATTTTGAATATTTCACTAAAAGCCACTGGATTAAATTACATAAATTCCCCCTTTAAATTAATGTCTTTATTGAATGTGTGATTCAGAAATTATGTTTTACACATTCAATGTACAAAGCAATCGGCTTGTACCATTAATGAATAGGGATGTTAAAACTTAAATTAAATCTTTATTCATACCATTTTGATGAGTAACAGTATACATGGAATTATATATTTTAAGATCTAGCACAGTCTATTACCTACAACTAAACATTTGGAATGGTTCACCATTAAAAATTAAATAAATTTACTGAATGCATATTCCTTTGACATCATGATTTATAATATTATCCAATCAAAGGCTTTAATTTACGAGGTCAGAAAAACTATAGACATTTCTGATAGTTCATGCAGAGTTTTAGTTGGCCAGAAATGTTTACTGACACAGTTCCCTGTGTATTGGAAATATTTTAATTAAAAGTCTAAACATACTTTGGGAGAAAAATTGTAATAACTAATAAGAATAATGTTCGAACCTATAGACAAGGTGCTTGAAGCGATTAATATTGATTATACTGATTGATGATGCAATATATTCATTTCATAAATGTGGAATAAGATTACAAGAACCTTGTCCTAAATATGTCTCCGGTACATGACAGATGATTATCACGCATCTCATTTATTTATATGAATCAATCCGTCATCCCAGAAGCATATTCTTCTACATGGAAATATGTAAACTAGTGTAGCACTCACCACACCAAATGTCTCCGTGAGGAGAGGGGCATATGGATGTCTACTGGTTTTGTCATGTCATGATACAAATGGTCTCCACACCAAACTTCTCTGTGTGAAGAGGGTATGTGGAAACCTACAGGTTTTGTCTTTTTATGTTAACAGACAAATAGTAAAACCTCACCAAACTTCTCTGTGAATACGTAACTGATTTAGTCATGACATGTTAAGAGAAAGTGGTAAACCAATAAAAGACGCACTCATAGAAAACATAGTTCTTTTTTTACTTACAATTCTTTCAACTTTGGTAAACTTGAGAAGGAATTTGCTTGAATAGCTGTGATCATGTTATCTGTCAAATCCCTAATGTAAAAAATAAAACACATCATACAACAATTCTTATCTTTCTTTCTTAATCATAATATTAACTACATTTTTGTGTTAAGCTCTGTCTGCACTATCAAACTAGTTTGACAAAAAAGTGTGATGTGCCCAAATATGGTAGTGCTATACCCAAATATGGTAGTGATATGACATCATCATGCACGTCCCATAAAGTTTGATAGTGTAGATAGAGCTTTAGAGTCTGCTGTTTAAAAAATATTCTTACAGTTGTTGAAGCTCAGTAAGATCTGAGAAAGACTTTCTGGTGATAGATGTAACCTTGTTTCCTGCCAGCCCCAGACGTAGCAAGGATGTCAGGCCTTTGAAAGCACCCGCTGCATCTTCTATCGTCCATGAAATATCATTATGATCCAATAACCTGTACAGAATATTAAGAAATATTAATGAAGAAATATGTATGATTGAACAAAATTGAAACTTTGAGACACAAATACTACAGTATAACAAAACAGTCATTATGCGTGTTAAAAAAAATCACAATTTTTTTGAGTAGATAAATGTAGAAAGCTCTTCTGATAAATTTAATTTTAAAATGGATTGTTCAAATTAATTTTCTTGTCTCGTCTATATAGATGTGATTTATACATGGATTATCTGTAAAATGTGAAAACAAAATGTGCTGAAAATAACGCTATATGTAAACCTCTAAATTATAGAGAACATTTTTTTAATTTTCAAATCACAAGAATAACATTTTCAGAACTTTTCTTTATTTTTGTAGTCAAAATTTTTGTAGTCAAAATTTCATTAAATGGATTAACTACTACCAACAGCTGAAAGTTATTATCGATTAAAAATAAAAATTCTGATCGAAGTAACAGTTTAATGATATTTCTTTAAATCACCTGTTTTCGGTAACGAAAGAACGTAAATGCTTTGTAAGAAATGTAATAAAGTGATTATTGGAGTAATTTGAAGGTATTTATCAAGTAATAAAATTGTGAATTAAGTCTTTTCATCCATGAAACAATGTAATAACATGACTACCTTCTGTAAATTACATAATCTATATGAATTCATTAAAAACAAATTATTATTTTATTATCTGATAGATGATTGAAATGAATAATATCATTTGCTTGATGTTCTGTGAATATTGTTAATTTGTATTAATAAGAATAAAATTGATATTCAATTATTTTATGATGACGTGTTTTATTTTCTATATCGCAGTTTGAAAAACTGTAGCATTGAGTATTACTAACAAATTTAACATTCCCTTAAGCTCTGTCTACACTATCAAACTAGTTTGACAAAAAAAGTGTGATGTGCCCAAATATGTTAGTGATATGCTTAAATATGGTAGTGACATGACATCATCATGTCTATATATGGGCACATCACAAAGTTTGATAGTGTAGACAGAGCTTTATACTAATGAAATGGTCAAATGCACCAAATTCAGTAACTGATCCAGGATTTTGAAAGGAAAGGTTGAAAGGACTATAAACTTGCTGAACTTAACAGACTGCATTGTAATTTTCGAAAGTTTTAGGTAACTACATTAAGTGATAATAAAAAGGTTCAGTTTAAAAATCAATAATAAAAATATAAAATTTACGTACAATTCTGTTAAAGATACTAAGCCACGGAATGCACCGTCTTCGAAGCTTGACAGAAAGTTATGGCCGAGGTTCAAGCTCTGCAGCTCTGTCAATTTCTCAAAGTTGTTTTCCACAAGACTCACTAACTGGTTATAACTGAGATCAAGAGACTGAAGCTTTGCACAGAATGACATGGGATCTGTGAAGTTAATACTGTTGTTATTAACCGAAAGATGCTTCAACGTTTCCAGTCCGTACAACCACCCTTTATTTATCGATGACAGTTTATTGTTATCGAGGTATAGCTCTTCCAGTCTTTCAAGCCCATAGAAGGCGCCATCTTCCAGTAAAGAGATACCGTTTCGTCGCAGTTTCAAAACTCGAAGTTTCTTCAGCTTCAAGAAGGTTAAACTCTCGACTTTCCGCAGCCTATTCTTATTCAATTCTCTGAAGAAGAAAAAAACAATTAAGATTGACAGAAAAATAATGCTTTCATTTTTTGAACATAAATATCCTGTGTCATTGGAAAATAAAAATGTGGAATTGATAATAATAATAGAACACAAGAAAAACAATAGAAAACAGTTAAGTTAGCTGAACTAAAATATAATAGATTATAATTGAATGATTTCCCTATCGCATATATCAACCTTTCACAGATGCTTTCACCTTTGTTTCTACAAGCTAACATAGCTTGTACAAAACTTGCACTTTAATTCCATCCAATTAAAGTATAGTTTATTGCAGTGCAGAGAGATTCCAAATAAACATTGGATGCTACTGCAGGCTAAACATAGTGGAATGGTAACCAGGCCTCTTTACAGGGTTTTATGGAACAGAGTTCACTGCAGTTAATTCATCTACATGATCTGAAGAAATCAACATTTTGTCATTGAAAATTGACAAAACAATAATTTCACTGAAGATTTAGTGGTTTTTATAATTTATTTAAAATGAATTTGGTGTTATAAAGTAAATGGATATATAATTGAATATCATTTTAGATGTGCTTATTTAAGATTTTTGAGTATCTGATTGAAATTACTGATAAACCTGCTTTGACTAATCACTAAATATGTAAAATCTTAATCATTTTTGTCATTATTAAGTTTAACTGTGTGTGTCAGTGGAGAAGTCAAAAAGCATTCAGCACCAACACCTGGACTACAAACAATTTACAGTTTATTACTGTGTTTTTGTATACTGTTTATTTTGACTTAAGATCGTTCTTACTTTAGTCTTACAAGACTAGAGTTTCTGTATAGAGATGCTTATTATTCTTTCTCCTATAAACATGGCAGAGCGATAGAAATATTTATTGCGGAATTCGAACAAGTACAGTAATGATGAAAAGAGAAAGTGCAGCGCTATCTAGTTTGGAACCATAAAAACCTTTATCAAAATTTGAACAACAGACTATAAAATGGAATAATGGTCAACGAATTCAGCAGAGCAACCGCATTTAGGATTTATTTTATTTTATTTAGGTAATTACTTTCAGTGATGATTGAAACATAAAAAATGGAGCACTGAGGAGAGACAAGAACTGTAAAAGACAACTATCGCCAAACCAAAGGGCGTGTCTCTCCAATTTATTAAACTATTTAAACATTTATTTTAAGGCTTGATGTGTCACTAGCCCCTGAGCTGGTGTAACTGTAAATTTCACTAGTTCACTTCCACTTTTGGTAGCCCAACTCCAAAATAAACGTAATTGCATTTTTACTACAGTATAATTGACTTGGGAGACACATACTGTATAAAACTATATTACTAAAATCAGAACCATATAATATTAGATAAAATAATAATAAGTTAGCAATGATTTTAAATTTCTGTCTGGTGACAAATGATTGATCTATTAACAACAACAAAGAGTGGAACTACAAAAGACATGTCGAGAATAAATGATAGATTTAATGCAAGCAAATTTGCAAACTGTTGTTAATAATTCTGACAACAAAGCAGTGTACAGTAAAAGATAATATTAATAGATCTAGTTTAGGAAATGTACTTGAAGTTATTCCATCAAATGCATTTCCTAGGCATTTCCCTTAGCTGTAGTATTACTATGATAAACAATAAGAGCCTTTAGGTCACTTGGAAGGCATACTTTACAGTTAATCAATGTGTTATATTTCTTATAGTTGCAATATTTCTTTGTCTCTCTCTGACGACTGCGTTGTGTTTTACTGGTGAATCTTATAATCAAGAATGAGTATCAGTGTCATTATTTAAAGTGTCGCATTACATTTATCACTGAAATGTATTGATAAAATGGCAACCAAATTGAGAGAAAACATTTCAAGCATTTAAAAGGTTAAAAAATCGTTTCTATTTCTATTATAAAAATGTCATATGCATAATACTATTTCCTAAACTTTGTCTACTGTATCAAACTAGTTTGGCAAAAAAAAGTGTGATGTGCCAAAATATGATAGTGATATGCCCAAATTTATAGTAGTGTTATGACATCATCATTTCCATATATGGGCACATCACATTTTTTTTGTCTCATAAAGTTTGATAGTGTAGACAGAGCTTAACATCTATCTAGTAGAACAACATTATGTATGAAAAAATCAATTTAAATAATTTTTATTCTATAAAAACTAAAAATTCAAACAAAAAATTCCACTAACAAATTGTATACAAAGTCTATGAATAATATTCATTCCTTTTTATGGAAATGAATGCTACGCCTCCATGTATCAGTTAATATTGATGGCATAAGATTGACCTAGTATTTTTAAAGATGTTCTGATATCATTTTCTACAGGCGAATACAAGAGATTTCTAAACAATAGTATTATTATTGATATCTTAGTAAAAGACAAAAATCCAAGTCACCTTTAGGGAAACGAACAAAATCAATAGTAGTAGAAGTATAGATTAATTTCTTCCTAAAATGTTGCTATTTTAATGTTAAATGAATGCTCTGGTATCTTGCCAAAAGTTGATTGATCACCTGACAAGGCAATTGATCACATGACAGGCTTATTGATCACTTGACTAATGTATTGATCACCTGACCCCCTAAGGCTACCCTACATAATTTAATCATGTTTGAATATAAAAGAGGACATAGTTGAAACTAGAAATCACTATGTCCAACAAAATATTATTACCATTCATATCTGAATGAAAAAAAACATTGCTTTTAATTAAAATTAATGTTGAGTGTTATAGTTATTAGAAAGCTAATGTACACATCAATTTCATTAATTTTCATTTATTGTTCCAAATAGCTTTTTGTAAGTGAATATAGCTAATTTAGATTCTTAACAAACGTAATTAATAAATCAGGTCATTTAACTAGAGTAATTAGGTCATGTTTGTTCGCAATTGATTTTCCAATAAAACAGCCAATCATTTTTAAGTACTGCAAACAAAATAGTAAATATTCAATATGTTTTTTTAGTCATATTCTTGATTGATTTTCTATTTTACTAATTTTGCAACAATTCAAGCAATTCTGCATTCATTTTAACTTTAATCATACTATTTTTTACCATTCTGTTTATAAATAGCAACAGACTTAAGCCAATAAATGACACTTAGTACAAATAGACAACGTTTCAAGATTACCATAACACGGTTTTTCGCTAAAAATGGCGTAATCCTTTCTAAAGATAAACACAGATTATATTCATCACGGATGCATACATATAGTCAATCATTTACCTTGTATATATTGTTATTGATTATATTTATATAGAAATGTTATTAAATATTACATTAATGTATGACTCATCTAAATAGTTCAACACTAGAAGATGTGTAAAGATGTTCTTTGAGTATGTTGAGATGAGAAGTTTGTGGTCACACTTGAAATCTGCATAACCTTGGCATTCTTTTGCCATCATCATTATTTAAACCACAAAGTTAAGTTGATATCATCAACTCATTGAGTCATTTAAGACATGATTATATAAATATGTAGAAATGGTTTAAAGAACTTAAAGCTCAGGAACAGGCATAAACTATCCACTGACAAGAAAGTGCTTATTTTCAACAAAATCATGAATGTACAACTTACTACTGTATATAAGACATTAAAAATCCCCAAAAAGATGACACACATAGGAAATTATAGATCGATAATTATTAGAATGTATGATAGAAATTCTTTGCCCGCACCTGGCCTTTAATTTTAAAAGGGTGTTATAGGACAATCAATTTAGAACTGAAGGCATTGTGAAACAATATAAAAACATCAATACTTACAGAATGGTTAGATTTGCCAAAGGTTCAAACATGTCTTTTGGCAGTTTCTTCACAGAGTTCTTGTTGAGTTTTAAAGTTTTCAGATGAGTTAAGTTTATCATTGCATTCTCGTATATGCTTGATATCTTATTGCTGTTCATGTACCTGTGTTTTAAATTAATTGGTAATTAATATAAAAAAAGAAAAGATAGTACAATTTGTTTGTAAGATTTAGGATTCGGAAAAAGCTTCTGATCGGATCCCTTGTGAAATGCATCTTCACCTGGGAATAAACGGTCAGCATGGCGTATTAACTTGGCCTACAATGGACATAAATTAGATTTGTTTGGGAATATTCCAGGTTCCTGCATTTTAACATTGTGTACATAAGATAAAACTACCCAGTATAATGTTAAAAATATAAATTTGTAATGAATGGTAAGGATGATGAATAAATCAGTGAGATTGAAAACAAGGTCGCTCAATTAAGTATTTATTATTATATACTATTTTTAACCAGGTAACTGAAATTGTACTTTAGCTGATAACAATAAAGTACCCACAGGCTGATGAGTATACCATTCACAAACAACATTTACAACTCATCAAAATCTACCATACAAAAAAACAAACATTAACTTGTACACACTTCCCCAGGGAATTTAGTTAATAAATGAATCAATACAAATCGTTAAAAAATATTTTGCCAAAGTAAAATGCAAATTCATATCTGCTATGATGATATATATAAAAACAATATTTTTAGAATAATCGTGATAACATTCGTTGTATAATTGCTTTGCCTTTCATAGTGAATAATATAAATTCATAAAGGCATCATAAATAATATAAATTTGCGCGAATATAATCCAAGCAATGAATTACTGTTAACTGTTACCAAACGGCAGCATCACTTACAATCTTTGGATGTTGTTGATCGCCGGGAATGAGCCGTTCCTTATTACTGTGAACTCGTTGAAATTCAGATCAAGGGTTTCCATATTTGGAAACATTGCAATGGCCGCCCCGTCAATACTACTTATGCGATTATGATTCCTGAAAGAGATAAAAATTATTTTAAAATTTGTTATGATTTCATATCAATAAAAAAAAGCACAATATTTTGGATAGCGTTCTGTTTTTCTCCTTCACAAGAGGCAAGCTAAAATTTGTTCTGTGTTGTCGCATTATGTCCAGTATGAAATTATTTAATACAGCAGTGTCATTATGCTAGGTTTTGTGATACAGGTGTCACACACAGCAGTGTCATAATGCTAGGTTTTGTAATACAGGTGTCACACACAGCAGTGTCATTATGCTAGGTTTTGTGATACAGGTGTCACACTGTATCATATAATTTGCTTATGATACTGTAGAATGTATAGGTACAGTACCGAGAATATGCAGCTAAATGTTCTGTATCTATTCATATGTATTCCAAATAGTGGATACTAAAGCCTTTTGTATGAATCACGATGTTTGGCTATACTGATTTACAATTATAACTCAAAGATCTTAATTAAAGCAACACAACATGATAAGCCTCTATCGACAATACCCTATGGCAAGAATTTAATCTGAGGGACTTCCGAGCCGATCTCCGCACAATGACCTAACGTCATTCCTTTTCCCCACCTTCTAAAGTACGAACTACAATAACACGACATGTTTGTTATCGTTCTGGTGTGTAATGTTTAAAAATCGTATGAATCATCTACGCCAGTGTATCCAGTCTCTGGGGACGTGGAGAGAAGCCTTTTTGACCTGCTGGTGTCATATCCAATATATGAATAGATGAGTTAGCAAGACGAAATGTGTGAACAGAGCCAAACACAGCTAGACTGATTCCCTCCTGATGTTCCATGGGCCATAGTGTACCTGGATCATTACTGTACTATATAAGCTATATACTTAATATATATAGGGATATGTTTAATTCTACATAAAGAAGGTAACTTTGAATTGAATTCTTTATACCTTTAAACTTGGTTAGATTCTGTCTACATACTAATATTTTAAGGTTTAGAAACCTATCTTTAAGTTGTTATATTGGAAACATAAGGAGACACATTCCAAAGTTACCCTCTTTAGTAGAGGTGTTAACCAATTCTGGGTATTCCAAATTAGGTGTTTTATTGTATTGGAAAGAACACCAAATTAAGGAAACAAAATTCAAATTTTGTTTTAAGGCAACAGTAACGTATTAAATAATAATAATACATAATTTTTAATAAAGCAACCTTGTTAAACAATTCCACAAGGGTTTTGTGTTATTAATTCAACATGGTTCTAATTGGGTAACGTAAAGACAAAGGTCAACAAAAAAGGTCATCATGTAAAAAGGAAAGAGAGCAAAAAGAGTCATCAGCATTCTACCCGTGTACAAATGGATTCATTCTGATTAAACCCACATGTCATTAGTACTTATTTTAGGATTTAAATGTCGTTGTCTTGTGATCTGGGAGTTTGGGTCGGATAAGCCTTTATCTTGCTAGACAGTATGGGAACATGAATAGATCACACTCAACCTTTCATCTTTTGCGACTATCGTTAAATACCATGGACATGAAGAAAACATTTAAAACGTTTTAATTCTGCATTAATAATATAAAACATGCAACACGCATATTCTAAAATTTAAATGATACAATACAAAAAAGTGTGTTTATCATCTGTAGTATGAATAACATGTAAAATGCTCTAATAAAACAAACAAAATTGTTTTCTTGTATATTTTTGTTTACTTATTTAATTTTTTTTATTATACATTTTTATACTGGGTGACCTCTTCAGTCAAAGACTGGTCTCTCAGTTATGATCAGTGGCTGTGAGTGACAGTGACTGTGTGTGTACTAGTACACCGGGATAAACCCCTACTCATCTTAAAAGATGTACTACAGTACTAGTAGGTTCATATGAGCCAGATGTGTACATTGGACCTACGGTTTATAGTCCTATAGAACCATGGAGCGAGTGAGCCTCGAACCCTTGCCAAAGTTATGGCTATGTAATTACAGTTCCACTGTCTTAACCGCTCGGCCACTCACTCGCTGAAATAAATTATGAATAATATCTAGGTAACTATTACTATAATTGTTGCAGATTGATTGATAATCTATTGTGTTACAAAAACGTGAGTTTAGACTGAACCACTGACTCAAACATCACAAGCAAATAACAATTGTGTACTTTAGGTCACAAACCAAAAATAAAAACTGGGGTGTCACGAAAGCTCAGACCACGAAAGCTCAGACCCCCTAAGACCTAAGATCACGAAAGCTAAGACCCAACACCTAAGATTACAAATACTAAGATATACTACAGCTTAAAAACAATACTTGTTTATCCATACATAATTTTAAACACAGTAGGTTTCATTTATTACCATAAATATAATTTAATACTACCGCAAAACATAGATAAACTCACATTATTTTCGCCCGTTGAGTAAATGTATATTTTTTCTTTACAACAAACAAACTTGACGGGTTGTTTGTTGGTATATATTTACTCCATTGTGTTGGTTCAGAGGATGTTTTTCTTACGCACCTGCCTTTCTTGTATTTTGACTCCAAATTTGTTGACTAACTTTATCCTGAACACCACACATTAAAATTAGGACTTATAAGTACTTTCAGAAGGAGAAACACATAATAACAAATAAATAAATCCTTTAAATTGATGATTTTACAGATGTGTTTCTTTGTATACTGTATAAATGTAACTCCTCGAGCTCCCCATCATGCTCAATGTTTTTGTTTCTATGGAGCGCCAAAAGAGCAACAATAATAGTACAAGTATAAAAACAGAAAGAAAACGAAACAAAAAAACTTATCATGATTTTTAAATTAAAATTTATTTGCCAGTATTTATTTCTTCGTACTTGCATGATTATACTATTATCATTACAATTTTAATTTTACATTGTTCCATCCACACTGTAGATGGACTCCACAGAGTTTTCAGCCCTCTATATAATTTTTGCTCTTTTGACGTTCCATAGAAACAAAAACATTGAACATGGCCCATGGGGTAGGCCTACTGTACTGTAGGCTAGTCATTTTGTGTGCGAGAAAAACGTCTGTAAAATCATCAATTTAAAAATGTATTTGTTACTTTTTATGTGATTCTTTTTCATGAAAGTGCCAATTCTAAGAGGTGTGGTATTCAGAATAAATGTTAGGAGTTAAAATACAAGGCAGGTGCGAAAGATAAATATTTGTAATCTTAGGTGTTGGGTCTTAGCTTTCGTGATCTTAGGTCTTAGGGGGTCTGAGCTTTCGTGGTCTGAGCTTTCGTGACACCCATAAAAACTGGGGGTGCTGAATCTCAAAAACTTCCAAGAAATGTGTTTTGAGAACCTAGTTATTATTACCATTCCTTCCACCATACTAATCATAATGCATATTGTTGGCTAACATTTCATAGTACAATGACTATTGAAAAAACATACAGTGATAGACATATGAATATTGTTTACCAGTTGCTTGATTGACAGGTAGAAGAGAACTAGGGCTGATAAAACCAATGACATGAATTTGTCAACGAGCCTGTGAGTGACATCCAATCAAATCGTTTCTATGTACCTTCAAACTCCCTGGCCTATTTTCATTTATCTACCCTTTATTATAGTTTATTTATACAATATACGACTATAGTTTGATGCTAATATGTACTTCACAAAGCAATGACCTCATCCGCTAAGCCTGAGGTGTTGTTATAATCACCAGAGGTAGAGGTTCTTTTCCAGCTTCTAGTGGGAGGTTTTTCCTAGATTTGCATATTGCCTAGCATGGGGTAGACACAGCCGCAGTTAGCCTAGGTGTACTCTTTTACCTACAAACTTCATGTATTGAAGCAGAAGGGCTAGACCTCGGACGCTGAGCCAGGCAGATAACTAAACAGTGGGTGTCTTAGAGGTAGCGCGTTGGGGATGCATGGCCTGGCTTTTAGCAAGGTCTTCTCAGCAGTATAGTTTCTACAACTCCCTTGGCATTGTTTCTAATAGAATTCAAACTCTTGAAACAACGCTTAAATGAACTAAACCCATCCATTACTTATGTCTATGATTAACGTTACACTGAAAAAACTTACTAAAATACTGAGATGGTTAAACATGTTCTTATCAGGTGAACAACCATCTATAATTGATTCCTGATGTAATATCATCTATTGTTCCAACCAATTCTGTGTTTTCCACAATTTGTTTATTAAAATAATACAAAAACAATATAAGTGTGTAGCTTATTAGTAGCCATCTCAGATTCATACAAAAACTGACCATGAACAGTCATATCACTAATCTTCCCTATGGTGAATATAAACCACATGACCATGATATCTCCATGGTTACAGCATCATTTATATTATACTGCTTCCCTATACTTCGTAAAGTTAACGTCCTGAGAGTGATGTTAAATGGATCATTGGTTTGCACCAAGCAATACAAACTGAAACAGGTTCTATAAAATCCTGACAGAATGTGCCCAGGTTAAAACCAGTACTTTGCCAAATAAATAAAAAAAAAGTTTATTTGTTGTATTATTGTTGATAATTGAGAAAATAAAGTACCAAACATATAATACATATTAATGAATCCGAATAGTCCTAACTTGTACCATTGTATAGTTAGTTACCATAGAAATCATCAACAATGCTGACCTTATGACCTGAGAAGTGAATTATTAGTTTGTTGAGTAATATGGCACCTTTTGACCAATCAGCTGCCAGAGGTGTTGTCAATGTCCTTTAACAATAACCAAACACACAATTATAAATCCATTAAAAAAAGAAAACTAAGGGTCGGTTTCCACTGGAAAAGTCAAAATGTATTACTGTATTTATAACCTCAGTTTCAATTTTCCATTTTTAGAACACACATGTCATGTTAAATAATAATTTCTCCAACAGACATTAAAAATCGCAAAAAACTATAACAATATTTCCCACAGACATTAGTTAGAGTATGTCCTCATTCCATATTTACAACTAATATCAACATTGTCAATGTTAAGCTCTGTCTACACTATCAAACTTTATGTTATGTGATGTGCCCATATATGGACACGATGATGTCATATCACTACCATATTGGTATATCACACTTTTTCTTCTCTAATAACTAGTTTGATAGTGTAGACAGAGCTTAAGATTAATAGTTGACATGAATGGAACATAACAGAAAGACAGAGTAAAAGTAGTCCAATGTATAAATAACCCTGTACATAACCTGTGCATGTTTCATAAATCATAAACATCAAGTGAAGACCTATAAAGTAGGGTATAGACAAGTCATAACCCACCTTAAATCTATTACCTTTAATAGCTTAAAATTAGCCATGCATTCCCTAAGGAATCTGTGTCCTAGGAATTTAACCAGGCATTACTTTTGTATGTACTGTACCAGTATCAGAATCATTGGTAGCTGGGGAATGAAATGGCTAGGCTACTCTTTATCACAATGGTCTCAGATCTTTTTTTTAGTGATGTATCTATCAACCATTTATTTCTTGTTCCCAGAATATAAATACGCAAAATTCAACAAGCAGAAAAAAAAATAATAATAATAAAAATGCTGAAAACACATTAACTTATAAGAAATATTATGTATGATTGTATGATGATGTTGTACGGCGCTGAAAAGGCAATTTAGGAGAGTGTTGAATTGAAACATACAACATTTTAAGAAGAATATGATACATCGTACCTAAATTAAATGGATGAAAAATCTAAAATTATCATTCTCTACCTGTATGTAATCACTTTCCATTACTATACATGACCTGAAACATGTACTTTGCTAAACAACTTTGTGTTATTTATAAGATTTTACCCAATTGAGAAATTTTAAACTGGGACAATGTTCTAGTAAGGAATAATTATGTTATATTATTCTATAGTACTGTAGTGTAGAAATACTGTCTTTTTTGGCACCTGAGAGATACTGTATATTAAGTGTCATTAAAAAAATGTATTAGCTTCAATAAAAAAAATACAGTATAAAGTTAGGCTAACCAACTACATTTTTGGTCCTTTGGTATATAGTCACATGCCTTACAATCTATCAATCCTCTAATAGCATAAAGTTAAGAGAGATGATTACGTGAGTATTTCTTAATTTGCGCAGATTTACTACAGATGATAAATTATTACCAATCATCAATTACTGTAGATAATTAATATTTTCTCTTCATAATTGTTAATTACAATTTGATTGATTTTGACACTGAAGAAAGCATGTCAGTCAAATTAGTCAAATTATAATGAATGCCTTCTCCGATATGAAATCTTCGTAGGAGTCTAGAAACACTTTGTACACTACTTATTGTTTTATTGTCATAATTTAATATGCCAAGCAAAATGAATTTCCATTTTAAAGTGGACTGTATTTTGCCTCATTCAAAAATATTGTTATTATCATCACAGAAGGAAAGGTAATGTATAGGCCATGGGCAATAGGAAAAGGTCAAAACGGTTAACCTGAACAAGTTGTAGAGACCAAGAGGTCATCAGAGGTGAGAGCAATAACAGATGGATTTATGCTTCACATCACTGTTTATCACAGTAAAAATAATCTATATCCTAGAAAAAATATAGTTAATGAGATGAATACTTAATAATCTTATAACATACACGTTAGCTCTGCCATTACAGTAAGTAACATTCATATTTAGTGGAAAACTTCAAAAATCGCATTAGGCCTACCAATAAATTAAAATCAACTAGCTCATAGAAAAAAAACCCTTCATTTAAATTACTTTGCTCATTTTAAAAAAATACCTTATTACTTCCCTCATACTAAATAAAACCCTATCGAAATTAAATCCTTCATATTGAAAAAAATTGTAATTTTAAAAGTTTAAAATTTCCTCATCATAAAGAAGAAAAGAAAGAAAAAGAAAAATAAATAACACAGGGTTACAAGTTCAGGTTCTGTAGAAAATATATTATAGCAATGTAAATTTAAATATTTCACATCTATTATTCCATCAAATGGAATGGGTCAAACATGTTACATACAATGCAGATTTCCAAAAGAAGCCGGCGAGATTAGCGAGGATAGAAATTAAAAATATATGCACTTAAAGAACAGAAATCAAGAGACACACTGTAAGGATATACCTAAGGCTTTCTGAGGTTTAAGTAACCGTGTACGTATTTGAGCGGTTAACGACTATATTGGACAAATTGCAAATTATTCCTGAAATAAATTGCAAACGCATGAAATATGTTGAAGACTATCATAAGAGGCAGTGCGACGTGTATTCCCCTGACGGCCGTATCAGATATGGACTACTTTTTATACTTCATTTACCAGATATCCACAAACATAACAACACTAATTACGATAGTAATTATATCTTTTAATACGTTCTAACAAAAACAATAAATGTTTTGAAAAACCATATAAAAGTCATAATCGGTTAAAGATGTCATAACTGATGATGATGGTTTTATTTTTAACCTCCTCATCAAGTTTATAACTGTGTATTCATTTAAACACAATTACATTTTTGTAAATATAATTTTTAGCCGAACATCATAAAACAGCATGTTTATATATAGATAGACGGACAAGCTTGTTAGACTAGCTGTCTCCAAAATTAAAACGTAGGGTGTTTAGGTCAGTGGATATGAGTTTCTCCAATGCAAAGCAGGTGGTGGCAATTTTAACACCTCATTAGATACGAATCAAAAGTGAGTTGGCTCATCACTGCCGGTCTAGCAAAGTCATTCCCAACAGCCGTAAATGTTTCATGACATCAGGAAAGTGTTAGTGAGTAAGCATCGCTTAGCCAAGCCTCTTACATTCTTAGTTAAGCAACCTGCCTTATCGATATCATTTTGACCCAGATGGAGATTATTTTAAGCACAGCAGTAAAAAAAAGTTAAATTCTTTAAAGTGTTAAATATTATGGAATAAATAAACAATTTCGTTCAAATAATTACTCAATCAATAAAGTATTCAATCAATCAAATAATTAATCAATCGAATATTCAATCAATCAAATAATTAATCAATCAATCGAATATTCAATCAATCAATTATTCAATCAATCAAATATTTAATCAATCAATAAAGTATTCAATAAATCAAATAATAAATCAATCAATTAAATATTCAATCAATCAAATATTCAATCAATCAAATAATTAATCAATAAAGTATTCAATCAAACAAATAATTAATCAATCAATCGAATATTCAATTAATCAAGTATTCAATCAATCAAACAATTAATCAATCAATAAAGTATTCAATAAATCAAATAATTAATAAATCAATCAATCAAATATTCAATCAATCAAATAATTAATCAATCAATTAATCAAGTATTCAATCAATCAAATATTTAATCAATCAATCAATTAAATATTAAATCAATCAAGTAAACAATTAATCAATCAATAATGTATTCAATTAATTTATAATTCAATCAATAATCAATGAATTATTCAAACAAGAGAAAAAAAAAACTATAAAATTGACAAAGAAAACCGAAAATCTGTTTTTAAAAATAAAATTTCTTATCAGACCAAGAAATTGAAACAATAGAAACAAATTTATTTGTTTTTCTTTTAAATCTTTGTTTTAATAAACTCCACAATTGAAGAGTTTCACTTCAGAAAGGTAATAAAAAAAAACATTTTAGAATTTAAAAACATAAGGAGGTTATCTAAAGATAAATGTATTGTATTATAATTTGGCATTGTCTTCAGCAACACATCTGATCACTTCCATACAACACTTATCAATAATTTAAGACAACATATGTTTTCAAGAAGATAAAATATAGAAAAAAATAATCCAGGGTTGTGAAAAATAAGATATGATTTCAGGAAAACAAAACAATGAAAACAGTTACTTTACTGGATGAACGCATTATTTGTGTTCATACGCATTAGAGTTAACCATGCATAGAACTAGTTTAAGTTGGTCTGTAGTTTGTGATCAGTTTACTCTTTAATATATTTGGGTGGTTAACTCTGATACCACACTGATGCAACTCTTATAACTCCAATAGGTTTCAGAGGTATATCCGATGTAAATGTTTTATACCACACATGTTTGAAAGGTAAAAAATGATTTAAGCACTGTGTTTTGTAACTCCGGTAGTGATAGAACATGAACAAGCATAGCTTTATTTAAGCTAGCTAAAGAATGGAATTAAGTTTGTTGCATAACATCGCATCAAGCTGTTTTTAAATTCTGGCAACGTGACAGAGCACAGGATTCGGACCTATCCCATAGGATATGCAAGTAAAACATGTTAACCTACCAAGCTAGTAACTGTACACTTCCACAACAATTATTTGATTTAAATTTATCGTTCAAAACAGACCATTATAATCTTGATAAATTTTCTTATCTTAAATTAATTGAGAAAACCATAATATTGCATCAGATAAACTTTGTAGGGTCACGCAAAACAAAGCATACGAACAAAGGAATAAATCAAACAACGTATATAAATAGGTAAATTTTAGATCCAGGTGCGTATTGGCCAAACTTACCCTGGTAGTTTCGATTTTAAGTGAAACACGGTGCTGGCCCAGTCATACAACACAACCCCTGGGAGTATACAGTACCTTGCCTGTCAGGAAATTGGTTATGAGTTTCAAGTCATAGTTTAGATATCGCCAATGCATGCTCGTTGATGACTTTGACATGTATTTCGGTAAGCTGCCATTGTTTCGCATAACGTCTTAATTAGCACACAGGTGAGGTGGAACTCAACACGGGGATGATGAATTTCACCAGATTCTATGATGTCATGATCTTATGAAGGAATACACCCAGAAAATCAAGTGTACTGTTATCCAGATTTTGCTAAGAAAATGGAGTACAGCAAGTAGAGTACAACACACTATTTTAAGAACTGACATTTCCTAGCAGCAGAAACAGATTTTTTTAGGAATCTACACTATTCTATTATTTAAAAAAAACTTTTATAGAATTTTAAAATTATTTGAATGTAAAGAAATTTAAAACTTTACAATTCTATTCTAATGCAATGGCTCAAAAAGTTGCGATATTAAAAAATGAAAATCTCACAATTTGAAAATTAACGTGTTTTTATAAATTATCGTATTGCCACATGCACAATATCTGTCATGTACATGGAGTTTCAACTGTCATATACACAATATTACGGTAATACTAAACACATAACTCTATTTTAATGTCACTTTATCATGCTTCTTGAATTCTGCTTCTAAATAAAATCTGACATTTAGAAATGTCAAACCTACCTGATAATGTTATTTAATGTTTAAGGACTCTTCATAATTTCACAATTTATTTAAAGAATACAAATGATTTAAAAGGATTTGAAATAATGCATTTATACAGCCGCACATTTAAGACTCTTTACGAATGCAGTTTACGTTGTGCAATATTGTTAATACCGATTACAGTTATCACAATAAATTCACTGATAAAACAGTAAAAATAAAATTTAATGAAATAAAAGCAATAAAAATGGAGCACTGAGATTGAGAATGGATAGGAAATGAATATGCAGAAATGGAATTTTGAGAAAATGATTCAAATTAAACAAGTGCATATTGTGATTGTACAGTATGATAATGTACAATCCAAAGTCACATTATTGTTCAACAACGTTCAGTGCTCTACCACTTCCTTTAACTTTTTGTTGAGATAGCTTAGTGCTTTCACCCCATTTATCATCTTATCTGACCATTCTTATCAGAAGTAATTGGTCATAAACACCAGTCTACAAACACAAATATAATCTAGCAATTGGCGCGCTTGGAATCGTAGCAACTGAAGACCACATCAGGTGGGAAGGCAGACTAACCAATAGCAAAATTGCACCTTACAAACAATAAGTGTGTTGAGTAAATTGACAAATATGCACTTTGCACAAACGATTCGATAACAAACATACTGAGATGGCGGATTGTTTGCCATTGGAATATAGTCTAGTACATTTACAGATTAGTAAAACTATTTTTAGGGAAATGGGTTAGAGGGATTGGAAGTTTAAATTAAAGGGAGGGGAAAAAAAATCTGTAAATCCTATGCCTTCTTTTTATTCTTAAGCCCTGTTTACACTATATGGTAGTGATATGACATTATCATGTCCATACATGGGCACACCATGATGTTGTCACATAAAGCTTGATAGTGTAGACAGAGCTTAAATTAAAACAGTATTGCCATATACTTTAACTATTATGTTTAAAATAAAAATTGCTACTACAGTATGGCAAGTAAAAAAAAACTTTTCCACTTTAGAGCCATCAATAAGGAGGCGTGTGTTGGATACGGTCAATAGACTCTCACTCATTAATCAAAGTATCAATTAATTAAGTACAAATTCCATAGTAGTTTTTAGCTTTCAAGCATGAGCCAACAGAGTGTATTGTATTATTAGCTGAAACTTGCAGGGTTAAGAATAACAGGAATTGTTAATGTTACTTCAAGTATATTTTGATGACTAAACTTTTATTAAACTTATAACGTTGTGGGAGATATCAATATTCCTAATCGCTAATATTTAAAATATGAGTAATTAAAGCTAATAAAATTGATTGAGTACAAATTCTATGTTTGCCATGATCATACGAGAAGTTGACATTTTCATAGTGGGCGTTATGTTTAATGTTCGATAGGTTTGAATAATATTTATTTATCAAGGAACGATTAATTAAAACATTCAAAGTACAAATTCCAAATTTGAAGTGTTATCATCAAACATTATTCATGTGACATTATCAAGAGATCTGTGATGATAAATAGTTCAAGATGTATTTATACTGAAGATAGATTTATTGGTTTGTGTATTGGTGTATAGAGAAATATTGATAAACAATACTAAAGGTCTATAACCCTTTTCGCAATGCCTTGCTTCCTTTAGTAAATGGGGAAGATGACAGATGAGGTGAGAAATTAGTGAATGTTTGCACCAGTGGAGTAAGTTAGTTGCCACAAACTATTGTGTATTTTTCTGAGTTCATACTTTATACTCTCATAGCTACATGCTAAAATACTCGTCTTTTCACCACCAGGTGTACAGACCAACATAACCAAGATACAAAAGATAAAGGAAGAAGAAGAGAAACTGAAAGGCCTTCCATTTAAAGAGACATCCTCTGAATAAGGAATGGCCATATTTTAAAAACATATTGCCTCTAAATTGTTTTATAGGAAACTTTTCTTCCTTGAATTGGAATGTCCAAAAGGATGTTTGCTGCCCTTAAATAAAGTTCAGAGTTCAAATCAAATTGTAAACGCTCTCAATCTCATCTCACTCCCACTAGGTGTACAGTACCTGTACATTTAATCAGGTATAAGTTATAACTGAGATATGGAGTATTACATTCAATGCAATTTTATACTGAATTTTAAGACAATAAAATTATGATTTTCTTTCCAAAAATTATGTTCTTTTCTACTATTCTTTAATTCCCAACAAATCACGTCAAATTAATGTTATGTAACTTGAATGCAATTTATTTTACACGCATTATCAACAGTACTACATTAAAATGTAATTTCAACATTTTAATAGCAACACAACAATAAAACTGACACTATAAACTTATCATTTTCTACTATAGTAATTTATGACGTTATTAAAAACTTTAATTATCAAATTTTACAATTTACATCAAATTTTACAGTTTATTCCAAATTACGTTCAAATTATGTAATTTCATGGTTTAGTGAACATGAAAAATTGAACAAAAAGGACAAAAAAAAAATTGTTGAAATGATCTTTATTGTATACTCAAAAGAATGACAACAAAATTATGTCTTTTTGCAATCTGTTAAGGAAATGATTTTCCAAAACATGTTTTTTTGAAAAGGTCAGTAAAAAATGACATCTTGTACACTACTATTTAAAGACAATGACAATGGTACGGTACAGTATAGACACTTGTAAACTTGATGTTATTAATTCGAGATAAGTTAAAACATCCATGCTCTATTTTAAAGACTCGTTGATAAGAAAATCGTAGATTAAAGAGATTGAGATTGTCTTCAAGCAACTTTAGCACCAATTTGACTAAAGTACTGTTGGTTTTTTTTTTTCATTTTAGTGAGACTAGAAAGATAACTTTTTTTTAATTTTCACATCTTCTAAGCTATTTTTCACAGGGGTTTAATTATGATGGAGGACTACACAATACAATATAGCATATTAGAATATTTACACAAGTTAGGGTAGTAAAAGAAAAAGTTGAATGTATTACATTGAAGCCCTTTCCTTAATTCCAAATGTTTCTATTATGTTACAATATGTGGCAAATTAAACTAAGTATGAGGGCAGGGAATAATTTCGCCAGTGTAGCATAGCAAAAAGCTATACAAAACAACCTTATTGCTACACATTTCTAAAATTGCTTAGCAAAAAATACAATACAAAACTATGTTTCTTGACTCAAAAATCAGTTTGATTAGCAATAATGCTAAACAAAATTTTAAAATGAAATTTTTCTCTGTGAGGGTGTATAAAACTACCAAGGAAAACTTTTCCTTTCTTTTGAAAATGTAAAAACTAGCCTTCAGGAAACCAAACATAATTGCAAACACTCCAACAAAACAAAAGAACTATAAAGGGAAACACTACAGACAATGTTTTATAACAGTGAATGATTGCTAGTTTCCTTTATCCAGGTGTAACTTCTTAGTCATTTCAATCCCTAAAGAAAGCCTGGACAGGAGACCAAGCATAATAGCCTAAGTTGATACAGGTCAGAGGTTACAGGTGTAAATAATCTTGCCCCTGGGAAAGTTCTGATTCTTGATTTTAAGCAGCCTTGTTTTTTATTTACAGTAAATTTTAAATAGTTATTCCCCTTTTTTTGGCAATATAATAATGGACCTTATAGTAATAATACTTTCAATATCAATATTGGGGAAGGATTTTAGTCTTTGAAAAAGGGGAAATTGGATTATGGCTTGTTGGACTATGACAAAACCAGACACAAAGGCTTTGTTATGTCGTAATAACATGCAACAGAAACTGAATTTTATTTTAACCAATTCTAACTTTGTAAAAAGATGAAAGCATTATATTAAGATTCACCGACACAAAATGTGCATAAAAATTGATATAAAATAGAAATAACTTTTTGAATTTAATTAAATTATCATAATAATAGATGATTTATTCTTCATTTTGAAATGGAAAACAGTATCATACTATATATTGTACATATTTTGTTTTGTAAGGACTATACTATATTTCTATATAATATTGATTCTGCTATCACCGTTCTAAGAAATGTTTTTGATTTGGCATTTGTTTTTTTCCTTTTTCCTTGATGATAGCTACAGCTACAATATATTAAATTTGATATAAAAAATATTCAGACATTTCTATTTTGAACAATTCTCATAATGTTCTTGAGATCTGATCATTAGCACCCAATGAAAGGGGATTAAGTCAGGTAGATGTTATATCCTGAGTAACAGATCACATACTAATCCTGGTAATCCACATGACCATGACCACTCTAATCCTCCCAAACGGTAACATATGTCCCTGAAAGCGATGTGGTTAGGAAAACACGAACATATGCAAGAATTCAAGACCTTTTTCACCTTTAAGGCTTTATCGATCATCAGACTGAAAGAGAGGCCCTGTTTGCAGGATCATGCTGGCAGTGAGGAGAGATTTCCATTTCAATCCTTGATGGAATTTAATGATTCAAGTGTAATAGAGATCAGTGTAGTCATTTACGATCTCACTGATCCGTCAAGCGACAAGAAGGAATATCAACAAATATTAGGATAATGAGAAAAATTAAGCCAACTGACATGGGAATCATTAAGGAAATAAGAAGGATGGTCATTTAAAATAAATTAATATTCATTCCTATAGTTTGTATGTAATGAGATGGTAAGCCCACTGTGAATGAATAACAAATAACTGTACTGTCAGAATATATTAAAAGCAACCATTTGTACTATTGTATTGATGTACAGGTTCAATCAATGCCACTCTACACTATCAAACTACTTTGACAAAAAAGTGTGATGTGCCCAAATATGGTAGTGATATTTCTAAATATGGTAGTGATCTATATGAGCACATAACATTTTTTTGTCATATAAAATTTGATAATGTAGACAATGCTTTAGATGGTTTTTTTTTTATTGCGCAGGATTTTGGTGGTTCCCATTCCACCTTTTTTAACACACTATACTTTATTAAGAATGTTTAAAATGTTAATTTTTTCTCGCATATAATATTGTCATGGTTACAAAGACTATCAGGAAGACTACAAGGCACGATCGCATTCACTTGGGACTTGAAATGTCAACGATGGATATATTATTAATGTTCTCTCTAATTCCTACCACAAAATGTACGTACTGTAGGAACACATTTGAACATTGTTTAGGATCAAATTAATTATGTGAATTACCATGAAAGATAGGAACTTCAATGCCATGACACAGAAGCATTAACATTTCATAAAAACATTTCAAAGAAACATAATAAAAATGTGCTTTATGGGAAGATTCAAGGGAACCCTGAATGTAAATTTTTATAATGCAAAAGATAGAGGTTATAAATTATAGCAAGTTATGTAATTTCATTGTACAATTTTAGGCCGTGCGCCTCTTCCTGTGTGCCATTGCTGATTGTATCTTCTGTAGTATTTATTTTCAATCAAAAACCATAACTGTGATTAACTTTAAACGTTTCTAATGATTCATGTATTTTCATTAAATACTATAGCAAAGCAATTCAGAAAATAGAAACATTTTATACCAGGGAATTTATTATTTCTTTCGTTTTTTAATACCAAAAATACTTACAATATAAGAGTTGTTAAATTCTGGAGTACAGTGCCAAGTTGAGGTACTGACGTGAGCTGATTTTCCGCTAAATTCCTATGGGAGAAAAAAAATAGTGAAAAAGGTATAAAAAAAGCAGTGAAGATGAAAGTTAGCGCTTTTACATGCTAAGGGCAAAAATCTTTTGAAATCCTTTAGCAAATAGGCTTTCTCCACAGCTGTGTTTGAGTAGTAGATTTGGCCTAGAGCCTAAGCAAGCTGCTTTTATTGAGCTATATTTAAGTAAGGATCTCAGAATGAGCTAAGTACAAACAAAATGCAATACTTTGCCAATGTGTACACACATCAAATATTTTCAATTTTTCATTTTATTTATTTAAGTCCATTGGCTAAGGATAGTAGTGACTAAGTTAAATAATACCATCACTATTAAGATACTGCTTTTAAATATTTCTAGCATATTGGAACATAAAGAAAAAAATGTCTCAGATTGGATAATGTCCATTGGAAGGGGATAGGCCTACAGTATGTTGGTTTATCCAGATAAACTAGGCACGAAACAGACTCGCCATAAATTTCGTTGCGCACTCTATCACACTGATGTGTTACATCATACAAAGAAAGTACTTGTAGCCACTATCACACATTGTGCAACACCTACGTGACTATTCTGCAGGTTAGGGATGATGGGTCACATGTTTTGACAAGTTACAAATCAAGAACTACTTAAATAACTAATGAAAGTAATTGATTGATCTGATGTTAAATGAATAAATAAATAACAATTATTTTCTATACATATTTGTCCTAAATGTAAAACATTGAGTGAATTATGAATATTTTATGCGTTTGACACAGATAGTACTGTACCTTTCACATTGAATCGTCTTTAATTATATAAAAAGAGGTTTTTAGGTCATTGTGAATATAATGTTTAACTGTTTGTATCGTATCTAATCCCTCCTTCTGGAGAGCATGGGCTATTGTTGGTTTATCCAGGTAAGCTAGACATAAACAAGACTACTGTACTTACAGTCCTGTTAATGACACAAGTTCTGAAAATACAGATTTGTCTACTGATGATATTCTATTTTCACTTAAATCTCTGCAAGAAAAAAATAATAAATTGTTATAGGACTAATGCACTCGAAAAAAGAATAACAGTTGTTGTGTTGTGAGTGGGTAATGCTCAGGGGGTGATTAGAGAAAAAAAGGATATAGTGGGAAAACGAGAACATTGCCACTAAAACTATCAGTGGGTCAGTCTGTATAGCAGAATTGACTACAGTACTGTTAGTTTACTCATGGGTGTCGATATAATAGGGTTAGAAAGAGATTGGAGGAAAGAAAGTTTGGAATATTATATGGAAGAGCTGATCTGATCATTAATTATAGAATATTGTTATTAATGAAGACCACAGTATGTTACATGTATTAATTTCTATCAATAGAAGACACTGTACACTAATACTATACACTATTATAGAGGTACCGTAATTTATACAGTACATAATGATTTGCCACAAAGCTAAACTGTACTGATCATTAATTGTAGAATATTTTTTATTAATGTACACCACACTATGTTAAATTTGTATTAACATGAATGATAACATGAATGATAACGGTAATAGTAGGTAGAACAAAACGAATGTTGTATATTTTGTTGTGATCCTAATATAATGATTCAACTTGTAAACATCAGTAATAAATTATACCATTGAGACACAATACATTGGAAAAGTTCAGATTAATCAATTGAAATGCTAATAACATTTGTAAATAAACATAGCATTGTTGTGCCCATTGACATCAATAATGTTTTATTACTAATCATTAGAATTCTACCCGTCCATTTAGTTGTTATTGATATTTAATGATACCGACAACTTAAGATCGCGCAGAAAATATTTGTACTATTTTCTATAACCCGAGATTAACCACAAAAAATAATAGTCACCAAAAATGAATTATACAGACTTATTATATAAAATCTATGAAAACGCTTTGTATTTTGATGAATAAAAAAACGGTTTTATGTTCATAACGTTGTAAAAATACCACTGCAGTGCCGAGCAACAATGGTAGAAGCCTGCACAATAGACGGTCTTAATCGCACAAACAATGCTCACACAAGCAAACCAATAAAATACTTAATGGAGATAATACAATTGGAACTGATTCTATTTAATCTCAGTACAGATTGTCTTTCAAGTTTTTTTTTTAAAGCTTTCTTTGTGTGCTATACACTTTTCTTGAGTATTATCAATCTAGCATTAAATTGTTCTACATGTGCAGTTGAGGTATTTATAGAAAAGAATAATTTCTTTGCTTAAGTTCATTGTTGTAAACTAAAATAAATACTAAAAGACTGATTCCTGATAGAAAATATATTTAAATCCATAGAAAAACTTACAATTGATATGGTGGTATTTAATACTTTATTACTTAAACTGTAAGTAAGATCTTTTTAAAAAAAATTATACTTTGTTTCTACAAACTGAATATCTTGATATTTATCAAATAATAAACAAAATCATATTTCTTAAAATAATAAATAAAATATTCAGAAATTTGGAGGAAAATAGATTTATATTTTATTGACAAGTACCAAGGCTTAAATTTTGATACTGTACCGCTTTATTTTTCTGATAAATTTCTTAAGGCTTTCGAAAGGTGAGATAGACAATAAAAAGGTAGGAACTCAAAGTAACCTATGACCTTTATACTCGGCATCCTGTGGAAATCATGTCGGATTTGGTTTCTGTCCTGTCGCTAATAACCAATTTCATTTACTCAACGGATCTGCTATTTGAAACCTTAAGATTTTTGCACAATGCTGTTCTTGGCCCTGTGGTAAAACTATGCCCGACTTTGGCTGCTCTGATCTAAGTTGTGATCAAATTTCACTGCCCCAGGCTACGGCAAGGCTGCGCCAGGTAGCTGCATAGTTCTCAACAGAGAATGAAAAGCCTGCTTCAGTAACTGCTATTGTTGAGCTTAGCTTCCTTTCAAAATAATGTTTGTTTTCATTACCAGCTCACAAATCGACTTCAGCCCTTCTATTATTTCATTTGATTACAGTCCCAGCCTGCGTTAAATGTTGAACAAATTTTGAACACAATAAGCGTGAAAGCAATTCACTTTTCTCTTGTCATTCAAATCAATTTCATCAAGTACTTAATAATCTATTTTCCTATTATTTTTTTTTCAACTGTACTTAAAGTTCACCAATCAATGACTTCATTTTACTGTATCTCACAGAAAATCTTTAAAACGGAAATAATTAGGAAATAGATACAATAATGAAAGACACCTAAATATGAACATGTTTGTTATATTTCTTTACTAATCGTAATAAATGTTATACTGTAGTTTATTTTTAAAAACATTACAAACTAATTTTAAGTTAAATGCACCTACTCTACTGTACCTTTTTATTATAATGGCTTACATACAGTAGTTGAGAATACAGTAAAACATAAGAAATATTTATATACCTGTACAACATACAGTACTGTACATTACCTCTAAAAGTAAGTTACTCTTTTTAAATATTACACAAACTTTTTGAGCTGAAACTATTCGAGTTGTACAGTAGCTCTATTTTGGAGAGAATAGGCTAATGTCGGTTTATTCAGGTAAGCTAGGCACAAAATAGTAGACAAATTATTTATTACAGGCTACAGGTACTAAACAGTACTACAGTATTGGCCATTTTCCCAAAATGTCCTTGCACTAGATATGTATGATTCATTAATAATATCTGTATACATTTTTAATTTATGTATAAACTAGAAAAGAAGGCAAAATATGGTAAGAAAATCTAGCAGAAAAGAAAGTTGTCGACTATGACAAAAAAATAGAATGAAGGTTTAGCATTATGAGAAGAGTTTGTACTGTTGGTCCTTTTAAGGAATGCGAGGAGCGGTATACGATAACCAACAGGAATTGCTTACGTCATTTTACACACCTGTGCTTATTGCAATACACCTTTACTGAAAAAACAAATGTATATTCCTTTTGCAGACAAGACAAGCAAACTAGAGCCTCTCTTAACGAGCTTAAGAATTTAAGATCCTTGCAATCAAAACACGGGCAAATTGGCGTAAAATATGAAGACGTCAGTCAGCTGTTTGAAACAATGTGCAGATGATAGCATTTCCACAATCTCCCACGATTATTTTAACAAATTGGTTGGGAAACTTGGATTTGTTTGAAAACTATTAATAGAGAATTCTCCAATTAGGAAAGAGTTTGCTGATAAAGTAGTATACATGATTACATACTGTAGGGGTACCTGATTCATTTAAGCAATGTATTTTGCTTAAGCTGCCCTGCCCAGCATTTTTTCATCTCTTTTAAAAAAAAATATGTATATTTATTAAAAAAAATTAATTTGTACTCCAATTAGGAAAGAGTTTGCTGATAAAGTAGTATACATGATTACATACTGTAGGGGTACCTGATTCATTTAAGCAATGTATTTTGCTTAAGCTGCCCTGCCCAGCATTTTTTCATCTCTTTTTAAAAAAAATATGTATATTTATTAAAAATAAATAAATTTGGACTCTTTTAAATGTTGGAATAAAACTTGCAAAAAAATTGGATCACAAAGGGTTTACTGTACACTCACAGTACAGAAAGAAATTACTGCTTCATATTACCAGCTTCTTAGCCTACGCGTAGGTAGATCGTAGATCATTGTTCTGAACGTACAGTACACTGCAAATAAACATTAAATTTTAGTAAAAAAAACTTATACAGTTTTATCAAGAGTCGTTGATAATCATTGAGGTTTTGTAGCCTATGCGTAGGTAGATCATAGTTAGCGTACAGTACACTGCAAACAAACACTAAATTTTAGTAAAAAAAACTTATCTACAGTTTTATCAAGTGTCTCTGGTAATCATTGAGGTGTGACCGCAGGATAAGCAATTTGTTGTAAAAATAGGAAGCAATCATTCACAATACTAGAGGGTTGTACACAGAAGTGCACGATGTGTGCAATATAACTTCCCATTTTAAACTAACAATTACTATTTTTGCCAAGTTTAATAATGCTTTTAAATCCAGGTCAATTTTAATGTTGAATCATTGTTTTGAACCTATTGTTTCAATGGCAAGTTATACAGTAGTGTACAAATAATGTGTATCCCATTCATTTAATTGCGTCAATTCGGTAGAGGTTTTTTCTGTAGGGGTCGCGACAGACCTGATATTTGAACTTCAACAAACGTTTCCAATTATTATTATTATTATTATTATTATTATTACTGTATATTACATTGTGAATATTCAATGTTTTTATCACACTTATACCTTAAGCTCTGTCAAACTAGTTCGACAAAAAAAGTGAGATGTGCCCAAATATGGTAGTGATATTCTCAAATAATAGTAGTGAAGATATGACAATCATCATGTCCATATGAGCACACCACATTTTTTTGTCACATAAAATTTGATAGTGTAGACAGAGCTTTAGTTACAGCAAATGGACGTAATGATAAACACCAAGATGTTCACATTCAGGATCATCTCTTAATCCAATGAACAGGTTCTTCTTTAGTTTTGTCCACTACAGATTAGCCCACAACTTATTGAGATATTACGTTAAAGTGGTCGAGCTTTATTTAATATTAGTTAACAAAAAATGCGTTTATAAGTGACCTTGGTATGTATTGAGGGGCAATCATGTGCGAGATATCGTTCCAAGGTCATGCATTGAAATGTCAATCTAGGCTTTTTGTTCATCGACACCTGCCGTGTTGGTTACGGCCCTTGGAATCGATATCGTTTCTGCTTCAACACCACTGGTATTAGTCTACCTGAGACCTACTCAATATTCTCACTGATAAACATGTTTAATCTGTTATATTGAACTGAAATTGTTACAAGTAATGTTATATAAGTACAACAGGCCTCAACTTCTTCACATAACTTAATCTAATATAATAACTTGTACAGTAATTTATCATTGAAGGTCGCCTATTAATACCTTTGATTGCAAATTGTCACGAATATTTGAAATAAATTTTCATAGTGTAATTGTGCTGGGCGGGTGTGTGCAGAAACACCTACAGTACTGTCAAAGAGCTAAATTCCCCTACCCTAAATTTTATTTTAAATTTAAACATTTCACCCAGCCTAATTTCAACACATAGTACCTAACCATTACACAAATGTGTACAGTACTAATACTATTTTATTTTTTCTTGAATATTTGATAATACTGCAATATGAACACTGTATTCTACTTTATTTTGTTTTAATTTAAATAGCTTTTTTTATTTTTTATAAATTAAGATAACTAAATACTACAGTATGAATACAGATTCATTTTTTAACAGTTAGACTTTGGATAAAAGAAAACCAATTTCATAATACTTCATTCATTATTTATTTTAATTACTATTATTTTAATTAATTTTATTTGTTTGCAAAATTGAGTAATTTGTTTAGAAATTTGGCCTTGTTGGATCAAAATAAACCACATTACACTTTACAGTATGTATTAATCTGCCATACAATAGAAAATTTTATTAATACATACATAACTGTAGTAATGTGTGAATTGGCCTACTGTACCTGTACAGTAGGCTAAATCCATGCACTGCACATACTGAATGCTGTACACACAATAGATCAAGCTTTCTGCATGGCCAACGATTAAATAATTTGCTTATTGCTTTCAGAATTTAGTGGCAGATTCACACAAAGGCTAACAATTCCTCTTAACACTTCTCAAGTGGAAGTGATTTAGAGTGAATGATAAGACCTAGGTAAGGCTTTATACTTAAATTGCATTTCATAGGCTCTACTGTAGCCTTTGTCATGCGACAGATATAGTTCATATTGCGTTGTATTGGAATCTGAACAGAAAGCAAATGAAGAATAAAAACAGCATGGCTTTTCACAAGAACAAACATCGAGGTGTTGGCCAATTCATCGGTTAGAAATTTGACCAGGAAATAATGTTAATTTAGTTAAAAAAAACTGTAGGTTGATCAATCTAGATACAGTAAATATGATTACGGATTGTACCTGTAATTATAAAGATTTGTCACTAATTTTGGTCTTTTCAATTCTTGGTACTGTAGTTTATCCCTGTACACGAGTGGCCCTTCCTGATAAGAGTCTTTATTTTGTCGTTTTCTTTTTTTGATGTTCCATATTTGTAAATTATATGTATTCTTACTATGTTTTTTGAAGAAATATATTGTTTACCTATATATTTTTATACGTACAATTCATATATATTTTCATAATTATTTTTTTTAAAACTTCAATTTTAAATATTTTATTTGAAATTGCAATAAACTTTCCTAATATTGTGTATACAGACAAAAGATCTACTCACTTTAAAATCATACAAATGACACTAAAATGTATGTAATAACATTAAGGTATTTTAAAATGTAATAATTCAATCCAATCAAAGAAATTTATACATCAAATTATGTAGGTAAATTAATGTATTGCGACTGTAATCAGATTTCGTTTAATTGGGAGTAGTAAGAATAGCAGGATATGATTTATGTAAAAGATAAGAAACAGAAATGCTGTGTTTGGAATGTCAATGTCTGTACAAGTACAATAAAAAAAAATCGAAATTCTATCCAAAGGAATTATTTTCCCTGGGTTCGATATTAAAAAAATAAACTAGTCTAAATAATGTGGTAACTGGTCATAAGTTGAAATATTATAAATAAAGGGTTTAAATTGTTGAATGTTTCACAAGACTTGGAGTCGCCATATTAAGCCAACTACTACATAACGTCATAAATTTATCATTTCTTCAGCCAATAAAGGGTTTAAACCATTCTAAGACTTTGTATTAACATTAAGAACCAAACTATGATACCCAGGAATTTATTTACTATTTAGAAGATTTACGAGTTGTAGGTTCACTTCTCAGTCTGGTAGAAATCTATCAATGGTCTTAACTACATGCACTACTATTTGCTTTTAAATGCACTGTACAACAAAAACTATGTTGTCCAACAAAAGTACATTTGATTGAAACAATCAAGACATTCTATAACAACTTAAATCTATCAAGATAAAAACTAACTGTAAATTAAAGTGAGCTGGATTAGTGTGACTGTGAACAAAGTAAAGTACTGTATACTACAGTACTGTACACTACAGATGTATTGTACAGTATAAGTACCATCAGAAAGCTACACAGTACAGTAAAATGTACGGTACATTACAACAACAGCCTGTATACAGTATTACTGTAGATCAGAAAGCTACAGTACAGTAAACAGTACATTTACTGTACAGTAGGCTGCAGATGTACTATATTGCAAAGAATACAAAATAAACTTTAGTTATCTTAGGATATTTTTTAAACAGTCCTCGTAAATTTTTTGTTGGTTATCAGATGCCGTGGGGGGTCCAATCAATTATCGTCAGAAGGTGAACAATCAGTCTACAGAAGATTATTAGGAACGCCTGCTCCATTAATTAATCCAGAAAAAGGTTTGAACATTATCTATTTGTTTATTATCCTTCTCCTAACACAATTATATTTTCTTTAAAAAAAAGGTTTTATAAGTGGTTTCAACATTTATGATAGTAATGTCACAGTTCTGTGTCTGGACGCAAGTTCATAGACCTACTAGTTATATTATTCATATTAACTGATACTTACTCTTCATTTACCGTAAAGTTCAGTTTTAATGAAATATATAATATAAATTGGCTTCGTAACAATTAATTAGTTTTGAAAAGGTTAGTTTTTTGGTGATAGGTGAAAATGACATGTAACTTCGTAATCAATTTATTTTTTTTGTATAAAGGCCCAATTACACTATGACGATAACGACAGACGATAAATATATATATAGCATGCATTTTTTTTACATAAACCAAAAGAAATTAGAAAGGTTTTCGTTCTAGACCTATAGGATAATCATTTATGCTGTCTTTGATAAAAATAATGTTTTTCAAATTCCAATCAAATGACGTCATGATAAATAAAAACAATAAAATCGCTGTATTGTCACGATATTATTGGTCTTACTAATCATGACGTCATTTGATTGGACGTGTGAAAATATAATTTTCATCAAAGGAATTGTTTATATTTCTTTTGGTTTATGTATTAAAAATGCACATTTGTCTATTTATCGTCGATCGTTATCGTCCTGGGCCTTATGCTGTAAATGTTCAATTAATTGATCATTCCGATTTTATTAGTTTGACTCTTGCACAGTTGCTGTCTAATCGTTGTTGTGTAATATCATTTCGAACCATATTAAAATCATAAAGAGATTCATATTCCTTAACATGTGGCTGTGCATGGAAGTCTGGTCTACAACTCGGCCCCGGGCCTGAAAGTGTTGGTGAATTCATAATTATACTTAATATTATATATATAAACACAACAGGCATAGAAATAAATTCCAAACCGCCCGGTGATACACTGAAAATTATTTAATTAATTTTTGAAACGATAAAGATGAGGAAATCTGGGAGTGTGGAAACATTTCAATATTCATTTAAAAAAGTACATTAATTATGGTATTGATCAGTGCCTATAGAGGCGTAAAAACCCTCGGTCAATATCATGTAAAATGCACTGTGGAAGGGTCATTATTAAGACTGCAAAATTGGGCTTATCAACAAATAAATACTTTCGTTCAAAATGTAAAATCAAGGCTAAAAAATTGGGCTTATCAACAACAAAATATTTTATTTTTAGACGCGATAACATCAAGGATAATCAGTATAATTATTAATATAGCCACTGTTACTAGTTTTATTCTACATGCTAAAGTAAATAAAAATCCACTAGAAAACAAGCAAGTCTGAATGTTATGCTTATTAGCCATGTTATGTTTGTTACTGTAGGCCTATGATTGTTTGCAATGTCCACATATTATTTCCGTGGGCATATCCATAGTGTATCACTCACTTTCTTTAGATTTTGAAGAATGATTTGTGTTACAAGAGTCAAATGCTCAAGATATCGGCTAACGCCATGGGACCCTTGGCTTATCAATGAATAATAAATACAGTACTACTTTCGTTCAATTGAAATCGGAATCTGACCGTTTCATTAAATTGGGTGTGATTAGGCCTAAACATATAATAATTTATTAAAAAGGTACAATAAAAACAAATGCATCAGAGGCGTAAAGAACCCACGGTCAATATCATGTAAAATGTATATGGTATAAGCACTGTGGAAGGGGTCATTATTATTAAACTGGAAAATTCGGCTTATCAACAAATAAATACTTTCGTTTAAAATGTAAAATAAGACTGCAAAATTGGGCTTATCAACAAATAAATACTTTCGTTCAAAATGTAAAATAAGACTGCACAGTTGGGCTTATCAACAAATAAAATACTTTTTTTCAAAATGTAAAATTAAGACTGGAAATTGGGCTTATAAACAAATAAATACTTTTTTTCAAAATGTAAAATTAAGACTGGAAAATTGGGCTTATAAACAAATAAATACTTCCGTTCAAAATGTAAGAAAACATTTTTTAAATATAATCCTTAAGCTCTGTCTATACTATCAAACTAAATAAAATATGATGTGCCCATATTATATAGACATGACGATGTCATATCACTACGATAATCGGGCATATCACTACCATATTTGGGCACATCACACTTTTTTTGTTAAACTAGTTGGGACAGTGTAGACACAGAACTATGTGATCGAAACATAAGTCGGAATTGGACTGACGCGATTGATTTAATTGGGTATTTTTATTAATGTAATGATTCATTAAAAACTATAATACCGATACGCGTTTGGTATTGATCAATGGTGCAAAAAACCCTGAGAAATAATGTTATAACGCGATTTGGTGATAGCTTAGCAATAATACAACCCATATACTATTATTATAAATACCTATTACAAATCCATTCATATAACTTTTCATCGCGAACCGAAAATGTATAAATGTTATTCTACAGACAGTAATTATATATTCAAAAGCCATATTATTATTATTATCAATACCTAAATGCGATAGTAATAACCACATACATTATTCCCAATACAAATTTGTGCGTTTAATTCTAGAAAGAAACGACTGTGCTGACAGGCCAATGACATAAATCACAAGTAAAGTCCCAATTGTTCACTTGCGTTTTGATTGGCCGACCTATTATATTAGATTAATGAAGACTGTTCTTACAACTGTCCAGTCAAAAAGTTACGCGGCGTTTTTTGTAAGAAATATTTCTTGTTTAGATTAGTTTTGTGTGTAAAGCGCTTAGAAACTTTGTATTAGGCACTATAAGACTCAAATATTGTGTACAGTATACAGTACATTACTGTACAGTACATTACTGTACGCTACAGATGTACATACAGTACAGTGATTATATCATTAGAAAGCTATACAGTAGTACTGTACGCAAGCCTTCATGTTGAGTGACATACTGTACTGCAATACAGTTTTATAACGGCCTTGAAATTTGTTTAAAAGTGGCTGTGAAAACGCTATAAAACATGGGCCTACAGTACAGAAAGAAAATACTGCAACTTTACCTACGAAGTAGCTTCGTAGATAGAACGTAGGCTACGTTGTTGGCTTCGTAGGTTCCATTGTTTGGCTTCGTAACCTCAATAAACAACTTTCAATGAGCTACGTTCTGAACTTCGTAGGGAGTTCGTAACCTAAATAAACAACCCTACGATGTTCTTAGTGAAGTAAGGTGTGAAATTAATGTGTCAAATTTAATTGGCGGAGGACAAAGTTGTAAATTAATAAAAAATAAATAATATTTTTTAATCGTAATATTTTCCTTCGTGCGTGTTTACCTACTCAACGGCGAATATAAATATAAATTTCCCACGATGTATAACGTAGAGAGAGACACGATCCAACACAGGTGAACCGCAACGAACAGGCCAACTAATATAATAAACATAATATAGCGAACGTCCCATCCAGAAACGATGCCGAGAAAAAAAGATCGTAAACAATTCATTCTAAATATAGCATCAGGACGTTCAATCGGTCGCTCAAAAAGACTGCCGACAGAAGACCGTAATTAATACAGACCTAGTTTTTTTTTTGGTCACATGGCATGAAACGCGATACTCTCTGCTTACCGCAATCTCTCACATGTTTTTTTTTACAGACGAGAGGGTGGCTACCGTCACGTCTGACGACGATAAAACAGTAATTAAGATCGTGTACCTGGATTTTGTGTCACATGACATGAAACATAATACCCTCTCTACTGTGCTGCTCAGCTAGCTCACATGTTTTTTCCCCTCCAAATTCTGGTCGGGCCTTTTTCTTTATACATGTCGTAATCATTTTAAAAAAGGCCTATTTATGTATGTTAAATCTTAATATGGAATATATATTTATTTTGCATATATTTTGTTGGTGTCCTAGCGTAGGTGTCGTTGTTTTTATAATTCGCTAACCCAACAAGGTAGGAATAAATAATTTATAGTGTAGGCCGCCGAAACAGGCTAGGCCTAGCCTCGACTCTCTCTACGTGAGCTGAGGTCCACCGGCCCGATGTCGTTTCATCGGCGGATTTCCGTCCAAATTAGGATAACCGATGCGTAGGGCGGCTACAAAAATTGACCTACTATCTTTAGGTAGGATTTTAATTAGCAAACAATACATTGTTTCTTTGCATTGTCCATGCTTCTACGAACCACCCTACGATCGAGGCGTAGCCTAGATTTCATAACAATACATCGTAGGCTACGAACAATACATCGTAGGTAGGAGAGAACAATACATCGTAGGCTACGAACAATACATCGTAGGAGAGAACAATACATCGTAGGCTACAAACAATACATCGTAGGCTACAAACAATACATCGTAGGAGAGAACAATGACCTACGTTCTACCTACGAAAGCCTACGCGTAGATACGAAGCAGTAATTTCTTTCTGTACTGTACAATTAAAGTACTAAGAACTGCTCATAAAACTATGAAACGTAAACTTTCCGACAAGCACGGCACCCTTGAGATGACGGCAAAACCATTGTCTTAATGCTCATTGTGAGCTTAACCATTGTCTTAATGCTCATTGTGAGCTTAATCGTTTAAGGAGAACAAAACCAAAGTGTAAACTTGTCCTTGGGTTATTGAGATAATAATAAATTAATAAGTGCCGCGCAGTAATGACCGAGAGCACTTAGATCATCACCTTGCGTAATTAGACATAGTGAAGTGTTGGTTTTGAAAATCCCTTCAATTAACGAGTTTCTAATCATCGATCGCAACCCTCCTTAAAAGTGAAGAGCCTGTCGTTAATTGGCAGGCTATCCTTGGTGAAGGTGGTGAAGGGGTTAGAAGCAAGTGATAAGTACTATACATTATGCATGCAAAACACCAGAAGGGTGTTCTTTCAAGGTGAATGAATAAATGAACAGTCAATATGGATACAGTAGAAACAGTACATTACAGATAGTACAGTACATATATAGTTATACTGCACTGCATTAATGTGTGTGTATACCAGTCAGATAGCCATATTTTGACCTACTGTACAACATTTAATCAGGTGGAACTATCCATAATTCTAGGGGAAGGAATCAAACTACAGCAGGATTTAGAATGGCAGATCCAGAATGACTAACCAATCCCTCCCTCACTCGTTTGTTTCCTGGGATTTGGCCTTTTCCTGTAGGAGTTGCACATATTTAATGGGAGTGGTAAAATGCTTGATTCCCTTAAAACCCGAAATTACTTATTACTGTATTGCCCAACTGATAATAATACATTCTTTGAGAAAAGAAAGTTATATTTTGGGTTTTAGTTATTAGAATATGGATAACCTCTCAACCAGCGCACGGCTGGGTACCACATTTTTAAAATTCAATGTTTTGTTGTGCTTATAAAGTAGCTCGTTGCTGTCCTACAGTGAGGCGAGCTGTTAAGACTTACACCTGCCCAGCTTATTCACTACACTTCTTTAACTAATATGCAGTCTAAATGTCACTATTAATTTCATTACCAACATAGCGTGCCAATATCATTCTGCTAATTTCATTTTATCAGACTCGCTGAGTGCATTACAATAATATGGATGGCATTATTTTCGGAAGAAGCGCAATAATATTATCTATTTAAAAATTGACATTCTCTTAGATTTTCTTGCATTATAGAACATGTTTGCAAAAATATTAAACTTTCCAGACTTTAAGGAAAGACTGGAACACAAAAAAATGTGTTTAATAATATTTAATTTTCTTTTATTTTTAACTAAAACTACTGCACAATATACGGATCATATATTCAACACGGTTTCATTGCTGTTGATTGTGAACTAAATAAAATAAAAGTATTCTAGCCGAAAATAAAATATTAGTAAAATGAAATTCTGACAAGCAACTTATACTAAAGAAGTACACTGTACAACACTTTAGTTTACTCCTACCTACTGTACTTTTTGACTACTGTGGGCCTAGGCCTAGACCATGTTTACAATAGGCCATCAATTGAGATACAAATAAAAAAGAAATAATCTGTAATAAAAAGCCTAATATTAAATAATTTTATTTTTCTTGCGTGTAGGCCTACCACGTAAAATCACATTTTTGGCTAAAAAAGATCATTTTCGGTGATGTTTTAGGCCTTATATTTTAGAATCTACATACAAGTCAGATTTTTATAATTATTTCTTTAATTGTAATATCTAATAATATATACTAAAAACCGTGATATATATAAACTTTTGAATATACATCGATATCCCTAATATAAAATAAAAATATAAATTCTATTAAATAGAAACAAGCACCGGCGAAAATTAGCATTTGCCGTTTCATAGAAAATAACTCTTTTCTTGCGGCGGCTCAACTTGTCGGCAGCTCAACTTGGCCCAATTCATTGTTTGTACTACTACTGTATAATTTACTATTACAAATATTTGACATACAAAATTAATGTAAAAATGGTGCTTCCTTTACAATACAAATCTAGGTCAAATGATGTAGCCTAGTCTCTAGATATTAACTTAACATACATTAATAATAATATGTATGTTGCAGAATACACATAAAATAAGAGTAATTTATCTTTAATTCAACCTAGCCTCTAGGCAAGGCTTAGCCTAGCCACTGCTCTGTGTGTGATTTTTGTTAAAATAGTCCAAACTTTATACTTACAATATTGTTACCCATTGCGGAATATCACTTGGAATTTGCGTTAGAGTTCTTTTACTGCAATCTATATAAGATCCAAGACATGAACAGACAGTTGGGCAGTCTAAACCACCGGCATTTGTTCGAGTAACTGAGAGAATTTCCAAAACAAACATCACTATCACCAACAATGCGGCCGCCATTTTCGTAGGCCACAGTGCTGTGTCGCGGGCTAAGCTCTCTCGAGCTGTAGTTTGTGAGCGTCGATATGGTAAGCTGTCCCAAAACAGGCTTCAGAAATTTTCCTTTTTGCTGAAATATCCAAAGAAGTACACATTAGTAAAACTACAGTAAACACAATATACATTAACTTTTGCAATACACCATTGTGTGATATAACTCTTCCATAATGACAACGAATTAAATGCCTTTTTTTACAGTAAAATAAAACACAAAATTCCTGTAGAGTACACAACTAGCGAATAAAACACAACACACAATTTTTGTACAATCCGATAGAGGGCGTGTACAGATTTCACACTTCATTAATTCAATGAAAACTCATAATAAACTGAACTTGCCTTATATGGTATGACCGACTCCTCCCAATATTTTATTAATTCTGAATTCAAGTTCAAATTTATAACGAATTTCAAATGCGCAATTGCAATGTTCGAGAATAAATTTATATACCTAACAGTTACCTTAATTCTGTAATATTAATCAGACACGAGATAAAATTTTAAAAGATTATTTTTTACAACTCATAATACGTCGGTAATTAAAATTATAATTATTATCAACGATTCGTAATCTAATTCTAGTTCTTTTAACTTTTACCTTTCAAATAGTTATGAAGAAAAAATATTAATTTCTCATAACTCCGATACGGCAACTACCTTATAAATGTTCCATAATAAAATGTCAAGAAACGTGTATTAGTATTATAGCCGTTGCACATGCTATCTGTGTACACCTGTATATACCTCACTACTAATGTTAAACCAGTGACAATTATTATGAAATAAACTTATTGGACGACGTACGTATGCAAATTAGATGTGACGTAGCCCATACAATGTATTCGATGCTGAGTGGCTGTTTAAGTTGATTGACAGATATGCCAAGATCAATCAGTGCAATAATGTGTTGTGATATTGATATAATATTTACATCCAGTTCTCAATCATTAGGCATAATTCCAATGAACCCTTTTCGAAAAATATACACAATAATATTGTAGTAATAAATCATAAACGTTATGTGTTATTGGTGCGTCACATCTTTTGTAGCCTTGTTAATTGGGTTCTTTTATGGGAAAACAGTCTGTACTGAGAGGCCATGAATAAACTCTTAGTTGGGTGTACATCGGTTGTACAATTTTAAAAAAAGGAAGAGAATAATCTCACATTTTTGTTTTCTATTGTACTATTACGTAACAACCTTTTCATCCTTAATCGAGATTTAATCTAGTTTGTAGTAAGTGTATCGCCTTAGAAGAATGCTTGAGAGAGCAAGTTTTTGTGGTCTTTTGTTAATATATAAATAGGCTATTTATATATTAACAAAAGACCACAAAATAGGTAGATAGAAACAATCTAACTAAAACGTTTCAAAGAGATGCAGGTGTGAGGTTATTGTGTTGCGATGTTGATCTTAACCAAATTGTGAACAGGTTTAGGCCTAGTAAACAGTAACAAAAAGACAAGATTATCATGATCCAATGGAAGTTTGCGCGCCCAAATTCTTGCGATCGTTTGCTTCTTGTAGTAGTATCTCCAATGTTATCAAAAAGAGAGGGTAACATCGATAGCTGTCTATAACCAATTTCTCAGATGGCTTCGTTTCAATGTTCAATATGCGGACAATTAGAGATATGTGGTTGTGCGCAGATGAAGAACAAATGTAGTGCATCAGCAGGATGAGTCAGTTACTGTCTTAATATTCCCTTGCCAATCTTCGTGTCATGTTTCCAATATTTCCCTCGTGTATTCTTAAAACCAAAGTTTAATTGTCTTGCTACATGGAATATGACATATGATACTATAATGTTGTAAGACATTAAAGCAGGCAAACTTGAGATTGAGTAATTCAAGATTTAAAATGTATTGTCAAAGTTAAGATTTGACCTGGGTACTAGATAATTACGATGGTACCCGTAGGGGTGATTATGCTTTGATCATCTCTTCTTACCAATGACAAGATTTCGAGAAATGTGTCAGTTCAACAAGAAAGGGTTGTTTTGAAAGTTTCTAAATTAACAAGCCTTAATGAAGGAGAGTTAGTTATCTTTAAAATTAGACCCCTTGCCAAAATGCAGAGTATCCGGAGAAATGTGTAACCCGGGTCAATGAAAATTTATTTGGACGACACAATATGGGATTTTTTTAAAGCTAGATAGTTTTTTATGGCCAAAAATAAAGTTTCAGTCAAAGTCTTGCGCTTTATTACATTGACCTATAATATTAGGCTAGGTCCAGGCCTACTCTAAAAAACTGTTCTAAAATGAGATCATGATACGAAAACTCGTAGCCTCAATAAATTTCAGGCAGCAAAGTGTGAATGGAAACATTGAAAGTGATACTATGAAAGGTTGAGTCGGTAAATTCGATTTTGCACCAGTCAATATTACGTGTTATTGTCGCTTTAAATTTCTCTCGTTTGCCTAACAAAAGCGCACCGATTACTCGCTAAAACACAGACGTGTTAAGATCAATACAATAATTGGCATGGTTACTTGTTAGCGCTTCATAGTCGTGTTCGCCACTCTGACTGAACCGAAAGGTAAACATTTACTCACCTAAAGAATTCTTTCATTTTACCGATCCAATGAAGAATGCTCATGTTGGTGCAAATGAAGTTGTCACATAGATGAATTTAGACAACAAAAGCTAGTCTATTTCGACCGAGGACACATAGTGAAAACATATTTGCTAAGTACCGGTTTCTTTATGCGATCACTTATTTCGTTTTACTAGTGAGAGTGTATTACTGAAGTGCTCCCATGTTATATTGTAATATCTTTTTTACGATTCGTTTTTAACCTTTTTTACGTTGTCTTAATTAATTCCTTGCGATTGTTGAAGGCGTGTCACTGATCCAATTGCATATATGTTCACTAATGTTTTGTTAATAAGTTGTTGAAGAAAAATGAATACAAAATAAATAACTGTCATCTTTCATAATTTTGTCGAAAAACGTGTTTCAACTTATCTCTAAAACTGTTCCAAACTTTAGCGAAACAAATGACACCCTTTTGGACCATTTAAAATAAAGACGACGCCCCGTGATCAAACTAATTCGTTTTAAGCACTTTCATCAAATTATTTAATTATTAAAGCTAAGCTATAGTCTCTTTCCTTTAAAGCTCTGTCTATACTATCAAACTAGTGTGATGTGTCCAAATATGGTGGTGATATAACGTACCCAAATATGGTATTGATATGACATTATTATGTCCATATGGGCACATAATATTCAAAGTTTGATAGCGTAGACAGAGCCTTAGTGAGACAGATCCAAAATGACATGGAAAGGTTTTAGTTTAATGAAAGAAAGAAGAATTATCAATTGTATTGTCAGAATTCATGTAATCAAAACAAAATAATGACCATTCTCTGGACATTTCACATTAATGAACCGTGACGAGATGGTCAATTGGATTGGACAGTTGGCTTTCAAGGAAATTAATCTGGACAGTCGATAAATATTGAAAAGAATAAACTTCCATTAAACTAATTGGACTGTATGAAAATCTCGTTTTTCTAATAAGTCACTTGATTGAGTGGTCATTGGTCAGCAAGAACATTGTAGTGATGGTCATTCAATGGGACATATATCCATTACACTTCTCAAAAGGCGCAGTGTTTTATCTAACCCCGTTAACATTCATAGACAATAGTGACCCTGTTAAATACGAAGCACAAAATGCATCAATATTAGTAATAGATGCATTTTGTGTTCTGTATTGGTGTCAATAACGAAACATGTGTACACGACACAATCATATACTTTATTGGTTTATTTTAGTTCACTATGTCGGTCTGTCGGTCTGTCTGTCGGTCCGGTATCACTATGCGTTTTAGCACGCGACTTATGGCTGTTGGCCTTGTTTAATGTAATGTTTATATATTGTATAATGTGAACTTGTATTCTAAATATATTATTGTTATTTTTATAAATTGTAAATTCAACAATGTTTACTTTGTTGCAAGAAATTTGAAATCAAATAATAGAATTTTATTGTAATTAATTACTGTATACCGTAACTAATTAAAAGTGAGAGTGAGCCTTTTAAATTCTTCGGTTAGATAAGTGCCAAAGTTAGGCTTGAACATTCAACATCTCATACTAGGACGCGTCACACTTTATGTGCAAATGTTTTATGTGAACTGCACAAGACCATAATACACATCTACATCGGATAAAAGTAAACATCATCCCCTGTGCATTTGCAATCTTCACCAAGACGAGTCCCAAGATCTTCATAAAATAATGATCTGTTTTACAACTGTGTCGCGAAACGGTTTTTGTACATAAAGTTGTGTTTTGTAAACCAATATGTAATTACTTTTTTGTACGATCGGTCTAAGCAGCAGACAAACATAATTTAATCTTTAAAATTGATAAAACACGACCGTGACTTTATTGAGAGAACATACATCGAAAACAACCTACATTACTCAGTCATCTCTGAGTAGTACGAAAACAATTTCAATGGAATCACTGTATACTTTTATAGAATAAAATAAGTTTTTAACTTCAATGAAAACTAGAACTATTTGGCTGATTCAGACGTTTTATTCACGGCGAGAACTACCCCACCGCAAGTTTTCTTTTGTAGACCTATATTATTAGTTTTAAAATAAAATAATTTAAAAATGTAATATAAAAGCAGAGACGGTTAAATGATATTAAGTTGGCCTCAAGAACCTAATATAAATCTTGGCTAATTTAACTCAACCAAGACCCGCTAATGGTATCCCAATATAAAGAACATGCTTACCTGCTGCAAGTTACACGATGAATTGTTATCCTCTTTCTTCCAAAACAGAGCAATGTACAGTATGGTGAGATTTAATGTAACAATTCAAATTGTTAATACTATACCACCAATATGTGCACACTGTTTTACAAAAAAAAAGAAATTGTTGTTGATTGGTAGGATACTTTCATTTCTGATTACGTCATGATAGAAAGAACATAAGAAAACAATACTAAATAAATGTTTAAAATAAAATAAATAAAAAAATTAAGTAATATAGAGGGCGACAAACACATTTTTTTAAGGATCGGACAGTTTCAATTATTGCTCTATTACGGTTCATACCTAGCGTGCTTATTCAAGCATAACTTGGAAAACAACGTGTGTTGATAAATTTAAAGGTAATTAAAGTAAACAAGTTTAACTTATTTGTATCATTTGTTTTTTAATCAGATATTAATAATACCGAGAGTGATGCTATTTTGTGCTAGTATATTATTCTGAATTAGTTACTATATAGCACAGAAAGGAAGCTCAATTTCCTAGGCCCTACTAACTTAGTTTAGGCCTAGCTAGCTAGCTTAGTCGGAACGTCGATAAGAAGGCTTTACAAGCCCAGAAGAAAGGGTAAGGCAGGGCCTAGATTCTTAAATGGATAGATATAATTAAGCGTTACAATTACAATTCTATTTATTTATAAAATAATAAAGAAACCGTTTTTTTAAATAGTAACTATCTTTTTTACAACAAAAAAATCAATTTCAGATGTCTTTCACGCATTTACTTAAATCTGTAAAAGTTCATGGCAGATTTTTCCACTTTCGACGGCTTACTTCCTCTCCAAGTTTGGTGACTGATCAACAGGAAGGCACAGCAGTACTAACCCCCAAACCCAAGAAGAACATCTTCTCAAAGTCTGGTGTCTTAGATGTCAGTAACATTAGCCGAGATTCACTGATAAAAGTTTTGGTGGCCAGTTTGTTGTTCAAAGGAGGTACATTTTGTGAATACTGTAGTTTAATTAAAAGACACTTAAAGTGAGTGAGGGTGTATTTGATTGTCTGAATTTTCAACTGAGATAGAGAATTTGTTAGCAGTTTCAGAATCCTGTACATGTTGTAAATATAAATTATAATTCGTAGAGATATAGCTTGGTGGTTAACATGCTTGCCTTTAAATCCCAAAGTCCAGGGTTCAATCCTGACCTGACCTAGTGCACGGTTGTATCTCTCTCTCAAAAAAAAAAATGTAATCTTTTTTTTTCCCCAATAGATGGATTATTGGTGTTAAGTAAACCGGCTGGCTTGTCCGTATCAGGTAAAACAAAAGATGGGCAGTTCTCACTGATGGATGTCATGCACGATGTAGCTGATGGTATAAACAGTCCTAATGCTTGTCTAATAAGTGCACCTGAAAAGTAAGGACAGCCCGCCACAATGTAGCATTGACATGATATACAGTATTTATGCCCATATATGGACACAATGACATCATACTACGATATTTAAGGTTATCACTATCATATTTGGGTACATCACACTTTTTTTGTCAAACTAGTTTGATAGTGTAGACAGAGCTTATATTTTTATTATTTAGAGAAACTTCAGGCATTATTCTCTTAGCTGAGGACAAAATGACAGCAAACAAACTAAACAGAGACATAGTTGATGCATCAAAAAGGTCTGGGGTTAAACGGCAATACATGTAAGTTTTTTTAAGCAAATGAATTATGTAGAGTTTTTTTAACTCAATTACGGTAGTCTTAAAATGATTGAATTATTTAAAATAATACATTTGTATTGTTCATTTGTCTTAGTGGTCTAACAGTTGGAATACCAGAACATAATCAAGGTAAACACGGTTTCTTGCAAATTAAAAGAAATTACAATCACCGTCCACTATAATGATGAAAATAAGTATATATTTAATACGGTCTAATTATTTGTCTTTTTTTTGTTCAGGTTCGCAATTACTGCATGTAGGACAAGAGGACATCGATGAAGAATTAATGGTAATATTAATTAATTGTAATCATATTATATACCTATAGAAATCTTCTTATCTGTTTTTATTATTTGTTGGTTCTAATTTAATTAAATATTTTCCTCATATCTTGAATATTTCGCAGACAGTCATTAAATCTGATTTCAGCAAGGCAAGTTTAACGCGACAGGACACCAAAAAAACGAAAATGGAGTACAAGGTACTAGAACACAACCGACAACTAAATTGTGCCCTCATAGAAATGTGGCCGCAAAAAGGTAAGAAGGTTTTTAATGACAAACTTTATGACGTTGAAATATGGAGAAGAAAATTAAGAGATAATTTTTAATTTGTCAATTTTTCTGCAGCATACAAGCATCAGCTACAGGTACATAGCACATCGATGCTGTGTTGTATACTAGGTGACCATTTGTACTCCAATCGTGTGCAGTCTGTTCTTGGTGTACCTGTTCTCATTGATCCACTACAAGCCAAACCAGGACCTCAGGTACAGTATCGATTCATTAACTGTGAAAACAGAAAGCGTTATAATAATGTGTTATTCACACTTCACGATGACTTTTTAAAATGCCATTGTCTTGCAGAAGTTGCCAAAAATGTTGAGAGAAGCAATGAATTTAACAGCCAGTAAAACAGCCAATATGCCTCTTCATCTACACTTCCATCAACTGTTCATTAAACGACCTGCTGGAGATCTTCATATCACTGTTCCACTGCCTCGTTATTTCCAAAGAAGTTTGCAGCTACTTGGTTTAAAGATGCCAACATGAAGTTTAAATTTCTTCAGTTTTGCTAATTGTAGCTGAAGAGATGAGATATTCTTCTTGCTTCGGAAGTTGTAAAGACTACACTGAAGACAATTCAGACTATCAATATAAACCAATGTCATCTTACTTCCAAAGTGTTAGAAGATACTTTTGGTGTCTACAATATTTGGCAACTGTATCTGAAGAGACAAGATGGTAATCACCATGTAACCTCCTGCAATTGGACACCATAGGGTCGTGGGAGGTGGCCGCTTACGAGAGGTCCGGCCGATAAAGGCTACACAGAAAAAAAGACAATTCAGACTATCGATATGTCAATATATCAGTTTATCTGTCAATAAATATATAGATGAATATATCAATACATTATTCAATTACTACTTCCTCCTTAAAAATGCATTCTATCCAATAGAATCGGAGTCTTTTCTTCACTGTATATTTAAGCAAATATATGCACTTTAGATAGATCTTTCTAATCTTGCAAGCCATCGGCTTTCAGTGCAGAGTTATGTTCTCTAAATGCCAAACCCAGCAGCAAACATAACTTAAATTGATGTTGCGGTTATAATCTGTTCGTCAAATAACAATAAATCACGCTGCTTTATTACTTATCCTGAAGTTTAATAGCCATCATCATCTGTCATCCGCTAGATCTGTTTGGTCAAAATACCTAGCAACTAGCGTAATCAGAAGATTTAATGCGGGAAGTCGGTCATCATCTATAGTTTCCTGCAAAACGCCAAAATGATTCTTCTGTTAAATTCAAACTGTTTTTCGTTAAACAAATTTATTAATAGACCAGCAGCTTGTTGCAAAATGGCACAAACCAAAAGATACAATGACATAATACTCACCAATGAGGCCCTGAGGGCAGCACACTGTCTTGCTAGCGTCCGTAGCATTGAATGAGCGTCTGGGTCCAGGGGCTTCTGTAGGCAGGCTAGTAGTGCATATAACCACTGGCCTTGTTTAGGGCCTAAGCCTAGAGTCTGAAGCCACCCAATGTGAAACTCAAGTATTTTAATGACAGTACTCTAAAAAGAAAACACAACGTATTTTAAAATATGTGCACGGAAATTGGGCGTATGCTTCCTGAAGTTTATATGTATTGTGTTGTTGAATTTTCGTTTGTTTTATTTTATACGCATAAAAAAGCTAGTAACTCCAGGATGGATAAACTATTTTATAATTTATCATGCTTATTATAATCTCATTTGAGGCTTAGGGAGTGGAGTTTAAAAAAAGTCGTGAGTTACAACCTTGGAACTAGGTCAGAATTGAACCCCAGACCATGGGATTGGAAGGCAAGCATGTTAACCACCAAGCTACAGCTCCACTATTTGGTATATTAGTGTGGTATTAGAATGTCACATACTCTCATATATAGTAGTATAGCATAGGTGACATTACGTGACCACTAGAGGGTTGATGGCAATCACAATAGGTGATTCCTCTAGTGCGAATCACAAATAACCATCAGGTAAATCTCTGATTAAACCTTCACCTGTTTCATAGCTGCTACTATGCTAAAAAGGGGTAGGACACCTTGCATGTCAGTGTCTGTTGTTGTACTGGACACACCACGCTTGGCCTTCAGAAGTTGTTCTGCTTTGTTTCCCAGACACAGTTTGCACCATCCAGATTCATCATTTGGTTGTGGCTGTAAACATATTATAGTGAATAATCAACAAAATAATATACTCATTTACTTTTTTAGGTTAAACTAAAATGCTATAAAATGTTAATCCTCTAACAAAAATGTATACAGTACAACCCCTATTAAGGGGACACCTTCAGGACTTAATAAAATTCCCCCTTAATAGAAGTGTCCCCTTAATAGGTGTTGGCTGTGATGGAAAAGTGTCCCCTTAATAGGTGTTGGCTGTGATGGAAAAGTGTCCCCTTAATAGGTGTTGGCTGTGATGGAAAAGTGTCCCCTTAATAGGTGTCGGCTGTGATGGAAAAGTGTCCCCTTAATAGGTGTCGGCTGTGATGGAAAAGTGTCCCCTTAATAGGTGTTAGCTGTGATGGAAAAGTGTCCCCTTAATAGGTGTTGGCTGTGATGGAAAAGTGTCCCCTTAATAGGTGTTGGCTGTGATGGAAAAGTGTCCCCTTAATAGGTGTTGGCTGTGATGGAAAAGTGTCCCCTTAATAGGTGTTGGCTGTGATGGAAAAGTGTCCCCTTAATAGGTGTTGGCTGTGATGGAAAAGTGTTCCCTTAATAGCTGTTGGCTGTGATGGAAAAGTGTTCCCTTAATAGGTGTTGGCTGTGATGGAAAAGTGTTCCCTTAATAGGTGTTGGCTGTGATGGAAAAGTGTTCCCTTAATAGGTGTTGGCTGTGATGGAAAAGTGTTCCCTTAATAGCTGTTGGCTGTGATGGAAAAGTGTTCCCTTAATAGGTGTTGGCTGTGATGGAAAAGTGTTCCCTTAATAGGTGTTGGCTGTGATGGAAAAGTGTTCCCTTAATAGGTGTTGGCTGTGATGGAAAAGTGTTCCCTTAATAGCTGTTGGCTGTGATGGAAAAGTGTTCCCTTAATAGGTGTTGGCTGTGATGGAAAAGTGTTCCCTTAATAGTTGTTGGCTGTGATGGAAAAGTGTTCCCTTAATAGGTGTTGGCTGTGATGGAAAAGTGTTCCCTTAATAGCTGTTGGCTGTGATGGAAAAGTGTCCCCTTAATAGCTGTTGGCTGTGATGGAAAAGTGTCCCCTTAATAGCTGTTGGCTGTGATGGAAAAGTGTCCCCTTAATAGGTGTTGGCTGTGATGGAAAAGTGTCCCCTTAATAGGTGTTGGCTGTGATGGAAAAGTGTTCCCTTAATAGGTGTTGGCTGTGATGGAAAAGTGTCCCCTTAATAGGTGTTGGCTGTGATGGAAAAGTGTCCCCTTAATAGGTGTTGGCTGTGATGGAAAAGTGTTCCCTTAATAGGTGTTGGCTGTGATGGAAAAGTGTCCCCTTAATAGGTGTTGGCTGTGATGGAAAAGTGTCCCCTTAATAGGTGTTGGCTGTGATGGAAAAGTGTCCCCTTAATAGGTGTTGGCTGTGATGGAAAAGTGTCCCCTTAATAGGTGTTGGCTGTGATGGAAAAGTGTCCCCTTAATAGGTGTGTCCCAAAGGAGGGGCTCTACTATACGCATTATATACAGCTGGTTTTAAGTCCTATTTTGGCCAAACCCTATGCCTGGTGTTAAGTCAACACATTACCTCCCAACTAAAACAATGTATGCTACATATAACAATGGTAATATTACTAACGAGTGCTGGTTGATTCTCTGTTGTGTTTAATAATTTCTCTCGCTCTTGATTTATTTTTTGACGGAGGACAGCAAAATTGGATGCTTCCTTTAGTTGCCACTGGACACTTGGAGAAAATCCTCTAGGTGCAGGAATAAAACCAGATAACTGCAATTATGAAATTAATAGATAATAATTTAATATGTATCTTCTTTTCTTATAGTAATAATAATACATACATTCTTATGGTTTTATTAGTGAGTATGCATAGACGGATTGATCAGGCCTTTGCATAAAGAAAACGTTTGATTTAAATACATTCATTGTTTATATTTAAAGACCCCTTCCCTGCAATTTTGGACGTTTTTTGGAAAATAATACATATATATCACTTTAAAAACATTAAACCATGTCATTCCTTGTCTTAAATGTACGTTTTATGGTAAATTATGATAAAAAGTGAGAAACAATGCACTACCTAAGTAGCTCGCGGCGATCGAACTCTCGTGGACGGTCTCAGGCCTAGCCTAGCTAGGCTTAGTTTTGTAGGCCTAGCTGGTAAACATCGGTAACGTACGAACATCGTACGCTAGCTATATACCTAGCCTGACGTTGTATAGTTGCTGCATTAATTGTCTTTCTATTTTTGCCAGACTCCGGTGATACAAATTGGGGAAAACCCGGTATTTTCGCTGAAAAGTTAGGAGTCTTCCATTTGTTTTGGCTTCACGATCGATCGAAAAGTGGGCGAATTACAGGTGAAAAACAAAAATATCAATCCGCGCGCAATGCATTTTGGGATTTATAGCGGGCCGCTATAATTATTAGAATCGATTTATTTTTCACATTTTTAACCGTTTAAAGACGAAAAAAGTTATCGCAATAGGACCATTATAGTATTATTTTTACATTAAATATAGTTTGTGATCTTAAATTAGATCTAAAAAACGTAGGGAATGGGGCTTTAAGGTACATTATATCAAGACAATCAAACTACAGGACACTGAGCTCGGCCAGATTAAAGGGTTTACCTCTAGTTTCAAAACGATCAGTCTCTGCCCCTTAAATGCTTGACAGATTTTCGATTCTCTAAAATATTGGATTCAAAGGGTACACTATAGGTACACTATCAAACTTTATGTGACAAATAAATGTGATGTGCCTAAATATGGATACAATGACGTCATATCACTACCATATTTGGGCATATCAAACTTTTTTGCCAAACTAGTTTGATAATGTAGACAAACCTTTACTTACATTAGAAACAACATTTGTTTGTTTATTTGTTAATAACCCAGGTTCTAAGTTGGCAACAGCAATGTCCGGACAAGCTTGAGCCTCCAGTCTGTAGATAAAAAGAGAAAAGACAATGTTTCCAATATAAAAAAAGGGAGGTACAGTGTTTTAAAGGACCTACCACCACTCTTAAAATGATTTCTTATTGAGATTACTATCCTTTTTTCAATTACCACAAATCTTAACCAAATTCCTGGTGAAAAAACCTGATAATTAAATAGTACCTTACTCTTCGTAGATATTCTTCAGCACTTGTCGGAGGTTGCGATAAATCTCCACTGTCTTTAGAAACCGGTAACAGCTGGATCATAAGATTATCCATAACTGATATACTACAATACAAGCCGCATACAGTCAATAGAAGATGGCAAACAAACTGGTAATAATATTAGAAATTCATAAATTAAAAAAGGTAATTAAAACACACAGTGTGCAAGAACAGTAATGAGTCGTTTTTCAAACGTTCTTAAAGTTCATACATTGAGAAATATATAAACACTAAACCAGATTCCCAGCCCTGCACATAATACAATTTGTATCTACTAGTAGGCCTAGCCTAGACGGTCTTCACCCTAGACTGTATATATACTACTAGCCTATAGTTTACATAATATTATTAATAATATATATTAATTAATAATAAGTATACCTAGCTAGTAGTAGATGTCCTGCTGCTACACCAGCCTAGCCTATATGTGTCCACGGTTTTAGCTAGTCTAACTTAATCAGACTTCACTAGCTTGGCCTAGCTAACTAGGAGGGTGGCCGGCGCTAGAAAGGCATTAAAAATGCCTATTCGGCCATGGATGACTGGGGCACCTAGCTAGAGAGTAGAAGAGGCTACTTACTAGCCTAGGCCTACTACACTACTACTGCTTAACTGCCTACTCTAGGCCTAATCCGTACTAAACTACTACTACTACTAGTACCATGTAACTTGCTATCCTTAACCTACTACTAGCCTAGCTAGGCGAGAATCCAAGCTAGTCAGCCTGTTAATTTAGCCGATGGATATAATAGGTACATTCAACAACATTATTACATTTAAAATAACATAAATAATCAAAGTACTTGAGCTAGGCCTAAGCCTATTTTCTTGCCGCTGATGCGCTCTCAGCCGCTTCACTAGTGGTTTGATTTTGACGACTGTCGGGCCGCCGGGAGACTAAACACGTGTTTTTGTTATTGTAAGATAGAGGGCGTGGGTAAGCATGAGGCGCTGATGGTGTAAAATAACAAGAATAATACTGAATACATATTATTTCAGATTGTGAAATCCCAGTTTTTAGCAGTTTAGCGGTAGTTCTTTTTTTTTAATAAAAGAAATTCAATCCACATGCATGACAGAAAAATCGTCGTTTGAGTGTTTAATTTGGAGATAATAAGCAATAATTAGGATGTGTATTATAGGCCTATATTTATATGTTAAAGGCCTACCGATTCTTGGTTTTACTTTAGTCTACAAAATGTTAATGTTCTGTTCCGTGTCTGAAATTCATTTAACAATTATTGAAAGTGAGATCGCACCAGTTGTAAAAGATTGAACGCCAATATCCGGACAATATCCGTATATTGCCTATAGGCCCGGCCTGTATTATTTCCTGCCATGATAGAATAATTTATACCATGTTTATAACACCCAATGAAAACATAATTAATGTAGTTAATAAGTCTGAAATGTGTGTAAGGCAAATTGCTAGATACATTCGATCGGCGCACCCTTCAGGAAGCCATATAACTTGGTCCCGCGAGCAGTTCTTTAGTGGAATTTCAACTACAGATTACCTATCCTAAATCAATGACACATTTTTAACATTGTTATTATTAATTTTCCTTCTTTTATTCATATATCAATCAAGTTTCCTATCATTGACGGTGACAAGTTCATCAACACAAGATCTGCTATAGACATTAGGAGTGGACACAGGTAATTATTACATGTAAACAAAATTAAAGATTTTAAACTAAAACATTGTTATGATTCAGTTTTGTGTCCTGCACTGTACTACTAGCCCTACATTAGATTATTATCTTTTTTTTATCAGAATGTGGAATTGTCAGATCTCCAGAAGCAATAGGCCTACTGGAGCAAGAAGACAATTCACGGGTGGTGGCCGGAGTGGTAGCTGCTAGAGGTTCCGCTCCATGGATGGTACGCCTTTACCATATTCCTCTGGGACGTTATTTCTGCGGTGGGTCTATTGTAAACTCTAAATGGATAATCACAGCAGCACACTGTATTACTGTATTCAGGGCTACTAAGCACAACACTCGTATTTATGTGGCTGATTATGACTCTGAATTGAAAGAATCCGAAGAAAGGTTTTATAACATTGAGAAGATTGTAACACACGCAGATTTTAATGATGCCACTTACGACGCCGATATTGCAATGATCAAACTTGACACATCGATTTCTAATTTTACTCATTACGTCAGACCTATATGCTTACCAAAAAACAATCTGACTGAAAGAATTATGAAACCAAGAAAACATGGCCGGGTAAGTGGATGGGGAGACCTCAGGGAAAATGTCCCAAGACCACGGTTTATGAATGAGGTCTATATACCTATCGTAGGCCAGAGAAATTGCATTTCTTCAACAACGGATACTGTGACAGACAACATGTTTTGTGCTGGGTATAAACAGAAACTCAAAGATGCCTGCCAGGGAGACAGTGGTGGACCTTTTTCCATTTTGCACGATGGCCGTTGGTTTTTGTTCGGTATCGTTAGTTGGGGTGAAGGTTGCGGACGACCGGGGAAATATGGATTTTACACCAGAATTCCAGCATTTTTCGATTGGATTAATAACTTATTGATAGAAGAAGGTTAGTTGTGTATTTTATAATGCAAATTATAACATGATTATTGCAAGTAAGAAGAATAAGTATGTATAAACTAAAAATGTAAATCATTCTGGTTCGTAATTCTTCTTTCTCGTTGATGTAGTCCTAAATATTTCTTATTTAACTTTTTCATATTCATTTAGAAATTCCGTGTCCGCCATTAAAAAACATCAGACAATGTCGAGAGGGACTGCAACAATCGTTTGAAAAAACCTGGACAAGTATGTGACTTTCGATGTTCTGAGGGTCACGTGAGGATATCTGGTGACGTCAGACGTGTATGTCAACTTGACGGTACTTGGTCAGGAAGTGAATTACTATGCGAATTTACAGGTTTGTGAGGAAATGAATTAATTTTAATAAAACTAGTACTAGATACTTAAAAAAAATAAACGTAAGGTATTACTGAAATGTAGGCTGGTTGTTTCTGTGCATCTTCCTTCTATTCCAGAATACACAGCACCAGTAGTACCACCACCAAAGGAGGAACATAGAACAGTGGTAAATGCGCTGACGGTTGTTAGGAGTTGGCCAATGTGCAGTGATCTGAAATACGTAGGCTACCACACTTTCGCTACCTAAACGTTTAATAGTTCATTTTAGTGATATATATTTTTATCTTCTAATAGAATGTGGAATTGTTACATCACAAGAAGCATTGCTAGAGCAAAACAATCGAGATGAAGACAGCTTTCCGTTAATGAACGAAAGAAATGCGACTAGAGGTTCCGCGCCATGGGTGGTACGCATCTACCATACTCCTCAAAGACGATATGTCTGCAGAGGAGGATCTATTTTAAACTCGGAATGGATAGTCACATCGGCTTCTAGTCTCCAGAAAATATTAAAATATAATAAAAATAATCATACCATAAGTTATGTTGATAAAACTAATACCTTAATTTTCGTTGGTGACCACGAGTCTGACGAAAGGTTCTATAGAATTGAGAAAATTGTGAAACACACAGACTTCAGGTATAGCACCTTAAGCCCTCATATAGCTATGATCAAACTTGAAACACCAATTTCAGTCTTTACTAACTACGTCAGACCTATATGCTTACCAACAAACACCGAAACCAAACAAATTATAAAAAGGCACAAACTTGGAAGAGTAAACGGTTGGGGAAATCTTACCACCGATGGTGGCCCAACAGTACGGTTTATGAATGAAATTTATTTGCCCATCGTTCGCAAATAGAAGTGTATTTCTTCAAAAATGCGCTCAGTGACAGGTAATATGTTCTGTGTAGAATACGCACAGGAAACAGACTCATGCTATGGAGATGATGGAGGATCGTTTGCTATATTCTATGAAGAACGGTGGTAATTGTTTGGTATCGTTCGTTGGGATGAAGGTTGCGACCTACAGGGAAAATATGGAGTTTACACCAGAATTCCAGTCTTACTAGATTGGATTGATAACGTAATAGAAACAAATGGTTAGTTGAGTTTGGCAGTTTATAGTATAGTGCACGACCCCACGAAAAGAGTAAGGGATCGCTTCCCGGTGTGTTGATCTAGTAGGCGCTGCACTGCTGGCTGCCGTGGGTCTTCGGAGGGTTTCATCCGAATTTCCTCAGTTTCCAGTTTAACTTAAGGACCATAATAAATAGATTTTACTACTGTCACGAACTCCTCTTACGTATGTTTCCGAGCGGTTGAAAATACTTTAGGAACTCCCTTGTGACATAAAAGTATACACAAAAAATCCACAAAGTTGTAAAATAACTCAAAACAAAGCTTTAATTTCAATCAATTTCAACTTTCAACAATCCAGTAAGCACTTTAAACAACAGCTTCACAATAACTTTACAATATAATATCCAACCTCTAATCCAACAACCTTACAATAGTTTACATCCCTTTATATACAAGATGCTCCTATCCTTCTGGATCATTCTTTATACTTCTCATTATTACATGATTACAGTTTCTATTAATAGCACTTCTGGAATGTTCTTGATTGTTCTTATTAATTATACATGGTTTCTTAAATCAAAACATTTTTTTCTAGAATGTTCATGTAACTATGTTACTCTATATGTTAGGGAATGGTAATTTATTAAACTACGTATTGTATAATGATTGCCTTTACATTTTATAATACAGTATAAATATAATTCCTTTTTTGTATCATTTATTTTTACAGGAGTACCGTTTGGCAATCTCTTAAAGTCAAAGCCAATGAACGTAACTGTAAACGCCGGAGACAATCACGTGTTTAGTTGTACGCCGATAGACTACTACGGTAATTATTTTATTAAGTGGAAAAAGGATGATGACGTAATAACCAAAGACGAACATATACATATTTTGAAAGGAGAAGGAATAATCATTACAAAGATTACTAGTGCAGATGCTGGAAAGTACACATGCGTCGTCATGGGAGACGATCAGATTCGTGTCCAAGAAGAATCTGCGTTTCTCACTGTTGAATCTGACATGTCAAGTCTTGGTGGTGAGCCAAAAATTATTATGGAAAAATATTTTAAGAAATTACTCACTCAAAAGCCTATTAAAATCAAGTTTATTAGTTAGCATCTTTAATAGAAATATATGTGTACACAGTACTAACTTTGAGATAACAATGTAAAGATTTCGAGTTTTAAGACATATATCTGGATATAGCTTTAAAGCATACATATACATGTATTAATTTTGGTGTCCCATTTCAGATTTGTTTTCACAGTAATGACGTAGTAATAACTCCTTTTATGTATATATTTATATCGTCGTTCTTTCTTTAATCTATGTAATTTGATAGAATGTGGATATGTTACATCAAAAGAAGCAATTCTGCAGGAAAAATATCGAGATGAAAACTTTGGTCGATTGGTGAACGGAAATAGTGCGGTCAGAGGCTCTGCGCCATGGATGGTACGCCTTTACAACATTCACAACAAACTTGATGTCTGCGGAGGATCTATTTTAAACTCAGAATGGATAGCCACGGCGGCAAATTGTGTCACGAGCGGGTGGTTGGAAGTTAACAAAAACAATACCCTAATTCGTGTAGCTGACCATGATGTTTACATTGAAGAGTCGGCGGAAAAGCTTTACAAAATTAAAAAGATTGTTACACACACACACTTTAGTCATAGCACTTTCAATGCTGATATAGCTATGATCAAACTCGAAACACCAATTTTTAACTTTACTGATTACGTCAGACCTATATGCTTACCAACAAGCAATCTAACTGAACGAATTATGAAACCGCGTCAACTTGGCCGGGTAAATGGATGGGAAACCAGCAGTGAACACGTTAATAAACCGTCACGGTTTCTGAATGAAATTTACTTGCCTATCGTTGGCAAGAAAAAATGTATTTCTTCAACAGGATTCCCAGTGACACGTAATATGTTTTGTGCTGCATACGCACAGATAATAAAAAGGTGCATGTACTGGAGACAGTGGTTGGCCATTTTCCATGTTGCATAAAAACCGTTGGTATTTGTTTGGTATCGTTAGTTGGGGTGAAAGTTGTGGACAACCGGGAATATATGGATTTTACACCAGAATTCCAGCCGTAGTTGATTGGATTAACAACGTAATGAAAGAAGAAAAGACACTTTGTTCATTCTTAACTAAAGGACAATTTTGTAATGTAAAATAAAATTAATAACAGTAGGTATAAGCTATTAACAAATCAGATACAAATTTGAGTGCAACTTAAACTGCGATTTTACCCATTTGGGAAGTAGACCTATATTATGTAGTAAACCTAAGTATTACTAACATTGACATTTATAATGATGAGAACTAAAGCTCTATCTACACTGACAACAAATTGTGATTTGCCCAATATGGTAGTGATATGCCCAAATATGGTAGTCATATGACATCATCATGTTCATATTGGGCACATCACATTTTTTTCTCACATAATGATTGATAGTGTGGACAGAGCTTAAGATTAAAAATGAACCCCATATGTTGTATTGTTATAATTAAATAGATTTGCATAAAAAAAAATGATTTTGAAAAAGTACCGTAGTTTTTAAAACTAATATAATAACATTTAATACAAATCAAAGAAATAAATAAATAAACTTTTAATGTTAATTCGGAAGTTATTTTAGTTTGTTAATGTAAAGTAACAAAATAAATAGAACGACAAAACGTGTCAAACTATAGGTGTTAAATTATGCATTATACATTAAAAAATGAACAAGAGATTTGACAAGTTTGGTTAATGTAAATATGTACCGGTATTATTAACATTTCAGTTTCCAATGAGTTTTAATGAGCATTTAAATTAATATTCATTATCAGCTAAAATGCATTTACATAAAAATGACATTTTATACTTATTAATGCTAACTATGGTGATTATGTGAGAAAGATTACTGCAGTGTTCGCCTACTTTGTTCCTGTTTTTAGTCTCGTGCATGCCAACGCGACAGCTCACTACGTCAGTTGGTCGGTTGGTTTTGGTAAACACTACTTGAGCACGCGACTGCTCACTACGTCAGTCGGTTGGTTGGTAAACACTACTTGAGCACGCGACTGCTCACTACGTCAGTTGGTCGGTTGGTTTTGGTAAACACTACTCTAGCACGCGACTGCTCATTACGTCAGTCGGTTGGTTGGTAAACACTACTTGAGCACGCGACTGCAGTCATATGGCCTTGTTATGGGTACAGTATATCTTTAAAAGGAAGTCGCTTCTTTTATAATACAATCAATTTGGAAAATTGTTCTTTAATCACAAGACCAACAAGCTCTACAAAGTCATGGGATATAGTTCGATCCGGTCGAGCATCCGGATAAATAGCTATTTTAAAGACGAAAAAGGGGAATTGATTTACTTTAGATGTTATCTTTCGTTAATTAAATAACGAACCTCATGATGTACTTATTTCTACACTTAATGTAAGTAGTTTTGTTTTTAAAATACTAAAAACGTTAAAAAAAATATGGGAATGTGCTCGGATAATGCATGTTTTCCACTGGCAACAATGGGTTAGGTGTGTAAAGTCTTGTCTACATTATATCAAACTTTGTGACAAAAGAATATATGGTGTACCTATATAATGGACATGATGGTGTCATAGTGCGCTTAAGACACATCTACTGTCGGCTGCCTTTGGAAATGTTATTGTTTAGCTAGATACCCACATTACTGAGAACACCTGTGAGTAATTTGCTGGCAGGTCTGTGCACATTGCCTTGCCGGTACAAGGAAGCACTTATGTGGGTTCCATTGGTCTGTTTTTATCCTGTTTGTGGTTGTTTTAGTATGGTTAGTATTTTTTCATGGTTTTCACAAGCGCATTGAGCATATGTGCGCTTTATAAATCTTACTATCTTATCTTATATCACTACCATATTTACGTATATCACTACCATATCTGGGCACATCACACTTTTTTTGTCACCAACCAATCGGTAGTGCATCCTATAAATATAGGCCTACTTTAAAACTAATAAAAAAAATACATAAAAAAACAATAGGCCTAAAAAATATGCAAAGAACAATCCGAAATAAACAGTGAGACAAATATATTGATAACGACCGAACTGACGTCACTTTCACCTATTATTGAATAAACATCAAAGAGAACACTTCAGGTTATTTATGGATTACGTCTTGCAAAAAGTTATTCTTATACTTATTTAAGGTTTCTCTCATTGACGGTGTT